>NC_133408.1:52180000-52497500 GCF_049350105.2 Macaca mulatta | reverse complement strand
ACTTTGAGCTCAGATAGTGGCTCCGGATCATGACCAGAGCTCCCTGCCTGCATGGCTGAGGTGAAGTGTCTCTCCTCTGGCTCACACTTTGTCCGTCTGTAAAATAGAGATAGCACTACTTGGCCCACTCGTGGACACAGAACTGTGTGGATGGCGTGGGATGATTGTGGGAAATGGCTTTTGAGCAAGTGTTAATGGGTCGTAGAGTGGGGATATAGCATTTAAGCTGTTTTCAGTAATCAGCCATCCAGGTAGAACCCCCTAGAATCTTCCTGCAATACCTGCCCCCGGGTGTTGACCCATAGCTCTGTCACCTCCCTCTCCAAAACCTAAGTTTAGCCCAGACTAGCATAGCATGCCCTGAGGGTCCCTGTGCCACCTGTTTACTTTTTTTTTTTTTTTTTTTTTTTTGAGACAGTTTTGCTCTTCTCCGGGCTGGAGTGTGATGGCGTGATCTTGGCTCACTGCAGCTTCCACCTCCCAAATTCAAGCTATTCTTCTGCCTCAGCCTCCCGAGTAGCTGGGATTACAGGCATGTGCCACCACGCCTGTCCAATTTTGTGTAGAGACGGGGCTTCTCCATGTTGGTCAGGCTGGTGTCGAACTCCCGACCTCAGGTGATCCACTCGCCTCGACCTCCCAAAGTGCTGGGGTTACAGGCGTGAGCCACCGCGCCCAGCCCGTTTACAATTTTGTCAGTCACATTCTATAGCATCACATCATTGACATGGCATTCGAGGCCCTTTGGGATCTAGATCCTGAAACCTCATCTTTATTTTTTTATTTTTTATTTTTCTCTTTTAGAGACAGTCTTGCTCTGTTGTACAGGCTGGAGTACAGTGGCGCCATCATAGCTCAATGCAGCCTCCAACTCCCGGGCTCAAGCGATCCTCCCACCTCAACCTCCCAAAGTCCTGGGATTACTGTGCCTGGCCTTGAATCCTCATCTTTAGCCCTCCCCCAGCAAATACACAATTTGCCTTATTGTTCCCTACACACCTCTGTGCCTTTGTATCTACCTCTCTTCCATCTGCCTGGAATATTCTCCCCACCCACCATTCTGTTCAATCCTCAAGAGCTAATGACAGCACCCTGAAACCTTCCTGAACCTTTCCCTCCGCCCCTTAGCAGACTTAAGTCACTTCTTCCCTCTCGTGGAGTGGAGTTGTGGAAAGGGAATGGCATTAGGAAACATTTACTCTGTGTGGGGGTGTGGCTGGGTCCAAGCCATACAGAGATGCCTTGCCCCTTCCTCTGCCAAGCCCTAGAGCCTGGTGGAAGAGAAAGAAAGAGGCCATCACTCTACAGCAGGGGGGAGTCAGGGAAGGGCTGGTCTAGCAGGGTACCTAGAAGGCTGGGTGCCTACCTGCAGGAGACGGCACTAGATCTTAGAGCTGTTTGTTTGTTTCTAAGAGATGGGGTCTCACTCTGTTGCCCAGGCTGAAGTACAGTGGCACCATCATAGCTCACTGCAGCCTTGAACTCCTAGGCTCAAGCAATTCTCTAACCTCAGCCTCCCAAGCAACTGGGACTGCGGGTACGCACCACCACACTCAGCTAATTTTTAAATTTCTTGTAGTGATGGGGGTCTCACTGTGTTGCCCAGGCTGGCCTCGAACTCCTGGCCTCACATGATCCTCCCACCTCAGCCTCTCAGAGGTTACAGGCATGAACTTGCAGGCATGAGCCACTGGTCCTTAGGGCTTTTGAAGGAGAAAAGCCGTAAGGGCCAGTGGCTCACACTCGGAATTAACTAGTCGGAAGAGGGGATCTAGACCCCAGGACCCGCAGGTGCGTTCTGTGTATTAGGTATTAAACCTGCTTTGCAAACCAGGAACCTGGGGCTCAAAGATTAAGTGACTTGCTCAAGGTCACGTAAGAAGTGATAGACCCGGGATTTAAATGTGCAAACCTGCACCTCTCTGCGTAAGCTCCGCGTTTTTGCTATTGCAGGTTGCAAGAGATGCCCCCATTGAATGGTTATGTCCAGCCCTTCTGTCTGCAGCACACTGTTCTGAAAGGTTTGGGAGCACAGAACTGAAATGCTGGCCTTTCTATATTCCCGCCTACTTGGCCTTGGTGGGCCTTTTCTTTATTTTTTTCTTTTCTTTTCTTTTTTTTTGAGATGGAGTCTCACTCTGTCGCCCAGGCTGGAGTGCAGTGGTGCAATCTCTGGTCACTGCAAGCTCCGCCTTCCGGGTTCATGCCATTCTCCTGCCTCAGCCTCCCTGGTAGCTGGGACTACAGGTGCCCGGCTAATTTTTTGTATTTTTAGTAGAGACAGGTTTCACCGTGTTAGCCAGGATGGTCTCGATCTCCTGACCTCGTGATCTGCCCACCTCAGCCTCCCAAAGTGCTGGGATTACAGGCGAGAGCCACCACGACCTGCTTAGACATTCTACTTCGTTAGAACCTTAGAACCTATCTCAGACACTTCCTTCCAGGCACCTTACGTATTTCTCAACTTTTGCCCATAACAACGTGTTATTGGCTTGTCTTTTTCTCTTACCTAGGTTATAAACCTGCAGGTTTTTTGTGCATGATTTGATCCACCCCTCCCCACCACCACCATCACCACAGTACCTACCAGTGATGATGAGAGCTACCGTTGACTTTGCCACATTTTGCAGAGTGGTGAAGACACTAGCTTTGGAGAAGTACAACAGCAAGGCCGCACGGCTGGAAAGAAACAGAATTGGGATTTGAACCAGGTCCCGTCCCCGCTGCGCTTAGCACCCTGCTTTGTAGGCACTTGGTAAATGTCTGTTTGATGGATTTCTGACCATCAGAGTGACCCAGATTTCAGCCCAAGTATTTGCCAGAGTCTCATAGGAGTGCCCTGGGGGCTGGAAGAGACGTCGTTGTAGAAGGCAGAATCACACCTGGTAGAAGCAGAGCCCAGCGACCCTGGCCCAGGTCTGCTGAACCAAGCTTCCACCCACGACCTTTGGAGAAGCATCTGGGTGTGGCTGGACTAGGCGAGGAATGTGCTTATTTATTCTCAGCATAAAGCCAGAAGGCAAGACCCGGGTAGATGAAGTCAAGTCTGTCCGCGGAGTGTCCCTTGTCCTCTGTGGTAACCCTGAGGCTCTCTGACCTAGCTGAGGGCCCTCTGTGGCCCACCTTACCTGTCTCTCCAGCCTCACCTGGAAGCTTCCAGCCACACCCTAGGGTGCCTCCAGCCTTCAGGCCTTTGTTCTTTCTGCCTAGAGTATTACTTCTTGCCTTACCCTTTTCTTCCCCTTGCATCCTTCTAGATTCCATTTCAGCTTCCCTGAGGGCACATTGGGCTCACTGTTCCTCTAGTAGGATGGGCTTAACTCAAAATGATGAGGCCAGGCCCAGTGGCGCATGCCTATAATCCCAGCACTTTGGGAGGCTGAGGTGGGAGGATCCCTTGAAGTTAGGAGATTGAGACCAGCCTGGGCAACAAAGCAAGACCCCATCTCCATAAAAAAAAATTTTTTTTTAATAAATTTTTAAAAAATAGCCAGGCATGGTGGTGCACACCTGTCGCAGGAGGTTTGGGTGGGAGGATCACTTGAGCCCGGGAATTTGAGGCTGCAGTGAGCTATGATGGCGCCACTGCACTCCAGCCTGAGCGACAGAGACCCTGTCTCTGAAAAACAATAAAAAAAGAAGATTAAATGTAACCAGGGGCTATCAACAAGGATGCTTTGTGGTTTTTGTTTGTTTGTTTGAGATGGAGTCCCACTTTGTTGCCCAGGCTGGAGTATAGTGGTGCAATCTCGACTCACTGCAACCTCCACCTCCCTGGTTCAAGCAATTCTCCTGCCTCAGCCTCTGGAGGAGCTAGGATTACGGGCACCTGCCACCACGCCCCGCTAATTTTGAATTTTTAGTAGAGACAGGGTTTCGCCATGTTGCTCAGGCCGGTCTCGAACTCCTAACCTCAGGTGATCCTCCCGCCTTGGCCTCCCAGAGTGCTGAGATTACAGGCATGAACCACTGCGCCCGGCCAGCAAGGATGCTTTGAGCTACAAACAACAAAAAGCCAGGACATAACCAATAAGAAGTTTGAACTTTGTGTGATCAGAGTTTATGGGTTGGGCAGCTCCAGGCTTGAGTAACTTAAAGGCTTGATGAGGTCATCAATTTCTGCTTGGCTACTAACCATGGCACAGAAGCATAGCCCCACTCTAATGGCTGGAGTGGCTCCGGGCGTCCTGGGCAGTCAGGAGGAAACTCGGTGAAGGAAGGCGCTGTTGCCTCTAGGGTGTCCCTGAGAAAACCTTTCCGGGGTAACCCCCATCCCTGCACAGACTTCCTCATCTCATTGGTCAGAAGTGGGTCACATGAACATGCCTCAGCCTATCACAGGCACAGGGAGGGAGACCATCATGGACCAATCAGGATTCACCACTCAAGGTGGGGCCTGCCACCTGGATGGATGGTCTCCGCCACAGGGAGGTGGAGGACCCAGCAGGGGTGATGGCCTTGTCCACAGTGGGACTGAGGCACTCGGTCCCGTAGCTGATCTACCTAGGACAGGCCTGGAGGCTGACTCAGGTGTGAGGGGCAGAGAGATTACTGTGCACAGACCACTGTGTGACCCTGGATCTAGGTGGAATCCCAGTGTGCCCCATCTGTCTGGCTCACCCTGACCCCTGGAACGGGGTGAACCTACTCCCAGAGTCCCCTCTATTTTTGTATTAATATTATTATGGAGCCACCTCTTTATTATTTGTTTATTTTGGAGACAGGGGCTCTATTACCCAGGCTGGAGCTCACTGCAGCCTCAAACTCCTGAGCTCAAGGGATCCTCCTGCCTCAGCCTCCCGAATAGCTGGGACTACAGGCGTGCACCACCACACCTGGCTAATTTATTTTACTCTATGTTTAGTAGAGACTGTGTTGCCCAGGCTGGTCTTGAACTCCTGGCCTCAAGCAGTCCTCCCACCTCGGCCTCCCAAAGTGCTAGGATCACAGGTATAAGCCACCATGCCTGGCTAATTTTTGTATTTTTAGTAGAGACGGGGTTTCACCATGTTGGCCAGGCTGGTCTCGAACTCCTGATCTGAGGTGATCCACCTGCCTCGGCCTCCCCAAAGTGCTGGGATTACAGGTGTGAGCCACCATGCCCGGCCGAGCAGCACCCTCCTTTTTGCCCGTGAAATGCTGTTATCTTTACATTCCAGTCTAGAAAGCCCATTGGATTGGCAAAAACTACACAGACAAGTATGCAATAAGCATGTGCCCATCAAAACCTTCTGCTGAATGCCCGGATCTGCTGAATGCACGTCTCTGGTTTGTTTTGACCTTCTCTGGATCGTTCGTGTTCCTACCTGCAGAAAATCTTGCAAATGAGCCACGGTGAACACTAAAGTCTTTTATTTATTTTATTTATTATTATTATTTTTTGAGACGGAGTCGCGCTCTGTCGTCCAACCTGGAGTGCAGTGGCGCAATCTCGGCTCACTGCAACCTCCGCCTCCCGGGTTCAAGCAATTTTCCTGCCTCAGCCTCTTGAGGAGCTGGGATTACAGGCGCACGCCACCACACCCGGCTAATCTTTGTATTTTTAGTACAGACGGCGTTTCACCATGTTGGTCAGGCTGGTCTCGAACTCTTGACCTTGTGATCCCCCTGCCTCGGCCTCCCAAAGTGCTGGGAGGTATGAGCCACCGTGCCCGGCTAGTGAACACTAAAGTCTTAAGAGACATTTATGGGAGAAAAGCTTAAAATTGCACAAAGTCCATGCAGAGCCCTCATCATTCCTCAGAGCACATTGGGCTGAGGCCACTGTCTCACTGCAGTTTAGGGAAACGACAGGTAGCCCAAGGGAGTTAGAGCCCTGGGACACCTCGGCTGGAATCCCAGCACTGCTCATCCTGGCTGTGTGACCTTGGACAAGTTGCTTGACCTCTCTGTGCTATGTTTCTTACCTGTAAAACAGGGATGGTGATCATGCCTGCAACCTAAGTGGTTGTGAGGACTTGATGAGATAAACGACGTCAAATACTCTCAAGAGTACCTGGTCCACTAGAAGCTCCAATAAGCATTCTTTTTTGAGATGGAGTATTGCTCTGTTGCACAGGCTGGAGTGCAGTGGCATGATCTCAGCTCACTGCAACCTCTGTCTCCCAGGTTCAAGCAATTCTTCTGCCCCAGTCTCCCAAGTAGCTGGGATTACAGGTCTCCACCACCATGCCTGGCTAATTTTCGTATTTTTAGTAGACAGAGGGTTTCACCATTTTGCCCAGACTGGTTTCGAACTCCCAGCCTCAAGTGATCTGGCTGCCTCGACTTCCCAGAGTGCTGGATTACAAGCGTGAGCCACCATACCCAGCCATTAAGCATGAACTGGGAAGGCCCTGGGGCCACTGGCCAGCACCAGTTTGTGAGGGCAGAGCCAGAAAAGCCCAGGATTAGAAAACTTTTTACACACAAACATAATCGCATCCTGATTCTGGAAAGTGGAGATGCTGTCACTGCTCTCGCAGAACTAAGCCTAGGACCTCACCTGTCACTTAGGTGTCGGCCTCTGGGGAGGGGCATCCAAAATGCTCTAGGACCACAGAGCTGTAAGCCAGTAAGGCTTCCTAGAGGAGGCGGCACCATCTGAGCCAAGAATGGGGTGATGGGTGACATGAGAAAATGTCAGGAGGTGCTGGGGATAAAGCAAGATGAGCAAGCAGGGAACAGGAGTGGGTGGGCACAGATGGATCAGGGGAGGGGTATGGGTGGAGAGGGCACGGGGTGAGCCCCAGAGCCTCGCCCATGCCCACTCGGGACAGCCATAGTCTGCTGCTGCCCAGAGAAAGGGGCTGGCTCAACCCCAGCTCCCAAATCTTTTTCCTATGCCTTTTTCCTTTTTCCTCATCTCTTTCCTGAACTATCCAGATAGCTTCCTGCCTCCTGCCTCTAGGGCAGCCCAAATGCTCATTGCAGCCCCATCCCTCTGGGCTGTAGGAGCAAATGCCTGGAGGCTGGAAAGAGAAAGGTGTCTGCAGGGAATAAGCCGCTGTCCTGTGGCAGGTGCAAATTGGTACGCTGTGTTCACGCAGAAACCCCACAGCGTGTACCTGCTGTAGGCAAGGCCCGATAGAAGGCGCGAAAGAAGTTTCTGTCCCGTGGGAGGAAAAGATGTGAGTCCTGTGTGTTCTCCAGCAAAAGCAGAGGGTGAGAGGACCAGAGGCCCACACAGGGGTCCTGGTTGGGAGTGCAGGGGCAGGGGGGAGTCCACGAGGAAGGAGGGACACAACTGGAGTGGGTGCTGGGTGGACTTCATGCATTCCTTCCGAATCCCCGACCACATCTCTACCTTGCGTGGTTTTGTTTGTTTTTTGAGACAGGGTCTCACTCTGTGACCCACGCGGGAATGCAATGGCGTGATCTCAGCTCACTACAACCCCTGCTTACTGGGTTCAAGCGACTCTTACGCCTCAGCCTCCTGAGTAGTTGGGATTACAGGCACGCACCACCATGCCTGGCTAATTTTTTTGTATTTTAATAGAGACGGAGTTTTGCCATGTTGGCCAGGGTAGTCTCGAACTCCTGACCTCAAGTGATCCACCCACCTTGGCCTCCCAAAGTGCTGGGATTACAGGCATGAGCCACCACGCCCGGCCTGAATCTTCCTTGATCAGATGTCTTCTGTCTATCCAGTCTGGCTCTGTCTACTCCCTTCCCAACACATGCCCTGTTTGAGGTAACCATGGTAGTTTTGTTTTGTTTGTTTTTGTTTGTGGAGATGGAGTTACACTCTGTCTCCCAGGCCGGAGTGCAGTGGCATAATCTTGGCTCACTGCGACCTCTGCCTCCTGGTTTCAAGTGATGCTCCTGCCTCAGCCTCCTGAGGAGCTGGGGTTACAGGTACCGCCACCATGCCCAGCTAATTTTTTGTATTTTTAATTCAGATGGGTTTTACCAGGTTGGCCAGGCTGGTCTTGAACTCCTGACTTCAAGTGATCTGCCCACCTCAGCCTCCTAGAGTGCTGGGATTACAGGCGTGAGCCACCGCACCTGGCCAACCGTGGTAGTTTGTTTTGTTTTGTTTTAGATTTTTTTTTTACAGAGGGGGTCTCACTCTGTTGTCCAGGCCGGTCTCAAACTCCTGACCTTAAGTGATCCTTCCGCCTTGGTTTCCCAAAGTGCTGGGATTACAGGCATGAGCCACTGCTCCCAGCTGCTGGCGGTTTTAAAAGCTAGGATCCCTCCACCCGCCTCTCCTTTAAATGTCTGTCTTAGCTACTTTCTTCCAAGTCACTGGGAGATGGTAAAAGCAATACTGCGAGACTTCCAAGGCTAGGGCACAAAAGGATAGCTTCTGCGTGGCGCTCCCTCCCTCCCAGATCCCTTGCTCTGTGGGAAACCAACCACCAAAGCCTGAGGACACCCAAGCAGCCCCATGGAGAGGCCCATATGGAGAGGAACTGAGGCATCCCGCCCGCAGCCGGCAGAGTGGGACTTTGAAAACAGATCCTTCCGCCCCAGGCAAGCCTTCCAGTGGATTGCAGCCCCAGCCAATGCCTTGAACTGCCAAGTTCAGCCACACCTAAATTCCTAACCCGTAGGAACTGTGAGAGATAATAAAAGTTTGTTGTTGTTTCAAGCCACTGAGATTTGGGGTAATTTGTTATGTAGCAACAGATAAGGAATGAAATGACCCTGCCATTTATCATTGAGATGGGAACAAACAGTTTTTAGAATAGCAGGAAGTACTTAAAATAATTACTAGATTGGCCAAGCAGTGGCTCATGCCTGTAATCCCTGCACGCCTGTAATCCCAGCACTTCAGGCTGATCGCTTGAGCTCAGGAGTTGGAGACCATCCCAGGTAACATGGTAGGACCCCGACTGCAAAAAATGCAAAAATTAGCTAGGCATGATGGCGCGTGCCTGTGATCCCAACTACTCAGGAGGCAAAGATGGGAGGATTGCTTGAGCCTGGGGGGTAGAGGTTACAGTGAGCCAAGATTGCACCACTGTACTCCAGCCTGGACAACATAATGAGACCCTGTCTCTACTAATAACAACAACAACAACAGCCTGCAGACAACAGGGCAAACCTGGCTATGTGATCACCCTACCTTTAGTCTAGCCAGAGAACTCTCGTGGGTCCTTAAACCTAACACAGACACTTCTTGACGTCGGCTTCAGCATCCTCTCCTCCGGGAAGCCACCCTGATGCCTGGTGAGTGGCTTCCTGGGATCACCCATGCCTCGGGGTGCAGGATGAGAAGGTGAGAGGGCTGGTCCCGATCCCCTTCTGTCTTCACCCCCAGGTCCATGTCCAGGGCTCAGGACTCGTTGACCCTTGGTGTTGACTTTCATCTGCCAGGGATTAAAAAAGTCACTTGTAGCTGGGTGCAGTGGCTCACCCCTGTAATCCCAGCACTGTGGGAGGTCAAGGTGAGTGCATCGCCGGAGGTCAGGAGTTCAAGACCAGCCTGGCCAACAAGGTGAAGCCCCATCTCTACCAAAAATACAAAAATTAGCTGGTGTGGTGGCGGACGCCTGTAATCTCTGCTACTTGGGAGGCTGAGGCAGGAGAATCGCTTGAACCAGGGAGTTAGAGGTTCAGTGAGCTGAAATCATGCCACTACGCTCCAGCCTGGGCAACAAGAGTGAAACTCCATTTCAAAAAAAAAAAACGTTGTAAAAGGTTTAATTGGTCTCTTCTGAGCCTGCACACGGCTGGAAAGGTTTTCTCTTACAACAGATCTGCAATATGAGGAACCAGCCCAGTTGCATAAACGCTGGGCCAGTGGGATTCAGGGTGTCCACAGTCCCTTCGGGCCCTCCATGGTGCTAAATTAAAACTTTTTGAAAAAAATTCTTGAGACAGGGTCTCACCCTGTCACCCAAGCTGGAGTGCAGTGATGCAATCTCAGCTCACTCCAGCCTCGATTTCCCAGGCTCCAGCAATCCTCCTGCCTCAGCCCCACTGAGTAGCTGGGACTGCAAGCACCCACCACTACGCCCAGATAATTTTTGTATTTTTTATAGAGACGGGGTCTCGCTCTGTTGCTCAGGCTGGTCTCGAACTCCTGGGCCCAAGTGATCCTCCTGCTTTAGCCTTCCAAAGTGCTGGGATTACAGGCGTGAGCTATATAGCTCCTGGCCTACATGGAAAACTGGTGTCTAGGTGCCATATACTCAGCCTTGCCCTTACCATAACATGTTGAATATACTCCAACCTCTGAGCTAGATCTCTGCCTAAAAACCTGGGATTTTGCTTGTGCACCCACATTTTTTTTTTCTTTTTTTGAGACTGAGCCTTGTTCTATCACCCAGGCTGGTGTGCAGTGGCATGATCTTGGCTCATTGCAACCTCCATCTCCTGGGTTCAAGAGATTCTCATCCTGAGTTCAAGAGATTCTCATCCCCCAGCCCTCCCAGTAGTTGGGATTACAGGTGCACGCCACCACACCTGACTCATTTTTACATTTTTAGTAGAGATGGGGTTTCACCATGTTGCCTAGGCTGTTCTTGAACTCCTGACCTCAAGTGATCCACCAGCCTCGGCCTCCCAGAGTGCTAGGATAACAGGCGTGAGCCACTGCACCCGGCCATGCACCCACATTTACAGCAACCTTATTCACTAGGGCCTAAAGGTGGAAGTGACCCAGGTGTCTACTGATGGATGAACAGATCAACAAAATGGGATGTATTCACGCAAAGGCATATTATGCAGGGGGGAACAAGGAAGGAAATTCTGACACATGCTACAACATGGATGAACCTTGAGGACATCATGCTGTGTGAAATCAACTAGTCACAAAAGGACAAATATTGCATGATCCCACTTGTATGAAATACCTGGTGTAGTAGCCAGAGTCATAGAGACAGAAAGAGTGATGGTGGCTAAGAGTTGGGGAGTTGGTGTTTAGTGGGTGTGGAGTTCCCATTGTGTAAGATGAAGAGTTCTAGAGATGGATGGTGGCAGTTGTGCTCAGTATTGCAGATTTGCTTAATACGATTGACTTGCACACTTAAAGATGGTTAAGATGGTAGATTTTGTTATGTGTATTTTACCACAATTAAAAACAATAAAATTTGAGGCCGGGCATGGTGGCTCATGCCTGTAATCCCAGCACTTTGGGAAGCAGAGGCGAGTGGATTGGTTGAGCTCACAAGTTCGAGACCAGCCTGGGCAACACGGTGAAACCTCATCCCTACAAAATATACAACATGTAGCTGGGTGTAGTGGCGTGTGCCTGTGGTCCTGGCTACTCAGGAGGCTGAGGTGGAAGGATCGCTTGACCCCAGGAGGTGGAGGCTGCAGTGAGCCGAGATTGTGCCACCGTAGTCCAGCCTGGGCAATAGAGCCAGACCTTGTCTCAAAAAAAATAAAAATTAATGTTTAAAATTTTATTTTAGATTCAGGAGGTACACGTGCATGTTTGTTACGTGGATATATTGCATACCGGTGAGGACTGGGCTTCTAGCATGTCCATTATCCAAATGGTGAACATTGTGTCCGACGATAGGTAATTTCTTAACCTTCCTCCCCTTCCCAACCTCCCGTCTATTGGAGTCCCCAGTGTCTGATGTTCCCATCTTTTTTTTTTTTTTTTTTGAGATGAAGTCTTACTCTGTCGCCCAGGCTGGCGTGCAGTGGTGCAATCTCGGCTCAATACAGCCTCTGCCTCCTGGGTTCAAGCGATCCTCCTGCTTCAGCCTCCCAAGTATCTGGGACTACAGGCATGTGCCACCACACCCAGCTAATTTTTGTATTTTTTAGTAGAGATGGGGTTTCACCATGTAGGCCAGGCTGGTCTCGAACTCCTAACCTCAGGTGATTCACCTGCCTCGGCCTCCCAAAGGGCTGAGATCACAGGCATGAGCCACTGCTCCCGGCCACAGCAGATTCTTCTTGAGCACCCACTATCCATGAGGCTTCCACTGGAATTCCCCATCATTCACCCTTATAGCAGCTCTGCAGGAAGGAACTGTCTGTCCCCAAGTCACGCAGTGGGCAAGAGCAGTTTGGGGTTCAGCCTTGCCTGCCCCCCACTCCCAACTCCTCCCCGCCTATGCCCTCCTGCACTCCCTGCACTCCTTTCCACTGTTAACCCAAGATGGAAAAGCTGATGCCAAGGGTCATTTCTGAGGATGTGCACGTAACAGGAAAAGCGTCAGACAGTTCTCCTGCCTTGGCCTCCCAAAGTGGTGGAATTATAGGCATGAGCCATCACACCCTGGCCTGGTTTCATCTTTAAAATAGGGATAAGGTCAGGCATGGTGGCTCACACTGGTAATCCCAACACTTTGGGAGGTCGAAGCGGGAGGATTGCCTGAGCTCAGGAGTTTGAGATCAGCCTGGACAGCGTAGTAAGACCCCATCTCTACCAAAAAAATAACTGGAAATGATACTCTGAATATCCTGGGTTGTTGTGAGAATTAAATGGGGAATGTTATGTCAGGAACTTAGTGAGGTGTTGATTACATAGTTAACCTATTATTCATATAAATTCAATGGATATTTATTGAGGTGCCCTGTACTTGATGCAAGCCTCGGCGAGGTGGCAGTGGTGGCCTCTGCTCCTGTGGCACGGATGGTCTGTTCTGCTTTGGAAGCCCGGGAAGGGCACATCTGACAATTGCAGGATGGAATGTCTAATGCTGATTTTTATTGGAGGAAGGGAAGCTGTTTATTTGTTTCAGATTGGCTGAGCTGTGGGGATGGGGGAGGCTGGCAGGAAGGGAGAGGTCTGTAGTAAGGAGACTAGAGAAACTTGGGGGCCGGGCAGGCAGCCCCCTGGTAAGAGCTGCTTCTTGGAACACAAAGAGCCATTGCATCCTCCGGCCGGCCTTGAGGAAGGTGTGACCTCTCTGCTCTCAGTAACGTCTTGGGGACTCTTTTCTGCCCTGCACACCAGCTCTGCCTGCAGGGTGCCTGGACACTCTGGATGTGTACTGTGTCCCCATACGGTGCTAGCAAGTCTTCCTCCCAGACTGCCCCCCATTTCTATGTCCCTTCCCTGGTGCATAGCACCACATCCAGCCCCGCTCCCACCCAGCCCACCCAGGTCTTGCCCACTTGACCCCTAGTCTTTCTCCAGTCGCCCCTCCTCTGCACACTGATTGCCATATCTTGTCTTCTTTTGCTTTTACTTCTTTTTTTTTTTTTTTTTTTGAGACAGAGTCTTGCTCTGTCACCCAGGCTGCTAGAGTGCAATGGCGCAATCTCAGCTCACTGCAACCTCCGCCTTCTGTGTTCAAGTGATTCTTCTGCCTCAGCCTCCCAAGTAGCTGAGACTACAGGTGTGCACCACCATGCCTGGCTTATTTTTATATTTTCAGTAGAGACAGGGTTTCACCATGTTGGCCAGGCTGGTCTCGAACTCCTGACCTCAGGTGATCCACCCGCCTTGGCCTCCCAAAGTGCTGGGATTACAGGTGTAAGCCCGCATGCCCAGCCTGTCTGCTTCTGTTCTAGCCCTCTCACTCCTGACCCCGTGACCCTGAGGCATCAGGACGAGGGTCTCATCTCCAGGCAGGCCCTCCTTAGCAGGGCAGCTTCAATTCGTGTAGGGATCAAATCCATCCTGTTGGGGCTTTACCATGTTCCCCAGGCTGGTCTCGAACTCCTGGGCTCAGACAATTCTCCTACCTTGGCCTCCTAAAGTGCTGGGATTACAAGTGTGAGCTGCCACGCTAGGCCTATTTTTTTATTTTTTATTATATATTTTTTTAATGTGGGAGAGTTCAAATGTGAAATTAAGGCCTGGTGCGGTGGTTCACGCCTATAATCCCAGCACTTTGGGAGGTGGAGACAAGAGGATCGCTTGAGGCCAGGAATTCAAGACCATTTGGGGCAACATAGCCAGACCCCGTCTCTACAAGAAATTTTAAAAATTAGCCAGACGTGGTAGTGCGCACCTGTAGTCCCAGCTACTCTGGAAGCCGAGAGACAGGAGGATCACTTGAGCCCAGGAGTTGGAGGCTGCAGTGAGCTAATTGCACTCCAGCCTGGGGGACAAAGTGAGACCCAGTCTTAAGGAAAAAAAAAAAGGTGGGAGGAAGTACAACCCACCACCCTTCTTCTTTGGGGTTAGAATTTTGGGCCTGCACTAGAATCTGGAACGCTGATAGGGGATGGGGACAGGTGGAGGTGTCAGGGGTGCCCTCAGACTCAACCCTCCTTCATTGCCTTAGAGGTGAGGCTGGGGAAGGACCCTGGGGTAAGGGGATTGCCCGTGCCCACTCCCCTGCATGCAGGAGCTGGATCTCTGATTCACTCCTCCGATTTCCTGATGGGAACCTGCTCCTGCATTTGGCCCCTGGGCCTCCAGGTAACCTTCCCCAGCCACCCAGGGCTTGACCCCAGGCAAGTGCAGCTCTAAGGGCAGACCCCACGGTGAGCTTTCTGGATGACTCCTTTGCACACACCCAGGCTGGACTCCCTCCACCCCCTCCCAGCTGAGCAATGATTTTGGGCTGTGTGGTCCACTACAGTAGCACAGTCAGGAATGAGGGAGTGTATGGGCTGGGCACGGTGGCTCACGCCTGTAATCCCAGCATTTTCGGAGGCTGAGGCAGGCGGATCACAAGGTCAGGAGTTCAAGACCAGCCTGGCCAATATGGTGAAACCCCATCTCTACTAAAAAATACAAAAATTAGCCAGGTGTGGTGGTACACACTTGTAGTCCCATCTACTCGGGAAGCTGAAGCAGGAGAATCACTTGAACCCAGGAAGCGGAGGTTGCAGTGAGCTGAGATTGTGCCACTGCATTCCAGCCTGGGCAACAGAGTGAGACTCTGTCTCAAAAAAAAAAAAAAAAAAAAAGAATGAGGGGGTGACGCCTTGGAGAACAACCTGCAGGCCTGGTGTCACCTGCAGATGACAAGGCTACCATATCCATTCCTCAAACCAGGCCTCTGAGGGGCCCTGGTGGGTAGGGTGCTGGAGGAAGAACTCAAGCTTGCAGGCAGTAAAACACATTTCTTTCTTTCTTTCTTTTTTTTTTTTTTTTGGTGTGGGGGACAAGAGTCTCACCCTGTTGCCCAGGCTGGAGTACAGTGGCGCAATCTCAGCTCACTGCAAACTCTGACTCCTGGATTCAAGCGATTCTCCTGCCTCAGCCTCCCAAGTAGCTGGGATTACAGGCGGGCGCCACCACACTTGGCTAATTTTTATATTGTTAGTAGAAACAGGGTTTCACCATGTTGGCCAGGCTGGTCTCGAACTCCTGACCTCGGGTGATCCACCCACCTCAGTCTCCCAAAGTGCTAGGATTACAGGTGTGAGCCACTACACCTGGCCACATTTCTTCCTTTCTTTCTTTTTTTTAATCTATGCTTTTCTTCACACTCTTCAGACTTTGTTCTAGTCCACGATTTCCTTCCTGGAGCTTCTCTCTGACCACACACACCCCAGCCCCTCAGTCCAAATTAGCCTGGTGTAACTGGCTTTATTTGTCAGTTTCTGCAGAACAGTGAAGAAGGTGATAGCATCCACATTATAGGGCTGTTCACGGGAGGCTTAAGTGAGATCTTACAGAGAAAGTGCTTAGCAGGTGCCCCAGGTCCAGAGTCTGGGGTTGGCAGTGAGTTGTGTGTGTCTCCTGCCCTGACCCCCTCTGCAAACTTGGTGTCTGAGTGCTTGAGCACAGCCTCAAGTGCTTGAGTGAGGCACACTTGACCAGCTTATGTGATTCCCCATGGCACCGTGGTGTGGGGAATATCCTCCAACAAGGCACCTAATCAAGTACTCTCTCTCCACTCCACTGTTCCTACCACATATCCCTGGGCAGGTCACCCTGCCTTTCTTTTTTTCTTTTGAAGACAGGGTCTCGCTTGCTTACCCAGGCCGGAGTACAGTGGCAAAATCATAGCTCACTGCAGCCTCGACCTCCTGGGCTCAAGGGATCCTCCTGCCTCAGCCTCCTAAATAACGGACTACAGGTATGTGCCACCATGCCTGGCTAATTTTTAAAATTTTGTAGCTGGGCGTGGTGACTCATGCCTGTAATCCCAGCAGTTTGGGAGGCCGAGGCGGGCGGATCACAAGGTCAGGAGTTGGAGACCAGCCTGGCCAACATGGTGAAACTCCATCTGTACTAAAAATACAAAAATTAGCTGGGCATGGTGGCTCACGCCTATAGTCCCAGCTACTCGGGAGGCTGAAGCAGGAGAATTGCTTGAACCCGGGAGACGGAGGTTGCAGTGAGCCGAGATCGTGCCACTGCAGTCCAGTCTGGGCAACAAGAGCAAGACTCTGTCTCAAAAGAAAAAATAATAAAATATTTTGTAAAGACAGGGTTTGGCTTTGTTGCCCAGGCTGGTCTCAAACTCCTGGCCTCAAACGATCCTCCTGCCTTGGCCTCCATAAGTGCTGCATTATGCGATTACAGACGTGAGCCACCTTACCCAGCCTTTGTGAGCCATTAGCTCTTATCTGTGTCTGGGGGCATTCTCAAGATCAAGGAATATAACACCAGGGTCAGACTCAGACTTTGCATACAGTAGGCTGTTAATACTTGGGTTTTCTGCTCGGTTTCTAGGGCATTGAGACTGATAGAAGCAGCTGACCCTGCTAAGGGAGGCAGGCACGTATTGTCACCAAGATACCCTGGAGATCAGGGGAGGTTATTTGGGGCTGGGGATCTCCGAGGAGGGGCAGAGAAGTTAGCACCATCATTGGGCTGGAAATGGGAAGCATTTGGCTTGATGGAAGTGGTGAGGCTGGGGTGTGGGACCCTGGCCATATGACCTCCATGGGGTGATCTCAGTAGAAATTGGGACCTGCCAACCATGGTGGCCTGGGAGAGTTGAAATGCTGGGTGATACAGAACAACAGGCGAGCTGCTGTCTCCCCACCTTTGGGAGAGCACTCTCTGATGGTGGATCCCTGGAGGAAGGGCCCCAGGAGCCCACACCCCCCTTCCTGCTCCTCTCACTGCTGTTGATGAAGATGACAGTGAGGCTCCCCCTGACTCAGGTTCCTATGGGCCAGGCCTACCGCCATACCCTTTGGATGCATTATCAACTCAGGTGGGTATATGACCTCCCTTATGTCACAGATAAGGAAACTGAGGCCCCAGAGGGTGAGGAACCTGCCCAAAGCCATCTGTATAACTTAGTCGAAGAAGCTAGCTTTGGACTCAGAAGTCTGATTTAAGAGCCACTCGGGCACAGTGACTCACACCTGTAATCCCAGCACTTTGGGAGGCCGAGGCAGGTGGATCACCTGAGGTCAGGGGTTCAAGACAAGCCTGGCCAATGGGGTTAGTAGAAAACCCATCTCTACTAAAAGTACAAAAATTAGCTGGGTGTGATGGTGCACAACACACCTGTAATCCCAGCTACTCAGGAGGCTGAGGCATAAGAATCGTTTGAACACAAGTGGAGATTGCAGTGAGCCCAGATTGAACCACAGCACTCCATCTTGGGCGACAGAGTATGGTCTGAAAAAAAAAAGAACCACTCTAGACTGCGCCACTCCTCTCTATGCAGGGTGGGCCGGTGAGGCTCTGAAAGATGGGAGGTCTAGCCCCTTCTCAGGGCAGGTCTGGTTCTGGTCCTTGGGGCTCCCACAGAAGCAAAAGCTGAGCACCTTTCAAGAATTACTGTCAGGGGGTTGGGTGCAGTGGCTCACACCTGTAATCTCAGCACTTTGGGAGGCTGAGGTGATGGAATTGCTTGAGCTTAGAAGCTCCAGACAAGCCTGGGCAACCTGGCGAGACCCCCATCTCTACAAAAAAAAAAAAAATACAAGAAGTAGCTGGGCATGGTGGTTCCTGCCTGTAGTCCCAACTATTCTGGAGGATCGCTTGAGCCTGGGAGGTTGAGGCTGCAGTAAGCCAGGATCATGCCACTGCACTCCAGCGTCGGGGACAGAGATTGAGAAAGAGCTTGTCTCAAAAAAATAAAATAAAATAAAATAAAATAAAAGAATCATTGTCAGGAAATCTCAGTTCCACCCTGATCCTCTCATCCCAGCTCTGCCCTTGCTAACTGTGATGGTAAGCATGTTCAATTACCCCCCAGGCCTCAGTGTCCCGTCTGCAGAGGGGCATGGCAGAGCCTTCCTTAGGGTGGCCTGAGGGTTAGATGGCATCAGGGACAGACCAAGCCCAGCACCACATCTACCACAGGTGGTTGCTCCAGATGGATACCTGGATAGCTCTTTTTTCCTTAAATCATTTTAGCCAAGTTCAGCTTTTCATTGACTCCTTCAGCATATGCTTACCGAGACACCGATGCCACCTTTATTTATTTATGTATTTATTTGTTTATTTATTTATTTATTTGGATTTTTTTTTTGAGACAGAGTCTCCGTCGCCCAGGCTGGAGGGCAGTGGCGCGATCTTGGCTCACTGCAACCTTCATTTCCCCAGTTCGAACAATTCTCCTGCCTCAGCCTCCTGAGTAGCTGCGACTACAGGCATGCACCAGCACACCTGGCTGATCTTTTTGTATTTTTAGTAGAGATGGGGTTTCGCCATGTTGGCCAGGCTGGTCTTGAACTCCTGACCTCAGGTGATCTGCCCGCCTTGGCCTCCCAAAGTGCTGGGATTACAGGCGTGAGCCACTGCATCTGGCCAGCTCTTTTCTTAAATCATTTTAGCCAATTTCAGCTTTCCATTGACTCCTTCAGCGATGCTCACTGAGACACGGATGCCACCTTTATTTATTTGCATTTTTTTGAGACAGAGTCTTACTCTGTCGCCCAGCCTGGAGGGCAGTGACGTGCAACCTCCACCTTCCTGGTTCAAGTGACTATACTGCCTTAGCCTCCCAAGTAACTGCGACTACAGGCGTGCACCACCACACCCAGCTAATTTTTTTGTATTTTTAGTAGAGATGGGTTTTCGCTATGTTGGCCAGGCTGGTCTTGAACTCCTGACCTCAAGTGATCAGCCCTTCTTGGCCTTCCAAAGTGCTGGGATGACAGGCGTAAGCCACCACACCCAGCTGGATACCGTCTTTAAAACACGCTTGCAGAAGGCCAGGCGCGGTGGCTCACGCCTGTAATCCCAGCACTTTGGGAGGCCGAGGCGGGCGGATCACAAGGTCAGGAGATTGAGACCACAGTGAAACCCCGTCTCTACTAAAAATACAAAAAAATTAGCCGGACGCGGTGGCGGGCGCCTGTAGTCCCAGCTACTTAGGAGGCTGAGGCAGGAGAATGGCGTGAACCCGGGAGGCGGAGCTTGCAGTGAGCCGAGATCGCGCCACTGCACTCCAGCCTGGGCGACAGAGCGAGACTCCGACTCAGAAAAAAAAAAAAAAAAAATGCTTGCAGGGGTGGATCACGAGGTCGGGAGTTCAAGACCAGCCTGGCCAAGAAGGTGAAACTCTATCTCTACTAAAAATACAAAAGACGAATTAACCAGGTGTGGTGGCGGGTGCCTGTAATCCCAGCTACTCAGGAAGCTGAGGTGGAGAATTATTTGAACCTGGGAGGTGGAGATTACAGTGAGCCGAGATCGCGCCACTGCACTTCAGCCTGGGCGACAGGGTTAGACTCCGTCTCAAAAAAAACAAAAAACAAAAAAACACAGCTGCAGGTCTCAGTGTTACAGAAGGTTCCCATATCCAGAGCGCCAGGGGCCATGCGCTGAGTTCAGATACTGCCTGTGGTGCTTCTGATCACCTTCCCCTTATGCCCCCTTCCAAAAATGTGGGTCTGGGAGAAGGTGGTGATTTTCGGACAGCACAGCTCCTACCTGTACTGCAGGCCCTGCCTTGCACACCACATGTGTTCCTAGAATAGCCCATGAAAAACAAATGGTTTGGCCGGGTGCAGTGGCTCACGCCTGTCATCCCAGCACTTTGGGAGGCGAAGGAGGGAGGATCACTTGAGGTCGGGAGTTGGAGACCAGCCTAGACAATGTAACAACATCCCCATCTCGATAAAAATTTTTAAATTTTTAAAAATTAGCCAGGTATGGTGGCACACGCCTGTAGTCCCAGCTACTCTGGAGGGCAAGGTGGGAGAATCTCTTGAGCCCAAGAGTTTGAGGCCGGCAGTGCACTCCAGCGTGGGCAACAGAGTGAGACCTTGACTTTAAATCCAAAAAAGTTCAACCATTAGGATCTTCCCCTGTGTTTATGCCACCAAGGAGTGTGTGTTCTGTAAAGCTAGCACTGGCCGGGTGCTGTTACTCACGCCTGTAATCCCAGCACTCTGGGAAGCCGAGGCAAGCAGATCACGTCAGGTCAGGAGTTCAAGACCAACCTGGTCAATGTGGTGAAACCCCCATCTCCACTAAAAATACAGAAATTAGCTGGCCGTGGTGGTGGGCACCTGTAATCCCAGCTACTCGGGAAGCTGAGGCAGGAGAATCACTTGAACCTGGAAGGTGGAGGTTACAGTGAGCCAAGATCACGCCACTGCACTCCAGCCTGGGCAATAGAGTGAGACTGTCTCAAAAAGAAAAAAAAAAAAAAATCCAAGACCCCTAAATCCTCCCATAGAAGAAGGAAGGTTCTCAAGTCCTCAGACACACATATCTGTTGGGAGGGCAGATTCCCCTGCAGTCTGGGCCTTTCTCCCGCAGAGGGCAGGGACAGGTGGCCAGAAGAAGAGCAATTCAGGTAATTTGTGTGATCCAGGAAGGCCATGCCTCTGGTTCTTCACCCCCACGGGGAGTCAGGCCCCTCTCACAGTGGCTGGGGAAGACGGAGATGGAGCAGTGAGAAGATTCTTTCTCTCTGGTTTTCTTTTTTTCTTTTAATTTATTTTTTCGAGACAGAGTCTTGCTCTGTCACCTGGGCTGGAGTGCAGTGGCGTGAGGTCGGCTCCCTGCAACTTCCACCTCCCAGGTTCAAGCACTTTTCCCGCCTCAGCCTCCTGAGTAGCTGGGATTACAGGCACACACCACCACAGCTGGCCAATTTTTGAATTTTTAGTAGAGATGGGGTTTTGCCATGTTGGCCAGGCTGGTCTTGATCTCTTGACCTCAAGTGATCCACCTACTTTGGCCTCCCAAAGTGCTGGGGTTACAGGCGTGAGTCACTGCGCCTGGACTTTTTTTTTTTTTTAAATAATATTTTACAAAAATTGATGTTAAGCTGTTCTCACTGTTGGCCTCTGGCCTTCATTGCTCATTGTTCATCTGCTGTCCAGAGATAGCTGATGGTCACTGGCCAGTTCTTTTTTTTTCTTTTTTGAGATGGAGTTTCATTCTGTCACCCAGGCTGGAGTTCAGTGGTGCCATCTCAGATCACTGCGACCTCTGCCTCCCGGGTTCAAGAGATTGTCCTGCCTCAGCCTCCCAAGTAGCTGGGATTACAGGTGCCCACCACCACTCCCGGCTTATTTTTGTATTTTTAGTAGAGACGGAGTTTTACCATATTGGTCAGGCTGGTCTCGAACTCCTGACCCCACCTTGAAGGCAGCCCTGGAGCCCTAAGTCATCCTACAGGAACTTATCTCCCCACCTCGTTGGTGCTCTGGGCACTGACCTCACCATTGGTCACACACTGCCACTCATTACCATCCAGGAAGTCAGATGCCCTTAAAACCCAAGGCACTGAGCACCTTTGGGGGTCCAGGAAAGGAAAACAGCCTATCTCTAGGCCAGGCTTGTTTTCTTTGGCCCACCCAGTGTGTTTTGAAAAAATTCCACCAGCATTTAAACATTGAGAAAGAGCATACAAATCTGGCCTTCCATCTTTTCTTGAAAAACTGGGAGACCCTTCAACCCAGGGCCCGTATGGCAACAGTTTATCGGAGTGAAGTGGCAGCTGTCCCCCCCGCCCCCACCTTTCAGCAGGGAGGGGGCCCCGGGTGACCTCAGTTCCTTCCACTCCCGGGTGTCCCCTGACACGGAAGCCAGGTCGTGGGTGCGTTTGTCGTGGTCCTCATACCGCCCTGTTCCTTGGGTACAGAAAAGAAGCCTCTACTGTTCCTTCCCAAAAGTGCAAGGAAGAGAAAGAGACTCAGAGGGGCCCCCAGTTTCTTCATGAACGTGGAGAATGTTCCCAGGTGTTTACTAGGCAAATTGTGTCTCAGCCCTGCATCTCTTCACCTGAGTATCTCAGCTGCCTGCCCTTTGCAGGCCTGTGAGCTGCAACCCCTGCTCTAGACGCTTCTTTTGGTTTGTTTGTTTTGAGACGGAGTCTCAGAGCAGAGTCTTGCTCTGTCACCCAGGCTGCAGTGCAGTTGTGCCTCGGCTCACAGCAACCTTCGCCTCCCAGGTTCAAGCAATTATCCTGCCTCCGCCTCCCCAGTGGCTGAGATCATAGGCGCCCCCCACCACTCCCGGCTACTTTTTGGTATTTTCAGTAGAGAGACGGGGTTTTGCCATGTTGGCCAGGCTTGTCTCAAATTCCTGACCTCAAGCGATCCTCCCGCCTCAGCCTCCCAATGTGATGGGATTACAGGCATGAGCCACCGCTCCCAGCCCCTGCTCTAGACGTTTCCAAGTTCTTCCTTGATCGAGGTCCTCTCCCTCCTCCTCCTCCACCACCAGAACCCGCTGCAAAAACACAAGCATATCTATGTCCTGACCCCGATCCCTCGCAGAGCTCTAGCAGGCATTGCTGACTTCAGTGGCAGTGATGGCTGGGACGGCTCCTCTTGACACTCCTGGCCATCCTTCCAGGCTCTTAGCTGGAAGGGCACAGAGGCTGTGGTCTGCTTCGGTGTCAGCCCAGACTCGGCCAGGCCCAGGGGCTTTGGTTTCTGGGTCCTGCATCCCCTGGGGTCTCTTCTCTGGGCCACAGTGGATGGAACCTGCAGTGGTTCATTTTGGGCGGCCGCTTGCCTGGATGGAGGGATGTGCAGATAACGGGTAAGGCGTTATTTCTGGGTATATCCAAGGGGGTTTCCAGAAAGATTGCCATTGGAATCAGCGTGGACAGGTACCATCCAGTCAGCTGAGGGCCTCGGTAGAACAAAAAGACAGAGAAAGCTGAATTTTCTCTCTCTCTCCTGGAGCTGGGACACCCTCCTCCTTCTGCCCTTGGAAATCAGGACTCGGGGCTCCAGGCTTTGAACTCTGCACCAGCAGCACCCCGGGTTCTCAGGCCTCTGGCATGGGATTGAGAGTTACACCATTGACTTCCCTGGTTCTGAGACCTTCAGACTTGGACTGAGCCACAATACCAGCTTCCCTGGGTCTCCAGCTGCAGATGCCCTCCCGGGGGACGTCTCAGCCTCAATAATTGCATGAGCCAATTCCCCTAATAAATTCATTCTTATGGATCTCTATCTATTTCCTAGTGGTTCTGTCTTTCTGGAGAACTCTGACCAGAACAGATCCTGAGCCTGGCTCCCCTGCTTGAGAGAAGACGGAGCCCAGACAGGAAGCACGGGAGGGGTGTTTAGAGATTGAACAGGGCGGTCTTCCCTGAGCTGTAGAAACGATTCTTTTCCAAGCAGCCAAAGTGAGCTGCTTAAAACAGATCACATCTAGGCCAGGAGCAGTGGCTCACACCTGTAATCCTAGCGCTTTGGGAGGCCGCGATGGGTGGATCACTTGAGGCCAGGAGTTCGAGACCAGCCTGGTCAACATGGTGAAACCCTGTTTCTACTAAAAAGACAAAAAATAAGCCAGGCATGGTGGCGCGTGCCTGTAATCCCAGCTACCCGGGAGGCTGAGGCAGGAGAATCACTTGAACCCGGGAAGGGGAGGCTTCAGTGAGCCGAGATCGCGCCACTGCACTCCAGCCTGGGCGACAGAACGAGACCCTGTCTCAAAAAAAAAACCAGGGCCGGGCGCGGTGGCTCAAGCCTGTAATCTCAGCACTTTGGGAGGCCGAGACGGGCGGATCACAAGGTCAGGAGATCGAGACCAGCCTGGCTAATACGGTGAAACCCCGTCTCTACTAAAAAATACAAAAAACTAGCCGGGCGAGGTGGCGGGCGCCTGTAGTCCCAGCTACTCGGGAGGCTGAGGCAGGAGAATGGCGTAGACCCGGGAGGCGGAGCTTGCAGTGAGCTGAGATGGGGCCACTGCACTCCAGCCTGGGCGACAAGCGAGACTCCGTCTCAAAAAACAAAACAAAACAAAACAAAAAAAAAAACCAGGTCACATCTACTGTCACCTACCCTCAAACATTTCAGACCCTTTTATCTTGTTTTTGTTTTTGCTTTTTGTCTTTTTGAGATAGGGTCTTGCTCTACCCAGGCTGGAGTGCAGTGGCACAATCATGGCCCACTGCAGCCCCCAACTCCAGGGTTCACAGCCTCCCAAGTAGATGGAGCCACAGGTGCACACCACCACACCCAGCTATTTTTTTTTTTTTTTTTGTAGAGATGGGGGTCTCACTATGTTTCCCAGGCTGGTGTAGAACTCCTGGACTCAAGCGATCCTCCCGCCTCAGCCTTGCACTGTTGGGATTACAGGCGGGAGCCACCTCACCAGGCTCCTTTTTTTTAATGGACCTCAGGCGTGCAGAATTTGATGACTCATAGTTTTTGGTTCGTGACATACTTATGGATCCTGCTTTTGCTTTATGTTTGTTTATCGTTTGAATAACAATGCCCCCCACAGCAACCATGACATTGATGGTAACTGCTGTCTACCTGCATTTATCTTTCCCTTGATTTTTGCAAAGGCTTTTGTCCCATTTATATGTATGGAAAGGATACCTGGCAGCCTGTGATATTCTGAGGCGTGCTTTTTTTTTTTCTTTCCACATTGCATTTCAAAATGCAGAAGACAGCCTGTGTTTCTATTGCTGTAGGGTATTAGGTCATTCAGCCCTACCGACGGAGGGAATTTCTTTCTTTCTTTCTTTCTTTTTTTTTTTTTTTTTGAGACCGGGTCTTGCTTTGCCCAGGCTGGAGTGCAGTAGTGCAGTCATAGCTCACTGCAGCCTGGACCTCCTGGGCTCAAGCAATCCTCCTGCCTCAGCCTCCCAAATAGCTGGGACTACAGGAGCATGCCATGATGCCTGGCTAATTTTTGTTTTGTTCTTGAGATGGAGTCTCGCTCTGTCACCCAGGCTGGAGTGCAGTGGCACGATCATAGCTCACCACAGCCTCTGCCACCCAGGCTCAAGCAGTCGTCCCAATTCAGCCACCTGAGTAGCTGAGACTAATCACCATGCCCACCTATTTTTTTTTTTTTTTTTTTTTCCTGTAGAGATGGGATCTCACTATGTTGCTCAGGCTGGCCTTGAACTCCCAGCTTCAAGCAGTCGTCCCACCCCAGCCTCCCAAAATGTTGGATATGGGCATGAACCACTGCACCCAGCCTGGATTAATCTCAAAAATAATATACTGAGCAAAATAAACCAGGCAGAAAATAGTACACAATGTGTATGTTTCCATGGCTTTGAAGCACAACACAGACACAATGAATCCATGGCACTAGAGACTAGAGCAGTGGCTGCCTCCAGTCATTGGGAAAGGAGCACGCAACACTTTCTGCAATGATGGGAATGTCCAATATACGTATTGGGGTGCTGGTTAAGTGGGGGATATACACTTGCCAAAAGGCATCTAATTGTCCACCTGAAAATTACCTGAAAATTGTACATTTTATTATAGCAAGTTATGCCACAATTGTAAAAACCGACTTTGGGGTTAAAAAAAATACATATCTATAAGAAATCATGGCCCAGGCTCAGATTTTATCTGATTAAAAACACGTTTTGACTGGGTGCAGTGGCTTCTACCTGTAATCCCAGCAATTTGGAAGGCCAAGGCAGGAAGATCTCTTGAGCCAGGAGTTCAAGACCAGTTTGTGCAACATAGCAAGATCCTGTTTCTATAAAAAATAAAAAATTAGGCTGGGTGTGGTGGCTCCCGCCCGTAATCCTAGCACTTTGGGAGGCCAAGGCGGTGGATCGCTTGAGGTCAGGAGTTTGAGACCAGCCTGGCCAACGTGGCGAAATCCCATCTCTACTGAAAATAAAAACATTAGCCAGGCTTGGTGGCAGGTGCCTGTAATCCCAGCTACTCGGGAGGCTGAGGCAAGAGAATCGCTTGAATGTGGGAGGCAGGAGTTACGGTGGGCTGAGATCTTGCCACTGTACTCCAACCTGGGTGACAGAGTGAAACCCAGTCTCAGAAATAAAAAATAATAAAATAAGAAATTAGTTGGGTGTGGTGGCACGCGCCTGTAGTCCCAGCTACTCAGGCAGGAGGATCACGGAACCCCAGGAGTTAGAGGCTACACTGAGTTATGATTGGTGCCATTGCACTCCAGCCTGGGTGACAGAGCAAGACCCTGTCTAAAAAAGAAGAAAAAGAAAATCCCCACGCACCTAACCACCAACCACACAATAGTTGGGCGAGCTGGAAGGTGTGAGCGTCTGTAGGTCCTCAGCCCATGAAGGTGCCCTGCCTGCCTGGTGATGGGAGACTCAGTGGCCTTTATCACATTCTCCGTAATTGGATATGTGGGAAGCATGGGACCGTGACCCACCCTCGGGGATTGCCCACACCAGTCATCTCACTGTACAACTGGAGAAACTGAAGCCAGGACAAGGAGTGGGCTGAGGTTCCATAGTGAGCAGGGGATGCTCTGTCTGCCTGGTGCACCACCCTCCTGTCCAGCTCCCAGTGCCCCCACCCACATCACCACAGGCCAGGAGCACCCCCTGGCACCCAAGGCAGGTGCAGAGTCAATCAGCAAATACTGCAAGGCTCGCCCAGAACTGGGAGCTGGGGTAGCAGTGACGAAGCCGCCTTGGTCTCTGCCCACTCAGCAGCTGAGACCAGGGTGGAGTTGGTAAACTTCAGCCGTGACCTAATGGCCAAACACCTCCCTACATAGGTACTGATGGTTGGAGGGGAGATGTGGGCAGTGTTGAGGAGGGGACGTAGTGGAGCGTGGTTCGTGAAGGTGTCCGCCCTGAGACCTGAAGGCTGGGGAGTGGAGTGAGGGTCCCACGGGGAGGATATGGCACACTAAGGAACGAGGAGGGGCCCAGCAGTGGCCACACGGGGGCTGGACAGAAACAGCCCAAATCACAGAGCTGGGAGCCATGCCGGGGCCCTTGGTGTTCTCATGGAGGCAGTGGGAGCCACGGGAGGTGCTTGACCCAAGGAGCGAGGTCATCACATTTGTGCTTTGAGAAGTGCCTTTGCCTGTACTGTACAGCGTGGATGGACGGGGTCTCAGGAGACCCAGGAAGAGGCTTGGGAGATGACAGCAGGGATGAAAAAGGCTGGATTTGAGGTCCCCAAGGGGTCGACCGAAGAGGGTTTGGTGAAGGGCAGTCTGGGGGCATGGTGAATCGAGTGGCACACAGCAGGTGGACCCAGGAAGAGTCTGGGTGGGTGTCAGGGGGATGGGCCACTGCTGGAGGTGAAAGATCTTCCCAGTTCTGGTCCTGGCTTGTGCAGGGTGTGACCTCTGGGTATGAGGTGTGACCTCTGGCAGATCCCATCGCGTCTCTGATCCTGGGTTTTTGTCTAAAGATGATCTATTCCATGCTAAAATTCTTGCCCCTTAAAATGCTAATCAAGGGACTCTGAGTCCCTGCATGGTGGCTCAATCCTATAATCCTAACTCTTCCAGAGGTGAAGGTGGGAGGATGGCTTGAGGCCAGGAATTCAAGACCAGCCTGAGCAACATAGTGAGACCCTGTCTCTACATAAAAAGATTTTTTTAAATTGGCCTGGTATGGTGGTGCATGCTTGTAGTCCCAGCTACTTGGGAGGCTGAGGCAGAAGGATTCCTTGAGCCCAGGAGTGCAAGGCTGCAGTGAGCTATGATTGCACCACTGCACTCCAGCGTGGGCGACAGAGTGGGACACTGTTTCTTAAAAACCAAAAGGGGGCCGGGCGCGGTGGCCCACGCCTGTAATCCCAGCACTTTGGGAGGCCGAGGTGGGTGGATCATGAGGTCAAGAGATTCAGACCATCCTGGCCAACATGGTGAAACCCCATCTCTACTAAAAAATACAAAAATTAGCCGGGCGTGGTGGCACGAACCTGTAGTCCCAGCTACTCGGGAGGCTGAGGCAGGAGAATCACTTGAGCCCGGGGAGGTGGATGTTGCAGTGAGCCGAGATCGCACCACTGCACTCCAGCCTGGCGACAGAGCCAGCCTCCGTCTCAAAAAAAGAAAAAGGAAAAAAAACGGAAGCCACATAGAGATTCTAGAAATCATCTACTCCAAGATGGAATTAATTGCTCCAGAAAGAAGTGAGTTCCCCATCCCTAGGTGTATGTAAATGTAGGCTGGGCCACTGTCTGTTCAGGATTGCATTGCTGGAGGAGGCAACACAGAATAACTTTCCAAACTTGATTCCGGGCTTCCTCGTGCCCCACCCCTACATCTGGGTGGCTCCCTGAAGGTCCTCCTTTGTGTGTTTTTTTTTGAGACGGAGTCTCACTGTGTCACCCAGGCTAGAGTGCAGTGGCGTGATCGCTGCTCACTGCAACATCCATCTCCTCGGTTCAAGCGATTCTCCTGCCTCAGCCTCTGGAGTAGCTGAGATTACAGGCATCTGCCTCCACGCCCAGCTAATTTTTGTATTTTTAGTAGAGACAGGGTTTCACCATGTTGCCCAGGCTGGTCTCAAACTCCTGGTCTCAAGTGATCCACCCGCCTCAGCCTCCCAAAGTGCTGGGATTGCAGATGTGAGCCATCGTGCCTGGCACCCCCCTTTCTTATTTGATGGCGAACTGTGCCACAGATTAAACAAAAAATGCTTGTAATTCTCTTCTCTCTGCTACTTTAGCTGGTTAAATCTGATGTCTCAGACAAGGTTTTGCCAGGCAAGTTTACCTGGAAGTGTCTCTCCCCTCCTGCACCCTCCCTCCCCGTCTGCCTTGGGGTTTCAGGTCTGTTGCTGGAACAGGGCTCTAGCTGGGCCAGGGCTCCTCGCCCAGGATGCCCGGGGAGAGGCCCCGTGTGAGGGCCTCACTCTGCGGGCTTAGGAATCCCAGAGTAAACAGATCAAGTTACCCGTGTCAGCCGGGCGTCCACAACAGGCAGCCGCAGCGATTGAAGATGGGAATGTTCTTCTCAGAGATGACTCAGCTACTCAGCTTCTCGGCCCAGATCAGGGGCCGCCCTGGGCCTCAGCTCTGCCCTGGTGCTTGGCTGCAGGCCAAGTCCGGGGTTGGGTGGTGGGGGGAACAATGGATTTTGAGAGTCAGCGACTGGTGTGCAATTCTCTTTCACCCTGTCAGGGTGAGGGTACATGTCAACAACTCTGGTAGGGTTGAGGGGACCCGCTGTGACCTGGGTCATCTGTAGGGTGGTGGCTCAGTCTCTCTAAGCCTCAGTTTCCTCATCTGTCAAATGGGCAGCAACAACTATGTCAGAGAGTTGATGGGAAAAATGAATCAACCGCCCGGGTGTGGTGGTTCATGCCTGTAATCCCAGCACTTTGGGAGGCCGAGGAGGGTAGATCACTTGAGATAAGGGGTTGGAGACCCCATTCCTACTAAAAAATACAGAAATTAGCTGGGCATGGTGACAGGCGCCTATAATCCCAGCTACTCGGGAGGCTGAGGCAGGAGAATTGCTTGAACCCGGTAGGCAGAGGTTGCAGTGAGCCGAGATTGCGCCACTGCACTCCAGCCTGGGCAACAAAGCAAGACTCCGTCTCAAAAAAAAAAAAAAAAAAAAAGAAAGAATCAACCAAGGTTGTTGAAGCCAGGGTGCAGGCAGAGAAGTGCAAGTCTGCGGGGAGAGCCTGGGCCACAGTGGTTGGAAGCCCAGGAGTGAGAATCTGGGGAGAGGGTGTAATAGGAGATGAGAGAGGACCCCTGAGAGCTGCCTACACTGGGGAGGAGAAGAGCAGCCACCACAGGAAGCAAAAGAGGATTGTCAGTGTCCAAGACGTCAGAGGAGACTGTGCGGGAGATTGCAGATTCCAGGGAGGCCTTGACCATCCATGTGGGTCCAGGCAACAGGTCAAGGGCAGGAAGGCGCGAGGGAAGACGTCATCGGGCTGGGCTCAGGGAGGTCACTGATGAACGGAGCGGGATGCCCTGGAGGGCCTGAGGAGCTGGCCCAATGGCAGGGGTTCGGGGTAAGGGGATGAAGGAAGACTTTTTTTAGGAAGGAAGAAACTTGATCCTGTTTGTTGTTAAGACTAAGAAGCCAAGTATGAAACAGACAGTTCAGGGAGGTGCTTGGGAGAGTCACAAAAAGGGGAAGGAGTTTGCCAGGGTGCTGATTCCTGAGGCCAAAGGGAAGGGATAAGATGATGGATGGACAGGTCGGGCACAGTGGCTCACACATGTAACCCCAGCACTTTGGGAGGCTGAGGCAGGAGGATCACTCGAGGCCGGGAGTTCGAGACCAGCCTGAGCAACATAGTGAGACCCTGTCTCTACAAAAAAAAAATGAAAAAAAAAAAAAAAAAAAGCCAGGCATGGTGATGTGTCCCTATAGTTGCAGCAACTTGGGAGGCTGAGTTGGGAGGATCACTTGAGCCCAGGAGTCTGAGGCGGCAGTGAGCTGTGATTGCACCACTGCACTCCAGCCTGGGCAACAGAGCAAGACCTTATCTCAAAAAAAAAAAAAAAAATGGGCGAATGATCAGAGACTTTCTGAGAGGGTGCGCTCCCCAGTTGGTCTGTGTCTTAGGAAATCTGGGGTGCATGTTGGGGTTGCTGAGTGTGGCAGAGGGGCAGGGGTGGAAGAGGTCTGGGGGAAGGAGGGTTAAGCTGACCCAGCAAGGGGTGGATGGGCCCCGGTGGCAGGGAGGGGGATTTCTGAGCTGGAGGTCTTTGCTGAGGCTGGGTTTGGGCAGGGGCCATCTAAGGATGGGGCCAGCTGAGGCGGCTCCCAGGAACACCCAGCCCCACAGGCCAGCAGTACACGGTAGGGTTGGAGTGGTGGTGGCCGCAGGAGATGAGTGTGACCGGGAACCAGGGCCACTCCCGGTGTTACCAGGTGACAGGACAACAACTCCAGCCCATGCCCCAGCATGTCCCCTAAGTCCTTTAATAGCAAGGCCTCCAGAGAATGTTGTGTCCCAATTCATAGTGTCAGGGCAGGACTGCAGGTTGCTTTAGGGTCACATATTTCCATTGTGGTCTTCAGCATGTTGACACAAACTGTCTGCATGCTTGGAAAGGTCAGAGGTTGTGTGTCTCGGTGTGTGTTCTCAGCTGTGGTGTAAGGAACACAGAAGGTTGAATGAGCTTCCGGTTATGTCGGGAGAAGACCAGGGAAGTGTGCCATTATCCAAAAACAGAAATGGTGCTGTTTATGAAAGCAACCACAGCATGCCTGGTGCTTTTATTTTTTATTTATTATTTTTTGGAGACAGAGTCTCGCTCTGTCACCCAGGCCGGAGTGTAGTGGTGCGATCTTGGCGCACTGCAACCTCCGCCTCCCAGATTCAAGCAATTCTTTCCTGCCTCTGCCTCCTGAGTAGCTGGGATTACAGGTGCCCACCACCACACCCGGCTAATTTTTTTTTTTGTATTTTTAGTAGAGACAGGGTTTCACTGGCCAGGCTGGTCTCAAACTCCTGACCTCAGGTGATCCACTCTCCCTCGGCCTCCCAAAGTGCTGGGATTACAGGCATGAGCCACTGTGCCCGGCTGCCTGGTGCTTTTTTTATTTTATTTTTTATTTTTTGGGACAAGGTCTTACACTGTCACCTAGGCTGGAGTGCAGTGGTGCAGTCACAGCTCATCACTGCAGTCTTGACCTCCTGGGCTTGAGCAATCCTCCTTCCTCAGCCTCCTGAGTAGCTGGGACTACAGGTGCATGCTACCAGGCCCTGTTAATTTTTTCTTTTTTAGATTACTTTTTGTAGAAACAGGGTCTCACTATGTTGCCCACGCTGGTCACCTGGTGCTTTTATCTACAAAGTGACACCGATTCCCCACCCTGGTTCCTGAAGGCAGACAGTATATAGCCCTCTTGGAAGTTTGGGGAACAGGCTCAGTAGCTGTGTAAATATGCCCAAGACCACAGGATCAGATCGCCAACTCCAAAGCATTGCTTTTTTTGTTTTTTGTTTTTTGAGACAGAGTCTCGCTGGGCCAGAGTGCAGCAGCACAATCTCGGCTCACTGCGGCCTCGAACTCCCAGGTTCAAGCGATTCTTGTGCCCCCAGTAGCTAGGATTACAGGCATGTGCCACTACACCCGGCTAATTTTTGTGTTTTTAGTAGAAATGGGATTTCACCATGTTGGCCAGGCTGGCCTCGAACTCCTGACCTCACACGATCCACCTGCCTTGGCCTCCCAAAGTGCTGGGATTACAGGCATGAACCACTGTGCCTGGCCAAGTGTTTTGTTTTTTTTGTTTTTTGTTTTTTGTTGTTTTTAAATCATAGGTACTTGTAACTGTGTAAAAAGTGTACCCTGCCTTGAGAATGGCGTGAACCCAGGAGGCGGAGCTTGCAGTGAGCCAGGATCGCGCCACTGCACTCCAGCTTGGGCGACAGAGCAAGACTCCGTCTCAAAAAAAAAAAAAAAAAAAAAAAAAAAGTGTACCCTGCCTTACACAATGTTTGGGGACTTGTTTTTCCACCCTCAGTGCTGTGATATTGCTGACACTTGTTTATCTGTTTGCTTAAAACTGTGGATGGTTCATGTTGCCTGCTGGGTAATATTCTGCCATTCTTCATGTCCTCTCCTGCCGATGGGCGTCTGGGCTGTGGCCAGGTTTTTGTTACCGAGAACAGGCTGTCACGGATCCTCTCGTCCGTGTCTCCCGTTACACATCTGTAAAGAGTGGATGTCTCAGACTGGAAATGCTGAGTCATGGTGCATATGCTGCAAGTCCCACCTGCCTTCAGGAAGCCCCCAACCCGTAGAGGCAGCTCAGCCCCGGCTCGGCAGACCCCAGGCAGCTAACTGCTTTAACCCAACTAAGCTTCGGTTTTCCCGTCTGTGAAATGGGAATCATTCCACAGCACATTCATTCAGGTCACACTGATTACAGACCTCGTACCAAGCCCTGTGCTGGGCATGGGGTCCTGGAGGAGGGAGATGCAGCCTTGTCTCTTGCTCGTCAAAACAGAAATGGGGCCAGGCGCGGTGGCTCACGCCTGTAATCCCAGCACTTTGGGAGGCTGAGGTGGGAGGATCACCTGAGGTCAGGAGTTGGAGACCAGCCTGGCCAACATGGCGAAACCCTGTCTCTACTAAAAATACAAAAATTAGCCGGACGTGGTGGCACACGCCTGTAATCCCAGCTACTTGGGAGGCTGAGGCAGGAGAATTGCTTGAACCTGGGAGGCAGAAGTTGCAGTGAGCCGAGATCGCACCACTGCACTCCAGCCTGGCCGACAGAGTGACTCCATCTCGGAAAAAAAGCAAACAAAAAAAAGGCAGACAGACCTGGAAGTGATTAATCTCAGTACTATGATGGATATTGCCATGGCTGGGGAGGTGATAGGCTGGTGGGGGTGAAAGGAAGTCAGGCTGGGGGCTGTGAGAATTGGGGAGACCTGAAATCAGTGATCATTTTGCACCAAGAGCCGACAAGCAGAAGGTATACTCTCCTGGGAGGAAGCCTGGGTCCCCGGGGCTTTCCCCAGATATTTGTGATTTCTTCTGCCCTATTTGTCCCCTTTGGTAGTCCTGCTGCTCCATAATCACCCTGGAATTTGCCAAGCGCCATCACCCACGCTGTCTGATTGGATTCTCCTGGTCACCTGTGACACAAGCACATTTTATTTTCTTTTTTTTTTTTTTTTGAGACAGTCTTGCTCTGTCGCCCAGGCTGGAGTGCAGTGGCGCGATCTCCGCTCACTGCAAGCTCCGCTTCCTGGGTTCACACCATTCTCCTGCCTCAGCCTCCCGAGCAGCTGGGACTACAGACGCCCACCACCAAGCCCAGCTAATTTTTTGTATTTCTTTTTTTAGTAGAGACGGGGTTTCACCATGTTAGCCAGGATGGCCTCGATCTCCTGACCTCGTGATCCGCCTGCCTCGGCCTTCCCCAGTGCTGGGATTACAAGCGTGAGCCACCACACCCCACCTTATTTTCTGTCTTTGTTTTTTTTTGTTTTTTTTTTTGAGACGGAGTCTCGCTTTGTCGCCCAGGCTGGAGTGCAGTGGCCGGATCTCTGCTCACTGCAAGCTCCGCCTCCCGGGTTTACGCCATTCTCCTGCCTCAGCCTCCCGAGTAGCTGGGACTACAGGCGCCCGCCACCTCGCCCGGCTAGTTTTTTTTTGTATTTTTTAGTAGAGACGGGGTTTCACCTTGTTAGCCAGGATGGTCTCGATCTCCTGACCTCGTGATCCGCCCACCTCGGCCTCCCAAAGTGCTGGGATTACAGGCTTGAGCCACCGCGCCCGGCCTATTTTCTGTCTTAAAGCAAAATAACTCCTGTTCAGGATCGCCCTTCTAATTGCAGATCCAATTAAGGGCTTTTTTCTAAGTAAAACTTGAAAGGGCAGCTTCTAGTTGCTACGAAGACAGGAGAAATGAAACGTAAATAACACGAGAGACCCATTGAAAACCCGGGAGAAACAGATTAAAAAACTGCAGCTGGTTAGAACAAAGCCTGGCACTCACCCTCCCCCTGATTTTCCTCTGGGAAGAAAAACCCCAGGAACAACGGTGGCCCCGAAACACTTCTATCACTCACTGCTTTTTTTTTTTTTTTTTTTTTTTTTTTTTTTTTTTGGAGACGGAATCTCGCTCTGTCGCCAGGCTGGAGTGCAGTGGTGTGATCTTGGCTCACTTCAACCTCTGCCTCCCATGTTCAAGTGATTCTCCTGCCTCAACCTCCCAAGTAGCTGGGACCACAGGCGCACACCACCATACCCAGCTAATTTTTATATATTTAGTAGAGGCGGGGTTTCACCATGTTGGCCAGGATGGTCTCGATCTCTTGACCTCGTGATCCGCCCGCCTTTTCCTCCCAAAGTGCTGGGATTGCAGGCGTAAGCCACCACTCCCGGCTGCTCACTGCATGTTTTAAAATGCCCCTGTCAGCCGGGCGCACTGGTTCACACCTGTAGTCCCAGTACTTTGGGAGGCCGAGGCTTGGGAGGATCACTTGAGGCCAGGAATTTGAGACCAGCCTGGACAATAGAGCAAGACCCTGTCTCCACAAAACTTTAAAAATTAGCCAGCCATGGTGATGTACATCTGTAGTCCCAGCTACTCAGGAGGCTGAGGTGGGAGGATCACTTGAGCCCAGGAGTTGGAGGCTACAGTGAACTATGATCATGCCATTGCACTCCAGCCTGGGTGACAGAGCAAGACCCTGTCTCTAAAGGAATGAATGAATGAATGAATGAATGCTACTATTAGCCATATCAGAAAAACATCAGCAGGGAGACAGCCAGAAGTTGGCTGGCAGGGGCAAGGGTGGGCGGTCTCCGGAAGCAGGTGAGGCCCTCATCCCTTCATTCCCTCACTCGGACAGGCTGCAGGAGATGTGGCCAGACCTCCCTCATTCCAGACAGAACAGGCCACACTTTGCAAGAAACACCCCTGTCCTTCCACGCTTGTGCTGTAATCCCAAGTGGGCTGAGAAAGGACCTGCTTTAAGTAAGTCCCGAGAAGGTTTTGTAAACAGGTGCCCGTAACATCCAAGATGCCTGTCTTGAGGCCTGTTTGCAGAGCCTCTCTGGTTTGAGTGGGTGGGTGACTTGAGCAGTGAAGGCCCTGGCCTTGTTTCAAAACCCCGCTGGCCAGGCTCTTTTTTGTTTGTTTGTTTGTTTTTGAGACGGAGTCTTGCTCTGTCACCCAATCTGGAGTGCAGTGGCACGATCTCGGCTCACTGCAACCTCCACCTCTGGAGTTCAAGCAATTCTCCTGCCTCAGCCTCCCGAGTAGCTGGGACTACAGGTGCCCGCCACCATGCCTGGCTAATTTTTTGTATTTTTAGTAGAGGTAGAGATGGGGTTTCACCATGTTGGCCAGGCTGATCCTGAACTCCCGACCTCAGGTGAGCCACCTCCCTCAGCCTCCTAAAATGCCGGGATTACAGGCATGAGCCACCGCACCCGGCAGGCCAGGCTGTTAATTCCAAAGGTCCTGGCTTGTTCCCAGACAAGCTAGTAGGTGACCTTGGCAGAGTCTGGCTGACACAGGGCATGGAGACCCTGCAGGAATCAAGCTTGCGTCTTTTTTTTTTTTTTTTTTTTTTGAGACGGAGTCTCGCTCTGTCGCCCAGGCTGGAGTGCAGTGGCTGGATCTCAGCTCACTGCAAGCTCCACCTCCCGGGTTTACGCCATTCTCCCGCCTCAGCCTCCCGAGTAGCTGGGACTACAGGCGCCTGCCACCATGCCCAGCTAGTTTTTTGTATTTTTTTAGTAGAGATGGGGTTTCACCGTGTTAGCCAGGATGGTCTCGATCTCCTGACCTAGTGATCCGCCCGTCTCGGTCTCCCAAAGTGCTGGGATTACAGGCTTGAGCCACCGTGCCCAGCCGCGTCTTTTATTTTTTAAGACAGGATCTCACTATGTCACCCAGGCTGGAGTGCAGTGGTGCTATCATGGCTCACTGCAACCTCTGCCTCCCAGGCCCAAGTGATCCTCCCACCTTCACCTCCTGAGTAGCTGAGACTACAGGGGCTCACCACCATGCTCAGGTAATTTTTAAATTTTTTGTAGAGATGGGGTCTTGCCATGTTGCCCACGCTGGTCTCAAACTCCTGGACTCGAGTGATCCCCCTGGCCTGGCCTCCTGCTTGGAGTTTCTTAACAGCACTTAGCACCACACTGGGTACTTTCTGGCATTTGCTCCTCTTTCCAGCTCTTTGTAGACAGAGTACAGAGAGGCCACAAACCCCAGGGGCCCGGAATCTGGGATGTGGACCCGGCCATGACTCATTAGAAAAGGCAGAGAGAGAATTAGAACTGGAGACCTTAGCCTGTCCCAGAGGAGGATTAAGTCAAGGTGATACCACATGAGGGCGGGCAGGGTTTGTTCTCATTGACGCGTCTCTGAATTTGAAGGCAAGTGTGTGGCCACAGTCCATCCCTTTGCTCAGCAATCCTTGAGTGTTGATTCCATGCCCAGCCAGTGTCAGATATGAGGTGTGTGTACGGAGGACCGTCTGTCCTTGCTTCTGAGAGCTGTGTCTACTGAGGGAAGTAGACCCTTAAAGTATAATTTGTAATAGATCGTGCGAAGCACTTGGCACCGTCATGTGCAGTTGCACAGGTTGTGCACTGCACAACTCTAAGGGCATACTTCACATAGACTGTGAGATGAACTGTCTCCTAGGGCTGTGATGCACCAACAGCCCAGCTGTCCATAGTGGCAGGAAAGTCATCTCATAGACATAGCGTGGGACTGTAGGCTATCAAAGGAGGACAACCTCTATGATGGGAGATGAGGGAAAGGAAGTGGCTGGTGTTGATCAGGCAAGGTTTTTTTATGTTGTTTTTTGTATTTTTAGTAGAGACAGGGCTTCACCATGTTGGCCAGACTGGTCTCGAACTCCCAACCTCAAGTGATCCATCCACCTCCGCCTCCCAAAGTTCTGGCATTACAGGTATGAGCCACCATGCCTGGCCAGGAGAGGTTTTACCCCAGAGGAGATGTTTGAACTGGATCTTAAAGGATGAGCATGAAGTCTTCAGCCAACAAAGTTGGGAGGCCATGCTGGGTAGTTGAAAGAACATTCAGGCCGGGCGCAGTGGGTCATGCCTGTAATCCCAGCACTTTGGGAGGTTGAGGCAGGTGGATTTTCTGAGGTCAGGAGTTTGAGAACAGCCTGGCCAACAGGATGAAACCTTCTCTACTAAAAATTCCAAAAAATTGGCCAGGCATGGTGGCGGGCACCTGTAATCCCAGCTACTTGGGAGGCTGAGGCAGGAGAATTGCTTGAACCCCAGAGGCGGAGGTTGCCGTGAGCCAAGATTGCACCACTGCGCTCCAGCCTGGGCAACAAGAGCAAGGGGCGTTGAGGCCAGGAATGGAAGAGGGAGACAAGACAGGAGGGTAGTTCAGCCTTGAGTTTGCTTTGTGGGGAGTGGTGGAGAGGCAAAAACAGATCTCAGAGTGACCTTCAAGTAAAGAAGACATGAGGCTGTGTGGAGTGGCTCACGCCCATAATCCCAGCACTTTGAGAGGTGGAGGTGGGAGGATCGCTTGAGGCCAGGAGTTCAAGACCCACCTGGGCAACATAGCAAGATCCCATCTCTATAAAAATTTTAGAAATTAGCCAGGTTTGGTGGCATGCACCTGTAATCCCGGGTACTTGGGAGGCTAAGGATGGTCTGTAAGGGGGTGCTGTGCTTGGACTGGGGAATGGCCAACTGCCTGGCAGTATGGGGACGACTTCGAGAAGCACGGACAGGAGGGGTAAGCTTGGTAAGACAAGAAACGCAGCAGATGTAATCCAAAGGCAAAGGGGCACCCGTAGCTTGAATTAAGAAGTGGTGTGGGCCAGGTGCAGTGACTCACGCCTGTAATCCCAGCACTTTGGGAGGCCGAGCCAGATGGATTACAAGGTCAGGAGATCGAGACCATCCTGTCTAACACAGTGAAACCCTGTCTCTACTAAAAATACAAAGAATTAGCTGGGCACGGTGGTGGGTGCCTGTAGTCCCAGCTACTCGGGAGGCTGAGGCAGGAGAATGGCGTGAACCCAGGGGGCGGAGCTTGCAGTGAGCCGAGATCGCACCACTGCACTCCAGCCTGGGTCACTGAGTGAGACTCCATCTCAAAAAAAAAACAAAAAACCAAAAACGACATGGAGGTCAAGGAGAGGGAGGAGTCTGGGGGCTGACTCCTGAGGGTAGTGACCAGAGTGACGGCAGCAGGTGCCTCCAGCTTATCTGCCCTCCCCGAAGCCTGCCCGTGCCAAGGTGCACATTCTGAGATGTCCCATAGCTGGCAGAGCCGCAGAATCGCTCAGCCCCTGGGGACAGGTCACTTCAACAACATATTTATACTCCATTTACACACAGGCCGCTGTTGCCTTCTGCTGGTGTGTATGCCCTCCAGAATAATTTGTGTGGTCTATTTCTGGAGCGTCCCTCACAGCCGAGGGCACCGAGAGCAAGGGCCGCGTCCGTTTGCCTCCCCGGGGCTCTCGGGCAGCTGGGCAGCCCCGCCCCACCCAGGGAGTACCAGCTCATGGCAATCTGGTGACTTGGGGCGGGGGGGTCCAGGGCTCTTTCTGAGTGCATGGGGGTCCCTAGGAAGGGTGCAGGCCTGACCAGTGATTGCCACTCCCTGTGGTGATAATTTGCTGTTGTCCTCGAAGCAATTATAGATTTCATGTATCCAGGCAATACTTGCAAATTGGATATGGGACAGGCAGGGACAGAGACGTAATTTGAAAACCAAAGAGCCGGAGGGAAATTGATGAGCGTGGGCTGTTGTTCCAGCAGAACGCCTTACACCCCTCCCAGGGCGGGAGAGGCCACCTCATGGATGACCCTAGGACAGGCAATTTTTTTTTTTTTTTTTTTTTGGGGAGATGGAGTGGCTCTGTTGCCCAGGCTGGAGTGCGGTGGCACGATCCAAGCTCACTGCAACCTCCCAGGTTCAAGCAATTCTCCTGCCTCAGCCTCCCAAGCGGCTGGGATTACAGATGCCCATGACCATGCCAGGCTAACTTTTATATTTTTAGTAGAGATGCGGTTTCGCCATATTGGCCAGGCTGTTCTCAAACTCCGGACCTCAAGTGATCTGCCCACCTCAGCATCCCAAAGTGTTGGGATTACAGACCTGAGCCACCCGGCAGGCCAAGGATTTTCTTTACATTCAAGTTTATCAAAGGATGACTGACATACAGCAAAATTCACCCCTTTTTAGCAGACAGTTCTTCGGGTTTTGACAAATTCATATGATCTTGTGAGGTTTTTTTTTTGTTTTTTTGAGATGGAGTCTAAATCTAATCACCCAGGCTGGAGTGTGGTGGTGTGATCTTGGCTCATTGCAGCCTCCACCTTCCGGGTTCAAGCGAGTCCCCTGCCTCAACCTCCCAAGTAACTGGGATTACAGGCGCCCACAGACATGCCCGGCTAATTTTTGAATTTTTTGTAGTGACAGGGTTTCACCATGTTGGCCAGGCTGGTCTCGAACTCCTGACCTCAGGTGATCCACCCACCTCTGCCTCCCAAAGTGCTGGGATTACAGGCGTGAGCCACCGCACCTGGCCTAAATTTATATGATCTTGTAACCACCGCCACAATCAAGAGGCCCATCCCCCCCAAAATTTCCCGGTGTCCCTCTCTAGTCAGCACCTACCCGTCCCCTGGCAATCGCTAATCATTTGTCCCTATAGTCTGGCCTCTTCCAGAATGTCATATAAATAGAATCATACAGTATGGAATCTTTTGAGCTTGGCTGCTTTAACTTAGCAAAATGCACTTGAGATCCGCCCGTGTTAATGCATGAATCAGTAGTTTATTGCTTTTAATTGCCGACCCGTATTTCCTCATGTGGATATGCCGTAGTTTATCCTCTCTCCAGTTGAAGGAAGGACATTTGGGTCGTTTCCAATTTAGGGTAAATACAAACAAAGGCAATATGTATTTGCATCTAGGTCTTTGTGTGGGCACCTGTTTTCACTTCTCTTGGATGAATACCCAGGAGCAGGATAGCTGAGGCTGTGGATGGTCAGTGTGTGCTGAACTTTATAAGAAACTGCTGGCTGGATGCAGTGGCTCACGCCTGTAATCCCAGCACTTTGGAAAGCCAAAGTGGGAGGATCGCTTGAGGACAAGAGTTCAAGACCAGCCTAGAGAACGTAGCAAAGATCTCATCTCTACAAACAACTTTTAAAACTAGCTGGACAGTCTGGGCACAGTGGCTCACGCCTATAATCCCAGCACTTTGGGAGGCCGAGGCAGGTGGATCACCTGAGGTCAGGAGTTCGAGACCAGCCTGGCCAACATGGAGAAACCTTGTCTCTACTAAAAATACAAAAATTAGCCAGATGTGGTGGTGAGCGCCTGTAAGCCCAGCTACGGGGGAGGCTGAGGCAGGAGAATCACTTGAACCTCGGAGGCAGAGGTTGCATTGAGCCGAGATCGTGCCACTGCACTCTAGCCTGGGTGACAGGGCGAGACTGTCTCAAAAAAAAAAAAAAAAAATTAGCCGGACGTGGTATTGTGTGCCTGTAGTTCCAGCTACTCAGGAGACTGAGGCAGGGGGAATGCTTGAGCCCAGGTGTTCAAGGCTTCCATGAGCTGTGATTGCATCACTGCACTCCAGACTGGGTGACAGAGCAAGCCCCTGTCTCTAAAAAGAAGAAAGAAACTGCCAAATGAATGTTTGAAGCGCCGGGCCATTTTATACTCCCACCAGCAGTATAAGAGAGTTCCAGTGGCTCCATATCCTTGTGAAAATTTTCAGGAGTAAATTTTAAAACGGAGCTGGAGAGGTTCCTATAGATGAGGGGGCTGCAGGGAAGCTGGCAGGAGAGGAGGCCAGGGAGGAGGGTGACCCATGGATACACCAGCCACCCCCATCCCCTGCAATACTGTCCACTCGGAGATCCCGTTTCTGTTTGCATCTTTGAGAGAGTGATCCTTGCCCTTTGCCTGGTGATACTGTTTGGCTGTGTCCCCACCCAAATCTCACCCTGAATTGTAATAATTGCCATGTGTCAAGGGTGGAGCCAGGTGGAGATAATTGAATCATGGGGGTGGTTTTCCTCATACTGTTCTCATGGTAATGAATAAGTCTCATGAGATCTGATGGTTTTATAAAGGGCAGTTCCCCTGCACATGCTCTCTTGCTTATTGCCATGTAAGACATGCCTTGGCTCCTCCTTGGCTTTCCATCATGATTGTGAGGCCTCCCCAGCCATGTGGAACTGTGAGTCCGTTCAACCTCTGTCCTTTATAAATTACCCGGTCTCGGGTATGTGTTTATTAGCAGCATGAGAACAGACGAATACACCTGGGTTACTCATGGACCTCTTTCTGTCCCGGCTCCCCTCAACGGGTGGGGGTTCAGAGCCCATGCCTGGCTTTGTGCTGGAGAGCTGGAACACCAGATGATAAGTGACCAGGGGTCAGTTTCCTGCCAGCCTCTGCCTTTGCACGCTTGGACTTGCCATCTCTGCCTGCAGTACTCTCTAGGGTGCAGTGGGGGTGGTTCTGGCTAAATGGGGAACGGGGACACGGGCGTTGAGGGGGTGATGACCCCCCTCAATTACCCAAGGACCAAAAGCCTCAAAACCCAGCCCAAGGGCCACCTGGACACAGACCTGGGCACCAAAAGCATGCCCAGGACCAAGGCCAGCAGGGTCAGGGTTCCGTCCCCTGTTTTTGGGGAATTGATGGTCTCGTTTTGGGGGTAGATGAGCAACATACCTCCCAGGCTGAGCGGTGATATCAGAGGTGATGTGAGGTGGGGCGGAGATCCATGTCCCAGAAATGTCACGGATGGCCGCACTCCTCCCTCTTCAGGGATGGAAAGTAAACCAAGGGCTGGGCTGTCAGTCAGCTGGTGGGAATTAAGCATTTTTGTGACTGGGAGCTCCAGAGTTGCTGAACTGGAGGCCATGACAGTGGGAGGGGAGATGGGGACAGACACCTAGAGGTTACAATTGCAGGGCCTTGGAAAAGACGGCTGCTCTGCCTGACCCCCACTGGAGCCACCCTTCGGCCACTTCTTCCCTCCGAGGAAATGTGGGATCTCAGGCCTGGACGGAATCACAGGGGCTGACTGGCTCAGAGGTCCCCAAAGATTGGGGGGTGGCAGAGTGGGGACAATCGGCATCTCTGTGCCTGCCCAGAATCAGCACTGAGTAAGGGGACATGAAGGGAGAGACAGACAACTTACCCGAAGTCACCCAGCAGCCTGGGGCCGGAGCGCTGGGTAAACTGAGTCATCATCTGCGGGGCACGGGCGGGCAGCTGCCCCAGGGGACCTGCCTGGACTAATGAGATCTTCTGTGTCTGTCTGTCCGTCCATCCAGGTGCAAGTTCTTCAGTCTGACAGAGACGCCAGAGGATTACACTATCATTGTCGATGAGGAGGGATTCCTAGGTAAGTGCTTCTCTCCCCAGGGACTCGGCTGGACCACGCCCTGAAGTCAGGGCTGGCTGCCCACCTCCTTATTTCTGCTCCCACCTACCTCCTTATTTCTTCCCTCATCTACCGGTCAGCTAGAAAAGCAGCAGAGTATATTTCCTTCTCTGCCTGGGTTCTGGAGGGTCCCTTCCCCTCCTGCTCTTGAGATTGCCCTAAGAAAGACTTCTGAGCTAAAAGAGTTAGTTGGTATGGTGCTACCCAGCTGAGAATTAGATTAACCAAGAAGGAAAAGGAACATGTTTCACTGAAGCCTGCAAAGTGCTTTAAAATATCCTCAGTCGGGCGCAGTGACTTACGCCTTTAATCCCAACTCTTTGGGAGGCTAAGGTGGGAGGATCACTTGAGCCGAGGAGTTCGAGACCAGCCTGGGCATAGTGAGACCCCCATCTCTACTAAAAAATGACTAAATTAACTGGACATGATGGCATGTTCCTGTGGTCCCAGCTACTTGAGAGACTGAGACAGAAGGATTGTTTGAGCCCAGGAGTTGGAGGCTGCAATGAGCTGTTATTAAATCACTGCTTTCCAGTCTGGAAGACAGAGCGAGACTCCATCTCTTAAAAACAAAAAAAGAGAGAGAGAGAGAAGTGTCTAGATGGCAAGGGCACAGTTTAAGAGGACTTCCCAGAGAAGGCAACACTTGCAGGGAACACAGCTACGAGTAAAGAGCCAGGCATGGTGGTGCACGCCTCTACTCCCAGCTACTTGGGAGACTGAGGCAGGAGGATTGCTTAAACCCAGGAGTATGAGACTGTAGTGTGTTATGATCACACCTGTGAATAACCACTGCACTCCAGCCTGGGCAATGTAATGAGAACCTGGTGTTTGTTTGTTTTGTTTTGTTTTTGAGATAGAGTCTCACTCTGTCATCCATACTGGAGTGCAATGGCACGATCTCGGCTCACTGCAACCACCACCTCCCAGGTTCAAGCCATTCTCCTGCCTCAGTCTCCCAAGTAGCTGGGATTACAGGCGCCCGCCACCACACCCGGCTAATTTTTAGTATGTTTTTAGTAGAGATAGGGATTCACCCTGTTGGCCAAGCTGGTCTCGAGCTCTTGACCTCAGGTGATCCACTCCCCCTTGGCCTCCCAAACTGCTGGGATTACAGGCATGAGCCACTGCATCCGGCCTGAGAACCTGTTTCTAAAAAAATAAAAAATAAGTGCCCCCCCACCAGGTAGAAAACATTAATAAAACAGGCAGAGAGAACCCCATGTGTGTACAGCCACAGCTTCCAGTACTGGAGACGCACTTGGCATCCCCAGGGAACCAGAGTGTGAGAAGAGAGATGGGAGGACAGGGCTTACCTGGAGGAGGGGGGATCAGGAAGGATTCCTCCATGGGGCTGTACACATGGGCTTCTCTGCCGGGAAAGCACCCCTCCCTTTGTGGTTTCTACCTGGCATGCGGGCCCTTAATTTTTTTTTTTTCAGAAACAGGTTCTTGCTATGTTGCCCAGACTGGAGTTCAGTGGCTCATCACAGGTGTGATCATAGTGCATGGCAGCCTCAAACTCCTGGGCTCAAGCAGTCCTCCCACCTCAGCCTCCCGAGTAGCTGAGAGCAGAGGCGTGTATCGCCGTGCCTGGCTCTAGACTTTTTCCTGAACTCCCCTCCTGTACTTTATTTGGGTTAGAAGAAGCATGGGGAGACTTCTGCAGCATGGCTGTTTCTGGGGGCTCAAAAGAGGAAGTTCCTGGTGAGCTCACATGGTCATGGAGGACTTCCTGGAGGACGTGATATTTTTGCTGGCCTTGTGGGGAAGGAAGAAAACATGTCAGAGGAGAGCTGAATGAGAAAGTACAGGAGCAGAAGCAAGGGCCAGGTTCAGTCTCTAAAAAAGGAGAAGACGAGGTAGGCAGGGAAAGTTTGGATCTTATTCTTTAGGCACTGGGGAGCCATTGAAGGTTGTTGGGCTGGGTTAGGGCTAAATTGGGGTAGAGTCTGCTGAGGTGTGTGTGCAGGAGGGGGAACAGGGAGTGAAGTAGGAAATTCCCGGGGGTGAGTAAGCTCTGTTCAAATAGAGGTCCTTGGGCCCAGGCTGAGACCCTCGGCTGGCCCAGGGAGGGAATTGCCCTCTATCCCTCAACCCTGCCATTCCCCAGAGGCATCCATAATGGCCTTGTGACTTTTAAAACTGCCTTGCCCTGCCCCTCCCTGAGCCTTTCCCAGCCGCAGGCACAGGCGCAGGCTCAGCACTGAGGAACACGGAGCACTGGGAAAGCAGGTTTCAATTAGCCCAGCAAGGCCTGAGGCTTACCCTGTGACTTCAGGGTAAGGGCTTCCCTTCCAGGGTGCTTTTCTGGTCAGTAAACCAGGCTGCTTGGAAATCCATTATTGCCCAAGAAAAAAAAAAAATTGAGTGCATTTGTTTTTTCTTTCTTTTCTTTTTTTTTTTTCTTTTTCTTTTTTTTGAGACAGAGTCTCACTCTGTCACCCAAGATGGAGCGCAGTGGCGATCTCGACTCACTGCAACCTCCACCTCCCAGGTTCAAGCGATTCTCCTGCCTCAGCCTCCTGAGTAGCTGAGATTATAAGCACCCGCCACAACGCCAGGCTAATTTTTCTTGTATTTTTAGTAGAGATGGGGTTTGGTTTCACCATGTTGGCCAGGCTGGTCTCAAACTCTTGAACTCAAGTGATCCACCTGCCTTGACTTCCCAAAGTGCTGCCAAAATATTAGCATTTTGGCCAGGCATAGTGGTTCACATCTATAATCCCAGCACTTTGTGAGGCCGAGGCGGGCAGATCACCTGAGGTCAGGAGTTCAAGACAAGCCTGGTCAACATGGTGAAACCCTTTCTCTACTAAAAACACAAAAATTAGCCGGGCATGGTGATGCATGCCTGTAGCTCCAGCTACTCAGGAGGCTGAGCAGGAGAATCACTTGAACCCACGAGGCCGAGGCTGCAATGAGCCAAGATCATGCCGCTGCACTCCAGCTTGGGCGAGGGAGCAAGACTCCATCTCAAAAAAAGAAAAAAAAGGAGTTCGAGGCCGGGCACAGTAGCTCATGCCTATAATCCCAGCACTTTGGGAGGCCGAGGCGGGCGGATCACAAGGTTAGGAGATCGAGACCATCCTGGCTAACACGGTGAAATCAAGTCTCTACTAAAAATACAAAAAAAACTAGCCAGGTGTGGTGACAGGCACCAATAGTCCCTGCTACTCGGCAGGCTGAGGCAGGAGAATGGCGTGAACCTGGGAGGCAGAACTTGCAGTGAGCCGAGATCACACCACTGCACTCCAGCCTAGGCGACAGAGCAAGACTCTATCTCAAAAAAAAAAAAAAAAAAAAAAAGGAGTTCAAGACCAGCCTGACCAACATGGAGGAACCCCGTCTCTAAAAATACAAAATTAGCTGGGTGTGGTGGCGCATGCCTGTAATTCCAGCTACTCAGGAAGCTGAGACAGGAGAATCGCTTGAACCCAGGAGGTGGAGGTTGCAGTGAGCCGAGATCGTGCCATTGCACTCCAGCCTGGGTGACAGAGCGAGACTCTGTCTCCAAAAAAAAAAGAAGAGTAAGGACCCATTTTACAAGCGAGAAAGCAGACATTAACTTGCCCAGAGTTAGTGACAACCAAGCCAGGACGGAAGTAGGAAATGTTCTCAGGGCGTCTCTAGCCTAAATAAGGAGAAAGGGCTGCCGGAAAGTAATGTGAGAAGGCAGGGTATACCACCGTGTGTGGCCCAGGACTCGCAGGGGGCTGCGGCAGGATTTGGGCTGGGCCTAGGCACTGCAGCGTGAGGCTAGGAGGACAAGCTCTACCCCTCATCTCCTTGGAGGCTCTGTTTCAGAAGGAGAGTTTAGTGTTTGTTTGCTTGCTTTTCTCAAGACAGTCTTGCTGTGTCCCCCAGGTTGGCAAGGCTGATCTTGAACTCCTGACCTCAGGTGATCCTCTCGCTTTGACCTCCCAAAGTGCTGGGATTACAGGTGTGAACTACTGCACCTGGCCCACTGGGTAGTTTTGGGGTTTTTTTTTCTTGTTTTGTTTTGTTTTGTTTTGAGATGGAGTCTAACTCTGTTGTCCAGGCTGGAGTGTAGTGGTGTGATCGCAGCTCACTGCAACCTCCGCCTCCTGGGTTCAAACAATTCTCCTGCCTCAGCCTCCTGAGTAGCGGGGACTACAGGCATGCAACACTATGCCCAACTAATTTTTGTATTTTTATTAGAGACAGGGTTTCACTGTGTTGGCCAGGCTGGTCTCAAACTCGCGACCTCAAGTGATCCACCCACCTCAACCTTCCAAAGTTCCAAAGTACTGGGATTACAGGCATGAGCATGAACCACTGTGCACAGCCCACTGGCTAGTTTTTGTGTTTTTTTGGTAGAGGAGTCTCACTGTGTTGCCTACGCTGGTCTGGACCTACTGGCCTCAAGCAGTCCTCCCACCTTGGCTTCCCAGAGTGTTGAGATTACAGGCGTGACCCCAGGAAGAAGGATGCTGGCTCTAGCATGGGGAATGAAGGCCGGTGCCCTGTCACCCTGTTCTGCAAACCTCCAGCGCTGCAAACATTGCTTTCCCACCAAAGGGCCACTTCTGCCACTCTTTTTTTTTTTTTTTTGAGTCTAGCTCTGTCGCCCAGGCTGGAGTGCAGTGGCGCGATCTCGGCTCACTGCAAGCTCCGCCTCCCGGGTTCACGCCATTCTCCTGCCTCAGCCTCCCAAGTAGCTGGGACTACAGGCGCCCACAACCGCGCCCGGCTAATTTTTTGTATTTTTAGTAGAGACGGGGTTTCACCGTGGTCTCGATCTCCTGACCTTGTGATCCGCCCGCCTGGGCCTCCCAAAGTGCTGGGATTACAGGCGTGAGCCACCGCGCCCGGCTTCTGCCACTCTTAACATGAGCCAGGGTGCGTGTTCACTGGCAGCTTTGACAGTTAGAAGCTAGCAGCTGGCCATGGTTCAGTGGACCCTGGGTCTTTCCTGGGAGGGCAGAGGATGGCTTGTAAATGACACTAACCGGCAGAGTTCCTTGTTCAGTGTGAACGTTGTTAAGGGATTCTTGGTCTGAGCACAGTGGCTCATGCCTGAAATCCCAGCCCTTTGGGAGGCTGAGGCAGGCAGATCACTTGAGCCCAGGAGTTCAAGATCAGCCTGGGCAACATGGCAAAGCCCCGTCTCTACAAACGATACAAAAATTAATCTGGTGTGGTGGTGCATGGCTGTGGCCCCAGCTACTCAGTGGACTGCGGTGGGAGGATCACTTGAGCCTGGGAGGTTGAGGCTGCCGTGAGCCATGATTGTGCCACTGCACTCCAGCCTGAGTGACAGAGCAAGACCCTGTCTCAAAAAAAGAAGATCTTGGCTCAGATGGATGCAGTATGTCTGTGTGGCAGGCAGAGGGGTTGTACATGTGTATATTCTGATTTTTTACGTGTGTGTGTATCTGTGTGTGTGACTGAGTCTCGCTCTGTCACCCCAGCTGGAGTGCAGTGACACAATCTCTGCTCACTGCAACCTCTGCCTCCTGGTTCAAGCGATTCTCATGCCTCAGCCTCCTAAGTAGCTGAGATTACGGGCGCCCACTACCACGCCCAGCTAATATTTATATTTTTAGGACAGACAAGGTTTCACCTATGTTGGCCAGGCTGGTCTTGAACTCCTGACCTCAGCTGATTCCGCCTGCCTTGACCTCCCAAATTACTGGGATTACAGGCCTGAGTCACCGTACCCGGCCTCTTAAGTATTTAATGAGCACCATTTGCAGCGCTAGGTGTCCTGACAGATTCAGAAAAATGTTAGAAGCCTCTGGGTAGTGGGTAGAAGCTTCGACTTGGAGTTAGAGGGACCCAGTGCTCATCTGGGCTCCACATCACCAGCCCTCACCCTTCACAGTCCCCTTGCCTGTGAACTGGGGACAGCGGTACATGATTGTGGTCCATGCCACGCGTAGCAAGGCATGGTCAGCAGGCAGTGACCAATCAAAAGGTGGAGAGGTGGTCAGGCAAGGTGGCTCACACCTATAATCCCTGGAATTTGGGAGGCCAAGGCAGAAGGATCGCTTGAGGCCAGAAATTTGAGACCAGCCTGGGCAACATCTCAAGACTCCCATCTCCACAAAAAAATTAAAAATCAGCCAGGTGTGGCGGCGTGCACCTGAAGTCCCAGCTACTCGGGAGGCTGAGGTGGGAGGATCGCTCGAGTCTGGGAGTTTGAGCTGCAGTGAGCTGTGATTGCACCACTGCACTCCAGCCTGGGCAACAGAGCAAGACCCTGACGCTAACAAAGAATGAAAAAGGAAAGAAAAAGAAGTAGAAAGAAGTAGAGGGAGGAAGCTCGAAAAAGAACTCCTGGCCTCGCCTCGTGCTAAGACGGGAAGAGCTAGGTTCAGATCGAAACTCTGCAGCCTTCCCTGCGTGTGAATCCGGGCGAGTTGCTCCACAACCTGGAGCCTCCGTGTGTTTGTCTGTGACACGGGGGTCACTGCACCTCCCTCTCAGTTCTGCAACTCCGCAGATGCTCAGTAAGCGCCCGGGAATTGTCAAGTTCATTCTGTGCATCCAATAGCAGTGCACATCAGAGCTCCCGCGTCTTCCTCCGAGCTCTAGCCCAGAATCTGCCGTGTCAGTAAGCCAAGGTGCAAAGTAGCATCCCCGGCGGGGGTCACCTCTACGTGAGGGTCAAGCCAGTAAAGGAGCTTGCATCTTGGTCAGAGTGGATGCCAAGCCTCAGGGCCGGTGGTTCTTACCGTACCCTGAATCCAGTCCTGGCCGTGAGCACAAACCAGGGCTCACTGCACACCTGCATTTGGAAGGTCAGCCCCGTTGTTTAAAATAACAGCTGGGGCTGGGCGCAGTGGCTCACACCTGTGATCCCAGCACTTTGGTAGGCCAAGGCGGGCAGATCACTTGAGGTCAGGAGTTCAAGACCAGCCTGCCCAACATGGTGAAACCCCATTTCTACTGAAAATGCAAAAAAAAAAAAAAAAATGAACCAGACATGGTGGTATGCACCTGTAGTCCCAGCTACTCAGGGGGCTGAGGCACAGGAATCGCTTGAACCCAGGAGGCAGAGCTTGCAGTGAGCCAAGATCGTGCCACTGCACTCCAGCCTGGACGACAGAGCAAGACACTGTCTCAAAAAAAAAAAAAGGCAGCAGTTCTGGGTTCCACGCAGGGCTGAGGCCGTGAGCGGGGCGGGTAGACCAATCCGTCAGACAGGCTGCCTGCTTCTGGCCAGCTGCTGATGGACCTACAATCCTCCAGCCAGCAGCAGCTGCTCTTCCCCCGACACCCACGTTTCCCGCTGGTCTCAGGCCTGGGCTTCTCCCCAAGACCACTCTGGGAATCGTCCAAACCTGCTGAGAGACTCCTAGGGGCAGAATCCTGGTTATGTAAGCACCCCCTCAGGGTGCACATATGCACCCCAGCACTTCACCGCCTCGGAGGCTGTATCAGCAGCCGCTTCAGCTGGGGAGGACAGAGCCAGGATTGGCCCCTTGGAGCCCGAAACCTGTGCCTTTGATAAGCGATAAGCCTCCCACTGCTCAAGACTGGGGCTACCTTTTCCCATTTCTGTGCAGCCGTCTGCCTCTCTAGCCACCCACTGGCTGACCACTGGTCCTTCTCAGCCAGCGGGACCAATGGGCTCCCTGGGCTGCGGTCACCATGGTGACCGGAGCTGGGCAGGTAGGAACAGCCATGGGCCTCACTCAATTTCCCTCCTCTCAGGCCATCTTGCCTGCCAGCAGAGCCCAGCTCGCCTTTCCCCAGGAATCTTCATCATCACAGCTACCTTAGCTTGCCCAACTCTGAGCCCATCTCTCCCTTTTTATTTATTTATTTTTTGAGACAGGATCTGGCTCTGTCACCTAGGCTGGAGTGCAGTGGTGCAGTCATAGCTCACTGCAGCCTTGACATCCTAGATTCAAGCGGTCCTCCCACCTCAGCCTCCCAAGTAGCTGGGACCACAGGCATGTGCCACCATGCCTGGCTCATTTATTTTCTATTTATTTTTTTATGGACTATGTTGCCCAGGCTGGCCTCAAGCAATCCTCCCACCTTGACCTCCCAAAGCAGTGGGATTACAAGCGTGAGCCACTGCCTCCAGCCTCAGCCCCTCTCTTTTTAGCCCCCTGTTTTCTTAGGGACTTGGTACTTTTCATTTGATGCCCAGGACAGGGCCTAGGTTTTTGAGTCAGACCTGCACTGGAATCCTGGCTCTGTTATTTCCTAAGTGAACTTAGGCAAATCCCTGAGCCTTCCAGGGTTTCTGGACTGTTGAGTGTACAGTGAGCAAAATAACCCTGCTTTGGCCAGGCGTGGTGACTCACACCTATCATCCCAGCACTTTGGGAGGCCGAGGCGGGCGGATCACTTGAGACCAGGCATTCGAGACCAGCCGGGCCAACATGGCGAAACCCCCTCTCTACTAAAAATACAAAAATTAGCCGGGCATGGTAGTGGGCGCCTGTAATCCCAGCTATTCGGGAGGCTGAGGCAGGATAATTGCTTGAACCAGGAGGTGGAGGTTGCAGTGAGCCGAGATAATGCCACTGCACTCCAGCCTGGGTGACAGAGCAAGACTCTGTCTCAGAAAACAGTCCCATCCGGCCGGGCGCGGTGGCTCACACCTATAATCCCAGCACTCTGGGAGGCCGAGGTGGGCGAGTCACAAGATTGAGACCATCCTGGCCAATATGGTGAAACCCCGTCTCTACTAAAAATGCAAAAATTAGCTGGGCGTGGTGGCACGTGCCTGTAATCCCAGCTACTCGGGAGGCTGAGGCATGAGACTCGCTTGAACCAGGAAGTCGGAGGTTGCAGTGAGCTGAGATCGCGCCACTTCAGGCACTCCAGCCTGGCGACAGAACAAGACTCTGTCTCAAAAAAAAAAAAAAATCCCATCCTGTTGGAAAGTGAGGCAAGGCACAAGGTGGAGCTGGCGCCAGAGCCTCACTCCTCACCTCTCTGGCCTGCCTTGCCCTGCCCTTGGGACAGCTGGAACCCCAGTAGTCACAGGGCTGCCTTCTGTGTCTCCCTCCAGAGCTGCCCTCCTCAGAGCACCTGAGTGTGGCGGATGCCACCTGGCTGGCCCTGAACGTGGTGTCCGGCGGTGGCAGCTTCTCCAGCTCCCAGCCCATTGGCGTGACCAAGATCGCCAAGTCAGTCATCGCCCCACTGGCCGACCAGAACATCTCCGTGTTCATGCTGTCCACGTATCAGACAGACTTCATCCTGGTGAGCCGACCGTCACAGGCACACCTTACACACACACACCAGCCTCTCACACACGCTCGTTCCCATCTCCCACCCCTTGCAGCTTCGCCCTTCCATGCTACTTCAGGGTGGGGGCAGAGTCTCAGGGTGAAAGGCCGGTGCCCCGGGCCCACATCCCCCAGGGCCACCAGGCACACACAGCCTCAACTTCTTGCCCCTAGGTGCGTGAGCGGGACCTGCCCTTTGTCACCCACACGTTGTCATCAGAGTTCACCATCCTGCGGGTCGTCAACGGCGAGACCGTGGCAGCCGAGAACCTCGGCATCACCAACGGCTTCGTGAAGCCCAAGTTGGGTGAGCTGGGGGCGGGGGTTTGTGCAGGAGAAACCTCACGAAGTTACCAGACTCAGCCACAGACCAGCCTTGCTCTCGGCACGGGCTCCTGCCCACTGAGCATGAATGGAGTGCCAGGCAGAACGGGATGCAAAGGGCCTGGCGCGGTGGCTCATGCCTGTAATCCCAGCACTTTGGGAAGCCGAGGCAGGCAGATCACCTGAGGTCGGGAGTTCGAGACCAGCCTGACCAACATGGAGAGACCCTGTCTCTACTAAAAATACAAAATTAGCCGGGTATGGTGGTACATGCCTGTAATCCCAGCTACTGAGGAGGCCGAGGCAGGAGAATCGCTTGAACCCAGGAGGCCGGAGGTTGCGGTGAGCCGAGATCGTGCCATTGCACTCCAGTCTGGGCAACAAGAGCAAGACTCCATCTCAAAAAGAAAAAAAAAGAATGTGATGCAAAGGTCCTAGGCAGGCCCTGCTGCCGTGTCTAGCAAGGGTGGTGGATGTGCACGCAGACAGCAATGGCCAGAGGCCACTCCTGCGGTGGGTTTCCCTGGGCAGGGACTGTGGTGCTGAAGCCTGGAACACAGGTAGGAACGGAGCCAGGTGGTGCCGGTTGGGAAGAGCATCCCAGACAGCCAGCATAGCATGTGCAAAGGCCCGTGGGCCCGAGGGCAAGATGGAGAATCAGGACAGTGGTAATTGGTGGTAGAGGCTGGAGAAGCAGCAGTGACTAAGTCTCTCGGGGCCTGAGGCTGAGCCCTCCCCAGCCCTCTTCCCAGACCTTGCACCCATCCAAGCTGCTGCTTTCAGTCCCAGCCTCAGTGCCTGATATCTTTGTGCTCTTATAGTCCAGAGGCCGGTCATCCACCCACTGTCCAGCCCAAGCAACAGGTTCTGTGTCACCAGCCTGGACCCCGACACGCTGCCTGCTGTTGCCACACTCCTCATGGATGTCATGTTCTACTCCAATGGGTAGGGCCGCCTTGGGCATGAGGGGCCGCAGGGTGGGCCGGGGGAGACACGGCTCCGCCTAGGAGTCGTAGTCTGAGAGGGGAGGCTTTGCCAGGAGCTCATCTGAGGGAAGAGATACAGACCTGCCCCAGAGCTGGTCTGAGCGGGAAACACGGACGACTCACCCTGGAGCTAGTCTGAGTAGGAAGGCAAGGACCCACCCCAGAGCTAGTCTGATGGGGGGACAAAGACCCGCCCCACAGCTAGTCTGATGGGGGGACAAAGACCCACCCCAGAGCTAGTCTGATGGGGGGACAGAGATCCGCCCCACAGCTAGTCCGCAGCTAGTCTGAGGCGGGGGACAAAGACCCGCCCCAGAGCTAGTCTAACGGGGCAGACAAAGACCCGCCTTGGAACTAGTCTGAGGGAGGAGACATGGACCCACCCTGGAGCTAGTCTGAGGTGGGAGACACGGACCCGCCCCAGAGCTAGTCTGAGGTGGGAGACATGGACCCGCCGTGAAACTAGTCCAGGGGGGAGCCATGGACCTGTCCCAGAGCTAGTCTGAAGGGGGAGACACGGACCTACCCTGGAGCTAGTCTGAGGGGGGAGACAGGGACCTACCCTGGAGCTAGTCTGAGGGGAGAGACACGGACCTGCCTGAGGCTGAGGAGGAGATACAGCTCTACCTAAAAGCCCCAGTCTCAGAGGGGAGACATCCTACCCTGGGAACCCCAAAATTTGGTGAAGCCCCAAAGACACACTGGGAGCTGTAACAAACTCCCCACTCCCCACGGAGCTCCAAGGACAGGCCCAGTCTGTTGAGGAGCCGAGAACTCAGATTGTTTCATTTGGTGAACAACAGACATTGTGTCACTTCCCCAGCGGATGTTGTAAAGTTTAGGCCAACACGAGGTGGGGCGGGCCGGGGTCCAGCATGCTGACAGCCACCACAGCCTGTGCTCTGAGATGCGGGCAGACCCGGGAAGGGGCCCGTGTAGCCTGCGTGGGGGGCCGGCCGGGCCTCCAGCACTGCAAGGTGGAGCACCCGCCTCTGTGAATGCCATGAAATCATCCCCACTGCATAGCAAGCAGGATGAGAAGGACGCTGAACCAGGGTCACCCGGGTGGCATCAAAGCCTGGGCAGGGCCCAACTTCCCTGGGCTGGTGTGAATGTGCAGGGGCCACAGGGGCCCCATCCTTACCAGCTGTCCCCGGTCCCCAGAGTGAAGGACCCCATGGCCACCGGGGATGACTGTGGCCACATCCGCTTCTTCTCCTTCTCCCTCATCGAGGGCTACATCTCCCTGGTGATGGACGTGCAGACACAGCAGAGGTGAGCCAGGCCCTGGGGTGAACATTCAACCCAGGGTGGGCCCCAGGATCTGGGGGGACTCTGTGAGGGCACATCACCCACTTTGTCTTTTTTTCTTTTTGAGACGGGGTCTCGCTCTTACCCAGGCTGGGGTGCAATGGTGCAATCTCGGCTCACCACAACCTCTACCTCTCAGGTTTAAGCAATTCTGCTGCCTCAGCTGGGATTACAGGCACATACCACCATGCCCAGCTAATTTTTGTATTTTTAGTAGAGACAGGGTTTTGCCACGTTGGCCAGGTTGGTCTCGAACTCCGGACCTCAGGCGATCCGCCCGCCTCAGCCTCCCAAAGTGCTGGGATTACAGGCGTGATATTTTTTATTTTTATTTTTGTTGAGACAGAATCTTGCTCTGTCACCCATGCTGGAGTGCAGTGGCGCAATCGTAGCTCACTGCAACCTCTGTCTCCCGGGTTCAAGCAATCTGCATGCTTCAGCCTTCTGAATAGCTGGGGCTACAGGTGCCTGCCACCACACCTGGCTAATTTTTGTATTTTTATTTATTGTTTGAGACGGGGTCTCACTCTGTCGCCCAGGCTGGAGTGCAGTGGCGCAATCTGGGCCCACTACAACCTCTGCCTCCCAGGTTCAAGTGATTCTCCTGCCTCAGCCTCCAAGTAGCTGGGATTACAGGCGCACACCACCATACCCTATTTATTTTTTTTTATTTTTTTCTAGAGATAGGGTTTTACCATGTTGGCCAGGCTGGCCGTGAACTCCTGACCTCAAGTGATTCACCTACTTCAGCCTCCTAAAGTGCTGAGATTACTGGTGTGAGCCACCGCGCCTGGCCAGTTTTTGTATTTTTGGTAGAGATGAGGCTTCACCATGTTGACCAGGCTGGTCTCGAACTTCTGACCGCAAGTGATCTGCCAGCCTCGGCCTCCCAAAGTGCTGAGATTACAGGCGTGAGCCACCGCACCCGGCCACTTTGTCTCTAATAAACCCTCACCATAGCCCTTCATCATAAGTAAACTGGCCCCCCAGCTCAGAGAGGTGCAGTGGTTGTCCGAGGTCCACTGTGGGGTGGTGGCAAAGTGGGGATTTGAACCGCAGCCCCGGTGCTATTTCTCCCTCAGCTTCTGCTCTGGACCTGGGAAGAGGTGTCTAAACCAGCCTTAGCAAGGGTTTGGTCTTGTTCCAAAGCCCAGCCTGACATCACCCTCCCTATCTGTCTCCCCGCAAGACGAGGAGGCTGCGGGCTGAATGGGTCCCGGGTGTCTGGCAGGGATTGTGTTTGGGGGGTCCTGAGCTCTGCCCAACCCGTCCACCTGCCTGGCCAGCCCCATGCCTCGCGCTGGCTGGTGCACCAGCACACCAAGGAGGGAGCGCAATTTACATCAGCCTCGGGGATTCTTCTCTCGATCCTTTCGAAGGTTTCCTAGTAACTTGCTGTTCACAAGCGCATCCGGAGAGCTCTGGAAGATGGTCCGGATTGGAGGACAGCCGCTGGGGTTTGGTGAGTCCGGGGGGGATTGCATGGGGGATTGAGCGGGGCTGGCATTGCTGAGCTCACATGCATTGTCCGCAGTGACTCAGCCCCTGCTGGGGGGTACAGATGGGGAGACTGAGGCTTGGGGAGCCTGAAGTTTCTGTTGCTCCCCAGTGTGTGGCAGGTGTACACAGGCCTCTTGGGGACGGGGGGCAGCAGGCTTCAATCAGAGCGCTTTTATTTTGCCCCCTCTCGAAAATTAATACGTTGCTTATTATTAGAAAATTAAACAGCTGGGCGCGGTGGCTCATGCTTGTAATCCCAGCACTTTGGGAGGCGGAGGTGGAAGGATCCATTGAGCCCAGGAGTTCTATACCAGCCCGGGAAACATAGCGAGGCCCTGTCTCTACGAAAAGTGTTAAAATTAGCTGGACATGGTGGCCGGCGCCTGTAATCCCAGCTACTCAGGAGGCTGAGGCAGGAGAATTACTTGAGCCCAAGAGTTCAAGGCTGCAGTGAGCCATGATCATGCCATTGTACTCCAACCTGGGCGACAGAGCAAATCTTTGTCTCCGAAAATTTAAAAAAGAGGCCGGGCGAGGTGGCTCGTGCCTGTAATCCCAGCTCTTTGGGAGGCCAAGGCAGGTGGATCACCTGAGGTCAGGAGTATGAGACCAGCCTGGCCAACATGATGAAACCCCGTGTCTACTGATAATACAAAAAATTAGCCAGGCATGCTGGCGTGTGCCTATAATCCTAGCTACTCAGGAGGCTGAGACAGGAGTATTGCCTGAACCCAGGAGGTGGAGGTTGCAGTGAGCCAAGATCATGCCGTTGCACTTCAGCCTGATAACAGAGCAAGACTCTGTCTCAAAAAAAAAATAATAAATTAAACTTAAAAAAGAATAAATTGGGGCTGTGATAAAAATTAAAGAGAAAAAAAATCACTACTTAGTTCCACAGCTCAAAGATAATAGCTGCTGGCAACTTTTTAACGTGTTTTCTTCACATAAATACACGTAATTGTCAGACATCTCCCAGAGAGTCTGACACCCACCACTTTACCCCTAAATGCCTCACCTTTTCCATCCTGGGAAGAAGCACTTTCTCCTGTATAACCACAATGACAGGATTCCACAGGAGAAAACTGTCAGTCATTCCCTAAGACTCAGTCTTTCCTCTGTTTCCACAATTGTCCAGACAGTGTCTTTAGTGGATAGCATTTTTTTTTTTTTTTGCTTTTTTTTTCTTTTTGAGACGGGATCTTGCTCTGTCACCCAGGCTGAAGTGCAATAGCACAATCTTGGCTCACTCACTGCAGTCTTCGCCTCCCGGGTTCAAGTGGTCCTCCTGTCTCAGCTTCCCAAGTTGCTGGGACTATAAGCGTGTGCCACCACACCCGGCTAATTTTTTTATTTTTAGTAGAGATGGTATTTCACTATGTTGGCCAGGCTGGTCTCGAACTCCTGACTTCAGGTGATCCGCCCGCTTCAGCCTCCCAGAGTGCTGGGATTACAGGCATGAGCCACTGCGCCCAGCCAAGGTGCTACACTTTTAAACAGCCAGATCTCATGAGAACTTACTGTCACAAGAACAGTACTAAGAGGATGATGCTAAACCATTCATGAGCAATCCACCCCCATAATCCAGTCAGCTTGCACCAGGCCCCACCTCCAGCACTTCAGATTACTATTGGAGGATTTGGGCAGAAACACAAAGCCAAACTATGTCACTGGCCAGCAACCAGAGAAGGCTCTTGGATGGGGTACATCTGGGTTAAGCCTTCAAGAGGGATGGGGATGGCGAGTGGGAGGCCAGGTGTGGTGGCTCATGCTTGTAATTCCAGCACTTTGGGAAGTTGAGGTGGATGGATCACTTAAGGTTGGGAGTTCGAGACCAGCCCGGCCAACATGGTGAAACCCCCATCTCTACTAAAAATACAAAAAAATTAGCTGGGCGTGGTGGTGCACGCCTATAATCCCAGCTATTTGGGAGGCTGAGGCACGAGGACTGCTTGAACTCAGGAAGCGGAGGTTGTAGTGAGGTGAGCTCACACTAGTGCACTCCAGCCTGGGTGATGGAGCAAGACTCTGTCTCAAAAAAAAATAAAAGGGACGGCAGATGGGAATCTCTAGGAGGATGGTGGGTGCAGGGTAGGCATTGCCCACTGAGGGTAGAGGCTGAAGAGCCACATAGGCCAGGGTAGCCAGGTTACACAGAGGCTAAGGACGGTCTCCCCTGTCCCTAGATGAGTGTGGCATCGTGGCCCAGATCTCGGAGCCCTTGGCCGCTGCGGACATCCCAGCCTACTACATCAGTACTTTCAAGTTCGATCATGCACTTGTGAGTGTCCAGACCCAGACCCCTCCAGGGCAGGGCCAGGGCGGGGAAGCGGGTTCCTGGGCTCACGGGCAGGCATCTGCCTCCTCTCCCCCCGCACAGGTCCCAGAAGAGAACATCAATGGTGTCATCAGTGCCCTGAAGGTCAGCCAAGCAGAGAAGCACTAGAAGGACCTCTTCTGCTCCTCCCTGCCGCCGCCCGGGCCCAGCCCTAACCCCGAAGATTGATCTTGCAGTATTTCTCTACAGACTGGAAAATCGGCCTGGGGACCCCGAGAAAGGGGCCTCTCTGGGAGACTCCGTCGATTGCCAATCCCTCCAGGCCAGGGGCCCACGCCAAGGCCTCCCCATGCCCTCCTGCCTTCCCGGAGCCCCCCAGGCCCTCCAGAGGACGACCTTTCTCTTCCCCGCCTCCCCACCCCAGAAAATGCTTTCGGAGGCCCAGGGAGCCTGTGAGGAGCTGATGCGCCTTTTCATCTGGCCTCACCCATGGCCGGGGGAGATGCTGAGGGAAGCCGGTCCCTCCTACGAGACACCGGCGTGCCAGCTGTCATGTCACCTTGCAGGGCTGGAGTTGGCAGGGTGGGGCCGAGTTTGGGGTGCCTGGGAGGGTTTGGGGGTGAGTACTGGCGTCACTGGTCTCTGCTTCCATCAGCTCAGGGCTGGTTCCCTCAGAATGGAGGCCAGCGCGGCCCCCTCAGATCATCGGGGCTGGTGAGGCTCAGACAGGAGCCCAGGTGGGATCCTCGAGCTGGGAAGGACCCAGACTCCCCCTGTACCCTGCCTGCCAACCACAGGGCCTGGGCCCGACTCCCAGCAAGACTGCCAAGAGGGCCCTGTCCAGATCCTCCCCCACAAGCACCCAGTCCTTGGGGGAGGAGGGAGGGTCCCAGGAGACCCACCAGCCTGGAGCACCAGCTCCTGTCCCCTCGGCTCTCCCTGGACCAGACTTGGGCAGGTAGAGCCTCAGCTTCCCCCAGCAGGGACATCCCTGACTTTCCGGGCCTGGGGTCTCTTAGGTGGTGTCCCACCTCCCCAACAGACGACTAGACCAGCATAGGACTCCCCGCCGTCCTCCTCCCTCCCGTGCCCCCAACTCACCTGCCTGCCCGCCCGCCCCTTGGTCGGGGGCTGTGGCATTCATGAGTACTTGACCCAGGAGGCAGCTTAACTGAGCCTTAATAGAGAAAACCATACTTTGTTTTAGTTTTTTATTTAATGTATTTGCACCCAGGCTGCTGTTGGCGGTAGTTCCTGTTTGGCGAGGATAGGACCTATTTGAGTTCTGTCAAGGGGGCCTGGAGGCTCCGTGTCACTAGGCTGGTGCTCTGTGGCTCCAGGGACAGGCCTAGGAGTGGGGAGATGTCACAGGAGCCTTGGCCCTGTCTTCTGAAGGGAAGCTGGGAGCAGAGATTTGTTGCAAGACGCTGGAGCCGCTGGCAGCCCACGTAGGACGCCCCCCAACCAGCTGTGGTTCTGTCTGAGCAGCGGAGGGGGTGAGGGAACCCGAGGGCCATGGGGAGGTGGACAGCGGGTGGCGGGCCAGCTCAGTGTTCCTGTCCAGGAGGCATGGGGTTAGCCAGGGTGTCCCTTCCAGTGGGGTGGTTTTCTGGATGAGCAGGACCGAGGGCCCCTGTGGCTTTAGCTCTGGTGGTTGAATTGTGCTGGTTTTTTTTTTTTTTCTTCTTTTTTTTTGAGATGGGAGTCTTGCTGTGTCGCCCAGGCTGGAGTGCAGTGGCACGATCTTGGCTCACTGCAACCTCCTTCTCCCAGGTTCAAGTGATTCTCCTGCCTCAGCCTCCCGAGTAGCTGGGATTACAGGCACGTGCCACCACACCTGGCTAGTTATTGTGTTTTTAATACAGACAGGATTTCGTCATGTTGCTCAGGCTGGTCTTGAACTCCTGAGCTCAAGTGATCCGCCCGCCTCGGCCTCCCAAAATGCTGGGATTACAGACGTGAGCCACCGCACCCAGCCAAGTTGTGCTGTTTCTGAGGTCAGAGGAGAAGGGATATTTTCTAGTCCTGACAAAGTGCTCCCCGCTGCTCTGAGCTGAGTGGGAAGCCCTGGAAGCCCACCAGATAGAGAAGCTGTTCTTTAAGATCCTTGTGGGTGTTTGGGACCCACCACATGAATTAGAAACCAACTTTTTTTTTTTTTTTTTTTTTAGTTAATTCGTTTTGCACAAAACTCCAAAACAAAACTCGTACATTACTGGTCCCAAAAGGGAGGCGGCCGAGTGGGGCAGGGCTGTGGTGAAAGCCCTGAGTCCCCTTTCTGACCTTGGAAGGCCTTGATTTTCCTTTCTGTCATTTCCCCCTGACGGTGTCATTTCTCTGCCTTTCCTTCCCGCCGTGCAAGTGTGTCGGCCCCGTGACCCCAGAGTCGTGTGTCCCCTAGACTTCCTAGGACGTATCTATTGTACACACCTATAAATACTGTGTTTTATGTTGATAGAGATATATACTGTAAATAGCATATATACTTGAGCAATATATATGTTAATATATACTGTGTGCGCAGTCCGTGGACACAGCTCCCTGCTGTGTGTGCACACGTGTGTGGGCGTGATGGCCTCCGCCCCCGCGCCGTCTGCCATGCACGCGGGCACGTGAGCCACCATATATTTTTAATTCAAGTATATAGGCAATACGATTATTACAGAAGCCGATGGGTTCCCTCAGACCTGACTGGAGAGAACAAAGCCAGCAGCTCAAAGAGCCTGCGACACGGGACGTGGGATGGGTGCTGAGAGCCCGCTGTGGCATGGGTCATGCCTCCCGCAGCCTGCTTTCCCCAGCCAAGGTCCCTGGGTACCCTTGTTTTATTTGGGGGGACGTTGATCCCGAGGGAGGAGTACTTGGAATTTCTTGCTTTTAATCAGAATACCCCCTCTCCCCTGCCCCCCACCAGCGGCCTCACCCTGAAGACCTGGGCCTGCTGAATGGGCCACACGCTGCCTGCATCCTGCCTCCGTGGGTGGCAGTTTTTACACGGGTGGCTTATCTGTTTTTTTGTTGTTGTTGTTTTTTGTAACCTGCAAGCTTAGAAATCTCAGGTTCTGCTCCCGGGGCGCCTCCTCGGGACTGGCCTCGTGTAATAGAGAAAAGCACGCATGTCGGGGCGCGCCGTGGCCAGAGTGTGGCTCTCCGCCCTGGCTGGCTCTGCAGGGGTGGTCCCTGTTCCAGCCCGATCCATGGGAGCTGCCCCCCGGGGACCCCGCTCCTCGGTCACAGGGGGCCCCTTTAGTTTTCCCGTCCCCATCCTGCTCGTGTAAAGCTTGGTTTATCTTCTCGGCGTCCTGTGTGTAGTGTCGTTTTGGTTTGATCTCCACAGCTCTTTGGGGGTGGGGCGTGAATGTGATTTTCCCTAGGCAGGGGCCGTCTGCCCTCGTCCCCCAGCCATCTCCTGGTCTGCTGGGTGGGAGCGTCTCTCCAGGCCCCAGACCCCACTTGGAGGTGCGTGTGTTTCTCGGAGGGGCTCCATCCGCAGTTGCATGGAACTCTGTACCTATCTGCTGTCCATCCCTCGGAGGTAATCAGAGGAGTGGGCCCGTTATCTTGGCGCTGGCGGATGGGGCAGGTGCCTGGCGGGGAGAAAGAGGGCTCTCCATCCATGATGTGGATTTTTTTGTTTTGTTTTTGAGATGGAGTCTTGCTCTGTTGCCCAGGCTGGAGTGCAGGAGCACGATCTCGGCTCACTGCAGCAACCTCCACCTCCTGGGTTCAAGCGAGTCTCCTGCCTCAGCCTCCCGCGTAGCTGGGATTACAGGTGCCCGCCACCACGCCCGGCTCATTTTTGTATTTTTAGTAGAGACGGGGTTTCACCATGTTGGCCAGGCTGGTCTTGAACTCCTGACCTCAAGTGATCCGCGTGCCTCAGCCTCCCATAGTGCTGGGATTACAGGCATGAGACACCGTGCCTGGCCTCATGGAATTTCTAGGGGTGAGCAGGTGACCCTGGGGCTGCCACTTGGGCTCCTGGAGTGTGTGTCTTGGCCCCTGTGTGGTTCTCCAGTAGGAAAAGCTCAGACAGTCTCAACCCCACCCTCTTCCCTTGCTGCACACTGAGTACCAGTGGGAACTGAAGGATGGGGAGGAACAGAGCAGTGACCACCCGCTCCCTGCCACTGATAAGTTCTGCCTCGTCGTGGGGCTCCTCTGGTTTCCAGGACACCCCTTTTTCCCTCATTCCCTCATCCTGACCCAGCGAAGATCTGGGCATTGCTGACTCTGCACCTCTGTCCTCCATGGGCATCTCTAGGACCGCCCCCCTTCAAGGGGCACTGCCCATGCCACCGTCCTCAGCCCAGGGCATGCATCCGAGCTGGAGAGGTTTGCAGGCCTGACCCCGGTAGCCTCCCGTCCCCAAGATTCAGAGGCGGGGGCCCAGAGCCTCACTTCAAACCACCGGCATTCTCACCTCCAGGCTGTTGGTAGGAAAGGAAGGAGCTGGGGGATCAGAGGCTCCCAGTGTGGTCTCCAGAAGCAGCAGCATAGCCACAGTGACATTTGTTTAGCAGGAGGAGGCTTGGTCTGGAGGGGCTTGCCCCTCTGAGGTGACAGAGGATGCCCTGGAGGTCAGGAGAGAAGACTGGGAAGACAGGAAGGGCCAGGCCCCTGTCATAGCCCCTGCAGCCCACTATTTGCCTGGTGATCTTCAAAGGTGAACCCCGGCCCCCTCCCACCAGCCCCCTCCTCCTGGCCACATTTTCCAGGGATACCCTGGGGAGTCCTAAGGCCACCCTGGGCCCCTTTCTGAGCCTTGAGATCTGGATGTGGGGACAACCAGGGCTTTTCCCAGCCCCGGCTAAGAGAGGGGGCTTTAAGGCAAGAGCACCCCAGCCGTACAATGGCGGGGGGGAGGGGTTTGTTTTTTTGTTTTTTTTTTTTTTTGAGACGGAGTCTCACCCTGTCACCCAGGCTGGAATGCAGTGGTGTGATCTCAGCTCGCTGCAACCTCTGCTTTCCAGGTTCAAGCGATTCTCCTGCCTCAGCCTCCCAAGTAGCTGGGATTACAGGCACCTGCCACCACGCTCGGCTAATTTTTGTAGTAGAGACGGGATTTCGCCGTTGGCCAGGCTGGTCTCGAACTCCTGACCTCAGGTGATCCGTCCACCTTGGCCTCCCAAAGTGCTGGGATTACAGGTGTGAGCCACCGCGCCCAGCCAGTGGAATTTTTGACACCACTTCCTGAGTGAAGCACTTTGCATGGGGATGGGAAGAAGCTCCCCCAACCTTCTAACCCGCTCCGAGCAGGCCTGGAGCAATGGAGACAGTGAATGGTGTAATAGGCAGAGCTTGAGTGAGGCCGGTGGGCTTCTCCAACAGAGAAAATACACTGGCTTTGGGTACCATGCTGAGGGAGGGGGTTAGGCCTGGCAGGGGCCCATTCAAAGGAGGCCAGACCTGGTGGCTTTGGACTGTCATCCCAGCACTTTGGGAAGCCAAGGCAGGAGGAGAGCTTGAGGCCAGGAGTTCAAGACCAACCTGGTTAACATAGCAAGACCCTGCCTGTACAAAAAATAACAAGAGGCCCCAGGGAAGGAAGCCAGCTAGGCGCAGCCTGGAGCAGAGGCAGGAGCCTGAGGCCTGAGCCCTGGCATCCGGGGGCAGCCTGGTGGCTGAGAGCTTATGGCTGTCGCTACAAGGGAAGAGGAGCTATGGAAATTGGAAGTGCAGGGCGGCCTGTGTGCTAGGAGTGGGGACACAGGCCTGGGTGGTTTGTGCACACGCGTGTGCATGTACGTGTGAGCGCGGATGTGTTCCTATGCATTAGAGTGTGTGCGCGTGCACGCGTGCCGAGCCCACACCTCAGATAATGGGACTGGCTCTTGGAGCATTTTGAGTTCTCAGTAGCAGTCTTGCTTTCGGGTCTCGAGTGCAGAAATTAGGTGAGTGAGGTTAGGACTCGAATGCAGGCCCTGGCTCCAGGGGAGAGAGGGTGGGGCATCTCTGGTAGGATGGCCTCACCCCACTTGTCAGAGCTACTCTGGAGCGGGGCAAAGGTGTGAGGAACAGTTTGAGCAGTTCTGGCTCAGGGTCATTCATGAGGTTGCTATTGTCCGAAATCTTAGCTAAGGATTGGAGGATGCACTTCTGAGTTAGGCCTGGCTGTAGGCAGGAGGCCTCAGTCCTTCCCCAGGTCGGCCAACCCATGAGGCTGCTTGAGTGTCCCCACAGTATGGCACTCGGCTTCCCCCCAGAGCAAGAGATTCAAAGGCACAGGGTAGAAGCCGAAGTGTTATTTTTATCCCTAGCCTCAGAATTCACACGCTGTTGCCTCCACCATGCTCTGGTGTGATGCAGCCCAGCTCTGACTTGAAGGGACTGGGGCTGCCCCTGCCGACTCTCCAAAGGTCCATCCTAAAGATGGCGTTCACAGGGAGAGTTTTTGGGGGCTGGCGCTCCCTCATCTACTGGGGCTCATTCTGGAAGAAAGTCCAGAAGAATTGGAGACCGCCGCCCCTCACCCAACTTTGGAGGTGGCAGGGTGAACAGCAGACCAAGTTCAGGTCCCAAGACAGGCCAAGGCCAATGTGGTTTCCCTTCCACTGCCTCAGTTTACCTGTATTCAGAAGACGGTCCAGGAGGAGTTGAGCAGAGTTCCCTCTAAAAGAGTAGGGAGCTGATAACAGTCCCAAGCCCTCCTCTTTCTCTATGCCAAAATCATTTCCGTTATCCTGAGATGGGGGTGATTGGATGAATGGTGTACTGAGGGACCTCTGCCCTGCCCAGAGCCCCCCATCATAGTGGGGACAGGGGACTTCCTGCCCACGGCCCCCTCCAGCCCTCACCTGGCTTGCCCGAGTCACCAGCAGCAGCGGCGTTTTGTCGGTCCCAAGATCTGGGTGAAGGGGAGAACCCTCCATCTTATCCCTACCCCCCGGGGCCCTCAAGCTTATTTTCTTGTTGAAGAAACACAAAACCCTCGAGATTCATGTACTGTATGTTGGAGAGAAAAAAAATTACCTAATGTTCCCCCAAAAAAGACAGTATATTTTGTACTTTGTAAAGTGTTAATTAAAATGAAAAGAAAAAAAAAACGATGCTGGCTGGTGGCTGTCTGGTTTTTTGCTGATCTAGCCAGAACCTGGTCTCATCTCTTTCTCCTCCATACTGTGGTCGGGGGAACACAGACCAGGGGCTAGAGGCAGGTAGAAAAACACGCGGAATCTGAGGAAGGGCCCCCAGAGCCAGAGGGGTTGTATTAGTTACCTGAGCTGCATAACAAATTGCTCCCAAACTTAGCAGCTTAATAGGATCATTATTTATGGATCACATATTCTGTGGGTCAGGAATTTAGGAAGTTTGGCTGAGCAATTCTGGCTCAGAGTCACTCGTGAGGTTGCCGTTGTCTGAAATCTTAGCTAAGGACTGAAGGATGCACTTCTAAGTTAGGCCTGGCTGTAGGCAGGAGGCCTCAGTCCTTCCCCACGTGGGCCAACCCACAGGGCTGCTTGAGTGTCCTCACAATATGGCGCCCGGCTTCCCCCAGAGCAAGAGATGCAAGGGTCCAGGTTAGAAACCAAAGTGTTATTTTTATTCCTAGCCACAGAATTAACACACCATTGCCTCCATCATGCTCTGGTGTGATACAACCCAGCTTGATTTGACATGGGAGGGAACTACATAAGTGGGTGAAAACCAGGAGGTAAAGATGACTGGGGGCCATCTTGGAGACCAGCTACTATGCCCAGCATCTCCACCCAGACCTTGGGCAGAGGCAGGCCTGGGAGTTGGGGGCAGTGCGGGGAAGAAGTTGGACAGGGCCTTTCTGATGGTAGGGGAAGGTCAGGGGCTGGTTGCCCAGCCGAAGGGTCTCTGACCCAAACCTAGAGCCCTGCCATGGACATCACAACAACAGGTAAGTTCCAGAAGCCCAGGAGCTGATACCTCCAGATTAGATACCCTGCGGGCAGGAGAGGGGGCACCATGCTTCTGGCTCCTGCCCTCTTGGTAGGCGGGGCACTGGGGCTGTGCCAGCAAGAAAAGATGGGCTTGAGACCAGCAGGTTCTAGACCTGACACCCTTCCCCTTCTCCTCTCTCAGATTTTCCATGGTGGGTATCTGTGAGCAGGGCAGGGCTGAAGACCCACACCTGCCCTAGGCCCCATCAACCCCCGCCCCAACCCTGCCTCACCGCTGGCCCACAGGAACAGAACCTGGAGACCATAAGTGAAAATGGAACCTGAATATTCTTCCCTCACCCCGAGCCCAGGAGAGTTCTAGCTGCTGGGAAAGTTTTATGCCTGGGGTCTGAAGACAAGTCCTGTCGCTCTGGCCTTCAGATAATACCACAGGAGGGCCGGGTGCAGTGGCTCACACCTGTAATCCCAGCACTTCGGGAGGTGGAGGTGGGAGGATCACCTGAGGTCGGGCAAGACCACCCTGGTCAACATAGTGAAACCCCATCTCTACTAAAAATACAAAAATTAGCCGGGTGTGGTGGTGGGTGCCTGTATAATCCCAGCTACTTGGGAGCCTGAGGCAGGAGAATGGCTTGAATCTGGGAGGTGGAGGTTGCAGTGAGCCGAGATTGTGCCCCTGCACTCCAGCCTGGGCATCAGACTTGTCTCAGAAAAAAAAAAAAAAAGATAATTCCACTGGAGCCGGAACATCCATGGGGGATCTTGACTGTCCCAGAACTCTCAAAACCATCCCCTTGTGCTGTTGCTGGGGGCCCACCATATCCCCTGCACCAGGCGTCCCTCCCAGAGCATTACAGGGGGTGCAGTGCTAGGATGGACCACAAGGGGGTGTTGTGCTTGGACCAGGAAATGAAGAGCCACCAGCCAATAGTAGAGGGAAGACTTTGAGAAGCAGTGAGGGACAGAGGAGCTAGGCTTAGTGAGACAAGAAACACAGCAGGTAGAATGCAAGGAAGGACCCGTAGTGGGAATTCAGAAGTGGGGTGGGCCAGGCGCAGTGCTTCATGCCTGTCATCCCAGCACTTTGGGAGGCTAAGGCAGGCAGATCACAAGGTCAGGAGTTCAAGGCCGGCCTGGCCAAAATGGTGAAACCTCGTCTCTACTAAAAATACAAAAATTAGCCAGGCGTGGTAACAGCCACCTGTAATCCCAGCTACTTGGGAGGTTAAGGCAGAAGAATCACTTGAACCCGGGAGGCAGAGGTTGCAGTGAGCAGAGATTACACCACCGCACTCCAGCCTGGCGACAGAGTGAGACACTATCTCAAAAAAAAAAGAAGTGGGGTGGACCAGGTGCAGTGACTCATGCCTGTCACCCCAGTACTTTGGGAGGCCGAGGTGAGCAGATCCCTTGAGCCCAGGAGTTCAAGACCATCCTGGGCAACATAGGGAGACCTTGTCTCTACAAAAAATAAAAAATTAGGCCAGGCACGGTGGCTTACGCCTGTAATCCCAGTACTTTGGGAGGCCGAGGTGGGCGGATCACCTGAGGTCAGGAGTTCGAGACCAGCCTGGCCAACATGACGAAACCCCATCTCTACCAAAAATACAAAAATTAGCCAGGCATGGTGGCATATGCCTGTAATCCCAGCTACTCAGGAGATTGAGGCAGGAGAATCACTTGAACCCGGGAGGCGGAGGTTGCAGTGAGCCAAGACCATGCCATTGCACTCCAGCCTGGGCAACAGAGCGAGAGTCTGTCTCAAAAAAAAAAAAAAAAACCCAAAAAAATTAGCCAGGTGTGGTGGTGCACACCTGTAGTCCCAATCACTCAGAGGCTGAGGCCAGAGGATCACTTGAGCCCAGGAGTTGGAGGCTCCAGTGAGCTATGATGGCACCACTGCATTCCAGCCTGAGCAACAGAACAAGACCCTGTCTCTAAAAAGCAACAAATGCAAAAAAAAAAAAAAAATATATATATATATATATATTAAATTAAATTAAAAAATAAAGCAAAGGCCACAAAAGGAAAGGGCATCATCTTTGGTCACTTTGCCGACCCTGGTTTTGTCATGTGAATTTCAGCTGACTGGGGCAGGGGAGGGAGTGTCGGGTCAGCTCCCATGGTAAAGAAAGCGGAAAAAAAATATGCACCAAAAGGGAATGTGTGCAATGAAATCATGGTGACAGCTGCACAACACAGTTTGCGAAAAAACCACTGAGCTGTGTGCTGTAAATGGTTTTATGTTATGTGAGTTACATCTTGATGTTTTAAAGAAGGAATGTGGTAGAAAAAGCAACAGGTCTGGATGCATGTGTGGAGGACAGCTGAGAAAGAAAGGTGATTGTGACCAGGCGCAGTGACTCACACCTGTGGTCCTAGCACTTTGGGAGTCCGAGGCGGGCAGACCATCTGAGCTCAGTTGTTCAAGACCAGCCTGGGCAACACAGTGAAACCCCGTCTCTACTAAAACACAAAAAATTAGCCGAGCATGGTGATGTGTGCCTGTAATTTCAGCTATTTGGGAGGCTGAGGCAGGAGAATCGCTTGAGCTAGGGAGGTAGAGGTTGCAGCGAGCCAAGATCACACCACTGCACTCCAGCCTGGGCAACAGAGCGAGACTCCATCTCCAAAAACAAAACAAAACAAAAAAGGTGATTGCTCTGACAGTTCTTGGCAGCTGAATGTGGTCTTCGCCTTGTAAAGGTTGGTAGCAGAACATCACACTTGAGATGTTTTTCTACCTGAGCTGAGCAGGAAACTCGAGCAGCAGCAGCCAGACCCAGGGCCTGGTTTATTTGTTTCTTTAAATGTATTTGCTCACTGCAGCCTCGAACTCCTGGTCTCAAGCAATCCTCCCATCTCAGCCTCCAGAGTGGCTGTAACTATAGGCGTGCACCACCACATTTGGCTAATTTTTTTTTTTTTTTTTTGTAGAAATAAGAGTCTTGCTATATTGCCCAGGCTGCCCTTGAACTCCTGAACTCAAGTGATCCTCTCACCCCAGCCTCCCAAAGTGTTGGGATCACAGGCATCAGCTACCATGCCCAGAGCCCATTTCCATGTACATGGTCATTATAAGCTCTGATGACTACTGGGCACCAAGAGGGGTCCCTAATTTATTTATTGACATTTATTTAGAGATGGAGTCTCGCTCTGTCACCCAGGCTGGAGTACAGTGGCATAATCTAAGCTCACTGCAGCCCCCACCTCCCAGTTTAAAGTGATTCTCGTGCCTCAGCCTCCTCAGTAGCTGGGACTATAGGCACACACCACCACACCCGACTAATTTTTGTATTTTTAGTAGAGATGGGGTTTTACCATGTTGGCCAGGCTGGTCTTGAACTCATGACCTCAAGTGATCCACCCGCCTCGGTCTCCCTAAGTGCTAGGATTACAGGCATGAGCCACCGTGCCCCGCCTGGGTCCCTGGATTAGAGGCAGAAACACAAGAAAAGCAGGTAGAAAGCCTGCCAAGAGCCTGCAAGGAACAGCCCAAGTTGTATGCAGGGAAATAAATATTCAGTATCTTGGAACTTACAGAGCGTGTTGTAGATTAAATGATGCAAATGTCAAAACTCAAAAAAATTTAAATGAATGAGCCGGCAACTCCACTCCTAGCTATACATCCATGAAAATTGAAAACTTATGTTCACACAAAAACATTCCAGAAACAAAACACTGGGCCAATGTGAAACTGAATGTTTTGACATTATTTATAATGGTCAAAAAGTGAAACTAACCCAAATGTCCAGCAACCGATGAATAAATATGCAAAACGTCATATATTTAAAACAAAACAAAAAAAGGCTGGGCGAGGTGGCTCACACCTGCAATCCCAACACTTTGGAAGGCTGAGGCAAGAGAATCATTTGAGCCCAGGAGTTCAATACCACCCTAGGCAACATAGTGAGGTCCCCCCATCTCTACAAAAAATTTTAAAAATTAGCCGGGCATGGCCTAGTGTGCCTGTAATCCCAGCCACTTAGGAGGCTGAGACAGGAGGATCGCTTGAGCTCAGGAGTTCAAGGCTGCAGTGAGCTATGATCGTGCCACTGTACTCCAGCCTGGGCAACAGAAGCAAGACCATCTCAAAAAATAAAAGCTTCCAGATGATTCTATGCTATAGTATTATACAAGCAGGGTTGAGAATGAGAACCCCAGGTCTGAGGGGTAGAATCTGCTCCAAGGAATCCCAAAGTTGCTTTTTTTTTTTTTTTTTTTTTTTTTTTTTTTTTTTTTTTTGAGATGGAGTTTTGCTCTTGTTACCTAGGCTGGAGTGCAATGGCGTAATCTCGGCTCACTGCAACCTCCGCCTCCCGGGTTCAAGCGATTCTCCTGCCTCAGCCTCCTGAGTAGCTGGGATTACAGGCATGCACTACCACACCCAGCTAATTTTGTATTTTTAGTAGAGACGGGGTTTCTCCATGTCCATGTTGGTCAGGCTGGTCTCGAACTCCCGACCCCAGGTGACCCGCCCGCCTTGGCCTCCCAAAGTGCTGGGATTTACAGGCGTGAGCCACCGTACCCTGCCCAAAGTCCCTCTTATGAACACCATTGCCTTGGCTGCTCTGCAGGGCAGGTGGCGGACCAGCCCCAAGACACACACCCTTGAATGCAGGCATCCTTCTCACCACCCCATCTGCAGCTCCTGGCATACGGGACGTGCTGGGGAGCACGTGGTTTATCAATCATCTTCTTCATCTTCAGTATTTTCCCCTGGGGCCAGGCGTGGTAGCTCACGCCTGTAATCCCAGCACTTTGGGAGGCCGAGGTGGGCAGATCACATGAGGCCAGGAGTTCGAGACCAGCCTGGCCAACATGGTGAAACCCCCTCTCTACTAAAAATATTAAGCAAAAATGAACTGGGCCTGGTGGTGCACGTCTGTAGTCCCACCTGTTCGGGAGGCTGAGGCAGGAGAATCACTTGAACCACCCGAGAGGCAGAGCTTTCAGTGAGCTGAGATTGCATCACTGCGATCTCACTGATCCAGCATCACTGCGATCTCACTGATCCAGCATCACTGCGATCTCACTGATCCAGCATCACTGCGATCTCACTGATCCAGCATCACTGCGATCTCACTGATCCAGCCTGGGTGACAGAGTGAGGCTCTGTCTCAAAAATATATATATGTAATTTTCCTCCTGGAATGCACACCAACTGCTAGAGTTGTGGAACCAGCTACCACCGTTAGCTTGAGCCTAATCAGACTGAGGCCCCAAGGAGGGAACTCAAACGGAGCATCTTTCCGACTGGCATGATTTCATATGCTCCACTCTGGCTTCCTGGCATTCAGCTGCCACCTGCTACCAGCGCAAGAGCGAGATGTTTCCCCAGCGAAACAGCTGCCTCCTGGTTGGAGGTGATAACAGTGTCTAGGTTTACCCATTTATTTATTTGTTTGTTTATTTATTGAGACAGAGTCTCGCTCTGTCACCCCGGCTGGAGTGCCGTGGTGTCATCTCGACTCACTGCAACCTCTACCTCCCTGGTTCAAGCAAGTCTCCTACCTCAGCCTCCCAAGTAGCTGGGATTACAGGTGCACGCCACCATGCCTGGCTAAGTTTTATATTTTTAAAAAGTAGAGATGGTGTTTCACCATGTTGGCTAAGCTGGTCTCAAACTCCTGACCTCAGGTGATCCATCCACCTCGGTCTCCCAAAGTGCTGGGATTACAGGCGTGAGCCACCAAGCCCAGCCATGGTTTATCCTTTTTTTTTGGAGACGGAGTCTCGGTCTGTCTCCCAAGCTGGAGTGCAGTGACTCAATCTTGGCTCATTGCAACCTCCGCTTCCCAGATTCGAGCGATTCTCCTGCCTCAGCCTCCCAAATAGCTGGGACTACAGGCACTCACCATCGCACCCAGTTAATTTTTGTAGTTTTAGTAGAGACGGGCTTTCACCATGTTGGTCAGACTGGTCTTGAACTCCTGACCTCGTGATCAGCCCGCCTCAGCCTCCCAAAGTGCTGGGATTACAGGTGTGAGCCACCACGCCTAGCCATGGTTTAACTGCTTAAACATGACCACAGAGGATGCACCTCACTGTGGCCCCAGATCCTAGAAAAGCACAGCTATCAGGACTCCCAACACTGTCTCCAGCTCAGGCTTAACCCGGGCTGCTGCTGTCTCCATGTTAAATATCGGGGTTGGTGTTTAATGAATTCGGACCCCTTGGTTGGTGCTGCAGGAGTGTCTCGGGTAGCCGCATAGTGCCCCCTGGGAGAGAGAAAGCAAGTGTGGGGTCCTGGAAGCAGGGACAGGTACCTGGTGCACGATCACAGGCAGGACAGGGCCTGGAGCAGATGCTGCCTGGGGCGGGGCCGGGCCAGTGCCGGGTGCTGGCCTCATGGCCATCTCTGAAAGGGTCTGTCCCATCAGGCAGTTAAGATGGGCCACTAGGTCAGTCCTGGTGCCATGGATTGCACAGAGAAGACCCCAGAACAGTTTATTTGTTTGTTTGCTTGTTTGAGACGGAGTCTCGCTCTGACGCCCAGGCTGGAGTGCAGTGGTGCAATCTCGGCTCACTGCAAGCTCCGCCTCCTGGGTTCACACCATTTTCCTGCCTCAGACACCCGAGTAGCTGGGACCACAGATGGCCACCACCACGCCTGGCTGATTTTTGTATTTTTAGTAGACAGGGTTTCACCACGTTAGCCAGGATGGTCTTAATCTCCTGACCTCGTGATCCACCCGCCTCAGCCTCCCAAAGTGCTGGGATTACAGGAGTGAGCCACCCCGCCCGGACTGTTTGTTTTTGAGACAGAGTCTCGCTCTGTCACCCAGGCTGGAGTGCAGTGGTGCAATCTTGGCTCACTGCAACCTCCGCCTCCCCGGTTGAAGCAATTCTCCCGCCTCTGCCTCCCGAGTAGCTGGGATTACACGCACATGCCACTATGCCTGGCCAATTTTTGTTTGTTTGTTTGTTTGTTTATTTTGAGCCAGCGTCTTGCTCTGTCACCCAGGCTGGAGTGCAGTGATGTGATCTTGGCTCACTGCAACTTCCGCCTCCCGCCCTTTTTTTTTTTTTTTTCCTGTGCACAGACCAGTGTTTATTCCTACTCTATGGGCAGGGACAGGAGTGCCTAGATGGGAAGTCAGACCAGGCAGGGGTGGATGGACGGATGGACGACAGCCCATGAGCTGGGACTAACTGGATCAGGGCCTGAGGGTAGTCTGGTGACTGCATCCTCGGATGCTGCAGTGGTTAGACTGGCACCCACCAGGCGGCCCTTGAAGAGCTCAGAACATGGCTCCATGGCAAGGGAGGGTCCCTGGGAGGCAGCTCACTGAGCCCTGTGAAGTTGCCTGTGCCAGTGGCAGATGACACCCTGCCTCAGAGGGGAAACCCAGTCTCAGGAGAGCAATGCCTCTTCCCAAGGTCAAAGAGCGGAGTAGAGCAGGGAAACGATTCTCCCGCTTAAGCCTCCCAGGTAGCTGGGACAACAGGTGTGTGCCACCACGTCCAGCTAATTTTTGTATTTTTAGTGGAGGCGGGGTTTTGCCATGTTGGCCAGGCTGGTCTCAAACTCCTGACCTCAAGTGCTCTGCCCATCTCGGACCCCCAAAGTGCTGGGATTACAGGCGTGAGCCACTGCACCCGGCCTCCCGCAACAGTTTAAGCAGCTCCTGCTGCCGTCCAGGCAAAGGCCAGGCCTCCTTTAGATGTTGGCACCAGGTGGGAGGCAAGAGAAATGTGGGATTTCATAAGCGCATCCTGAGTTTTGATCCTGGCCCAAGCACGGTACTGAGCACTTGGCCTCGGACTGCAACCTGCTGGACCGTGCCTGAGCATTCTCCTTAGGGCGTATTTGTCAGGATTTGACTTCGTCATGCAGAGCAGAGTCAGCGCCTATTTCCTGAATTAATGAAAATGTGAGCTGACCATATATTCAAGAAACAAGTGACGACAACGTTCTATTGAGGTTGACAACCTGAGCTTTGATGAGCTGTGAAGGGTTTTCATGCCAGTGAGGCCCATCTCTTCCCCGCAGAAATCAGTGTGGAGTGGTGGTCTACATACCTGCAGGGGCGAAGAGGATGGAAAACTGGACCTACGACCCCTGCAAACTGTCCGAGGGAGATGGGGGTGGCCTCCTCAAGCCTGACAACCAGGACACGCTATGTCTTCCACCCGGGTGCCTCTCTGACCTTGGTTACCGACCCCATCAGAGAGAAAGGGACAGAGTCCGCGTATATGGAGAATGGCCTGGGGACACATGGGGTTGGTACAATGCTCACTTCATCGCGGGTGCTGTTCACATGCTCACTAAAGCGAGAGGAGACGGGAGCTTGCAAACACTGATTTTTCACGGGAACACGATGATCGAGCCTAGCAACGGAGCTAATGGCATAGTAGGGTTTCTATGGATGCGTGTGTCAAATGCTGGGGTTTGGGGTCGGGGGGGGCACGAGGGAAAGAGAGGACAGACGCTGAGATGCAGGCACTGGTGACAACTGGGGAGAGGGCTTGGTTCACGGCAGAAAAGCTCCAACCAGGGGCCCTCGTGACCCACAGAGGGCACAGCCAAGCAGCCCTCCTGGGCAGACAGAGCCCAGCTGGAAGAAAGAAAAGACAAACTCAAGGACATCCCTGCTTCTACACTGGTTGCTATGTCCAAAGTCAAGATCATTACTGGGGCCAGACCTGGTGGCTCACGCCTGTCATCCCAACGCTTTGGGAGGCCAAGGAGGGCGGATTCCTAGAGGTCAGGAGTTCGAGACCAGCCTGGTCAACATAACAAAACTCCATCTCTACTAAAAATACAAAAATTAGCCAGGCGTGGTAGTGCATGCCTGTAGTCCCAGCTACTCGGGAGGCTAAGGCAAGAGAATCGCTTGAACCCAGGAGGCGGAGGTTGTAGTGAGCTGAGATCACGCCACTACCCTCCAGCCTGGGCAACAGAGAGAGACTCTGTCTCAAACAAACAAAAAAGATCATTACTAGATCTGTATCTTGGTTGCCATTAGGGTGGGAGGATTAAAAAACCCACCTTCTCCAGAGACCCTCCATCCGCCATCCTCACCTGCCATCCTGAACCCCGCCCAGTGTGACCTGCGTCTGACCTCCAGGGGCACTTACCATCTCTAGATGAATACGTGCTTTGCTTTGCGGCTTGAATTTCACCGAGGTCGGATTACCCTGCTTCAAGGCAGGGGCGACTTTAGACCTGGCCCCAGTAGGAGTTTCAGGAAGGAAAAATGACACACGGTTTTCAATTTCTATTTCAAGTATATGAGAAAACTTGACTGTAATAAACCTAAGAATGGAGTTCACAGTCCCGGTGAAGGGCCCCTGGCCTGGATATCTAAGTAGCTAGTTCTCATGGCCGCGAGAAGGACACCGCTGGCTGGGTGAGCATTCCACTTAATGTACAGCTCTAGGCTGTACACGGGCACAGTGGCTCACGCCTGTAATCCCAGCACTTTTCGAGGCCGAGGTGAGCGGATCTCCTGAGGTCAGGAATTCAAGACCAGCCTGGTCAACACGGAGAAACCCTGTCTCTACTAAAAATACAAAAATTAGCCAGGTGTGGTGGTGGGTGCTGTAAGCCCAGCTACTGGTAGGAGAATTGCTTGAACCGGGAGGCAGAGGTTGCAGTGAGCTGAGATCGTGCCACTGCACTCCAGCCTGGGGGACAGACAGAGACTCCATCTCGTAAATAAATAAATAAATAAATAAATAAAGTGCAGCCCTCCCAAGATCCCATCCCTTCCTCCTGCTTTCTCTCCACAGACCACAGAATCATTTCACACGCTGCTTCTCATTTTTCCTGTTTCCCTCCCTAGAATGTAAGCTTCACGGTGCGCGGATTTTTGTCACCACATTCCCCAGCATGAGGACAGTACCGGGCACCGAAGGGGCACACGACAAGTATCTGTTGTGAACGCATAAAAGGAACGGGATAAAGGCAGACAGGGCATGGGAGTCCAGCCTGTGACAGGAGCACCAAATATTTTCTTCCAACTGAATTATGGGAGTAGAATCTGCTCAGAAAATATTTGTCAAGTATGGCTGCGTGCAGTGGCTCACACCTGTAATCCTAGCACTTTGGGGGACCAAGGCAGGCAGATTGTCTGAGGTCAGGAGTTCGAGACCAGCCTGGCCAACATGGCAAAACCCCATCTCTACTAAAAAAAAAAAAAAAAATTAGCTGGGTGTGGTGGCGCATACTTGTAGTCCTAGCTACTCAGGAGGCTGAGGTAGGAGAATAATTTGAACCCAGGAGACGGAGCTTGCAGTGAGCCGAGATTGAGTCACTGCACTCCAGCCTGGGCAACAGAGCAAGGCTCTGTCTCAAAAAAGAAAAAAAAAAAAAAAAAGAAAAGAAAAAAAAAAGAAAATATTTGTCAAGTAGGACTGTCTTCTAAACTATTTTTCAGTTGAGCATGGTAGCTTGCACCTATAATCCTAGCACTCTGGGAAGCCTAGACAGGAGGATGGCTTGAGGCCAGGGGTTTGCGCCTAAGCAACATAGCAAGACCTTGTCTCTATAAAAAAAAATAAAATCAAAAGACCTCATCTCTATAAAAGTATTTTTCACTGGCTTCTGCCTCTGTATCAAAAGGCTTGTTTATAAAAGCAAAACTCTAAATGATCAAGTAAAATTTTAAGAAGACCTCCTCAGATCTTAAAAACCAAACGACAGAAAATAGACTTTATTCCAAGACAGATTTGTAAAAGATGTTTTTAAAGGGAAAGGCAAGTCACGCTACTAAATCAAACGTTGTTCACAATTTCTGGATCTCCCTCCTCCGCCTGGCACTGCAGCTGAGCCTTGGCGGATGTGCTCGGGGCCCTTGGCCCACAGGAACTTGGCCTCGATTCTCTTCCTGAGGGGCTTCTTAACTTTGCCAAGCCAGGCAGTGAGCGTGGTGGGAGGCTGGGGCTGGCGCCCGCGGATAGCTCCAGATGGAATCCCAGGCCATGGTGCTTCTGGTGTCCCCCCAGTGAGCTTGCGGTGTGGCAGGCGGCCAGGAGGGGCCATAAGCAGACTGGCTTGAATGAAAACCGAGGGCCGAAGTCAGCCTGGCTCCCTCGCCTAAGCTGGGGCTCGGTCCGAAGCACACACATGGCCTTAGCCAGACACAAACCAAGAGACTGCCATGACAGAGGGAGGAGAAACCTCCCGAGCACAGCCTTCAAGCTAAGCTTTCCTAAGACGGGCTTCTCAGGCCAGACGTGACACCAGACACCGTCGCATGTTACTTGGAGAGAGCAGAGACGCGCGGGCCACAGCGGCCCACCAAAGGCTGCTGTCCTGTGCTGAGTTCCGCAGGCCTCACCTGCGATCCTCCTGGGAGGTACCCGCTAAGGGATTCAGGAGACAGCATCACACTGCACACAGGGTCCTCTGCCACCACCATCCAAGAACCCCGGGGGGCTGGCCACGTGCTAGCCTCTGCCACGCAGTGCCAGTGTTTCCCAGGCCAGGGCCGCCCAAGCAGGTGAGGGAAGTTTAGATGAATGACTTGGCCAGGGTCACCATGTGGTCCACGCCACACGCCACATCCATGGGCTCCCCAGGCATCGTCACCTGAAAAATAAGACCCAGCATACCATGAGTGGGGGTGGCGCACCCGGAGGAGGCAGGCACTGGTGTTGGCCAACTGGCCCTACCTCTCAGTAGGAGACGGTTTCTCTGAGCCGTGGCTCCCTCCCCTCTGGGAATGGGGGCGCTTACGCCTCCCCAGCAGGTCCATCAGGACAACTGCATTTGGTCATGTAGACAAGGCCATCCCAACTCCCTCCAGTCAATGGCAGCCATCGCCATTCACATCAGCCTGAGAGGCCACGCTGGGCAGGAACACAGGCCTGTGTGCATCCCTGGAACCTGCGCGCCCCACAGGGGCTGCTCCCCTCTGACCCTAACCCCAGCAGGCTCCCTGCCCCCAGACCAGGTGTTCAGAGATCTCTCCTGGAAGCCACTGCTATGGCTCACTAAGAAGCTCCAGGGGCCGGGCGCTGGAGCTCACACCCGTAATCCCAGCACTTTGGGAGGCTGAGGCAGGCGGATCATGTGAGGTCAGAAGTTGTGAGACCAGCCAGGCGTAGTGGCGTGCGCCTGTAATCCCAGCTACTCGGTAGGCTGGGGTGGGAGAATCGCTTGAACCCAGGAGGTGGAGGCTGCAGTGAGCCAAGATTGCACCACTGCACTCCAGCCTGGGTTACAGAGTGAGACTCCGTGTCAAAAAAAAGCTCCAGAAACCCTTTCTCTTGCTTTGCAGGTCCAGTCTGGGAACCAGACCTCACTGGCTCAGCATCTCCACTCATCTCTTTTCTTCCTTTTTTTTTTTCTTGAGATGGAGTCTCGCTCTGTTGCACAGGCTGGGGTGCAGTGGTGCGATCTTGGCTCACTGCAAGCTCCGCCTCCCGGGTTTACACCATTCTCCTGCCTCAGCCTCTGGAGTAGCTGGGACTACAGGCGCCCGCCACCTTGCCCGGCTAGTTTTTTTTTTTTTGTATTTTTTTTAGTAGAGACGGGGTTTCACCGTGTTAGCCAGGGTGGTCTCGATCTCCTGACCTTGTGATCCACCCGTCTCGGCCTCCCAAAGTGCTGGGATTACAGGCTTGAGCTACCGCGCCCGGCCTTGAAAACTACTTTTAACTGATTTCTTATTAACTTTCCAGAGGTTTGTTTTCGTTTTGAGACAGGGTCTAGGCTGGGCACAGTGGCTCGTACCTGTAATCCCAGCACTTTGGGAGGCCGTGGCGGGCAGGAGTTTGAGACCAGCCTGGCCAACATGGTGAAACCCCGTCTCTACTAAAAATGCAAAAATTAGCTGGGTGTGGTGGTGCACACCTGTAATCCCAGCTACTCGGGAGGCTGAAGTAGGAGAATTGCTTGAACTCAGAAGACAGAGTTTGCAGTGAGCCAAGATCACACCATTGCACTCCAGCCTGGGCAACAGAGCAAGACTCTGGCTCAAAAACAAAAAAGAGGCACGGCTTCACTTTATTGCCCAGGCTGGAGTCTAGTGGTGCAGTCACTGCAGGCTTAACCTCCTGGGCTCAAGCGATTCTCCCGCCTTAGCCTCCCAAGTAGCTGGGACCACAGGCACGTGCCACCATGTCTGGCTAATTTTGTTCGTTTGTTTGTAGAGAAAGGGGTCTCACTATGTTGCCGAGGCTGGAGTACAGAGACACAACCGTAGCTCACACCACAATGTCGAACTCCTGGGCTCAAGATATCCTCCCATCTCACCCTCCCAAGTAGCTAGGACTACTGGCGTGCACCACTACGCTCAGCTTATTTTTGTATTTTTTTTAGAGACAGGGTATTGCCATGTTGCCCAGGCTGGTCTCGAACTCCTGGGCTCAAGTGATTCTCCTGCCTCAGCCTCCCGAAGTCCTGGGATTCCAGGCGTGACCCCCAGGCCTGGCCTTCCAGAGGTTCTTTATGCACAAAAGCAGATATGCGTCTCTTTTTTTTTTTTTGAGATGGAGTCGGAGTTTCACTCTGTTGCCAGGCTGGAGTGCAGAGGCACGATCTCGGTTCACTGCAACCTCCGACTCCCTGGTTCAAGCGATTCTCCTGCTTCAGCCTCCCAAGTAGCTGGGATTACAGGCGCGCAGTACCATGCCCAGCTAATTTTTGTATTTTTCGTAGAGATGGGGTTTCACCATGTTGGCTAGGATGGTCTCGATCTCCTGACCTCGTGGGCCACCTGCCTCGGTCTCCTGAAGCACTGGGATTACAAGCGTGAGCCACCGTGCCCGGCCTTCTCTTCCTTTCTTAAGTGCCCACTGCAAAGGAAGTGCCCCTGCCTGGCTTGGCCCGAAGACCCCTGCCAGGATGCTGGCACCTGATCTACTGACCAGGTCCAAATTCGACCACCCTCCCCTGGTGGCAGCACGCAGCCAGGTGGTGTGACAGCTGGAAAGGGGATCTGCCACAGTCTGTGGAGTTTACCGAGCTTAAGAGGGAAACCGCCTAATCCAGATGGCCTGGCCCTAAAAGCCGAGAGGCAGCAGGCGCCGACCCTGGAGCTTTGCGCCTACGCTGGGAGACAAGACCATTAGGGACTCCTGGCCACAGGCAGATGGATGCTGGAAACCAAGTCATGCTGTCCTCCCCCGGCCTTGTCCCTAAACAAATGAATGTCTCTAGCAGAACCTATTACAGGAATCACTAAACAAACAAGAACGGGGCCCAGTGAATCACAAAGGCACGTAGATGCAGAAAGCCTGTGAGGCTGGCGGGAGAAGACAACAGGCTGCCTCTGCGGTGACTGGGCCCCGACCGCCTCTTAGCAACCTCCGCAGCCATTAGGGAGCGCTCTATTTACCTTTCCCGGGAAAGTGCGCTTCCTCACTCATCAGCTGCACTTAAGCCCCCAGGTCCTTGCTCTGGCCATTCAAGCCCAAAGCAGAGGAAGCCAGGATGGTCTCTGCTGTGGTTGGTGTGGGCAGCGAGGGCTTGGCTCCTGGGAGCCCTCCCTGGGGACCAGTGTGAGGCTCCCCAAGGTTCCAGCTCCCCCTGGCGGACAATCTCACATGGTCTCTGAACTGAGTCCAAGAGGAGACTGCCCTCAGCCATGTTTTATTTTTGTCCTAGGCAAGGTTAAATGGCGTTTTTCTTTTAAGCCAATTTACACTCACAGCTCCACTGCTGAGGGAAACAGCTCCAAAACCCAGAACCATATTTAGCCTCGGTGACTCTCTTAAAAGTCTCAGCAGAATCCATTTAGGAACATTCCTATCCACAATTACAAGTTGCTAAAACAAACGCCCACCAGGTGAAAGACGGGGGTGCGGGAAGAAGGAACCCTGAGCAGTGAGTCCCTCGTGGGGACAAGAGAACCCGGGAAAGGGAGACTGCTCTGGCGCCCAGCTCTGCAGTTCAACGGCACCAGCTTTTGCATATATATATATATATATATATATATATATATATATATATATATATAAAATTTTTTTTTTTTTTCAATGAAAAGGAGTCTCGATGTCACCCAGGCTGGAGTGCAGAGGCGCGATCTCGGCTCACTGCAGCCTCTACCTCCCGAGTTCAAGCAATTTTCCTGCCTCAGCCCCCCAGGTAGCTGGGATTACAGGTGTGCGCCACCATACCTGGCTAATTTTTGTTTTTTGTTGTTTTGTTTTTTCTTTTTTTTTTGAGACGTCGTCTCGCTCTGTCGCCCAGACTGGAGTGCAGTGGCCGGATTTCAGCTCACTGCAAGCTCTGCCTCCCGGGTTCATGCCATTCTCCTGCCTCAGCCTCCCAAGTAGCTGGGACTACAGGCACCCACCACCTCGCCCAGCTAGTTTTTTGTATTTTTAAGTAGAGACGGGGTTTCACCGTTTTAGCCAGGATAGTCTCAATCTCCTGACCTCGTGATCTGCCCATCTCGGCCTCCCAAAGTGCTGGGATTACAGGCTTGAGCCACCGCGCCCGGCCTAATTTTTGTATTTTTAGTAGAGACAGGGTTTTACCACGTTGGCCAGGCTGGTCTCAAACTCCTGACCTCGTGATCCGCCCACCTCAGCCCCGCAAAGTGCTGGGATTACAGGCGTGAGCCCGGCCACTTTTGTATTTTTAAATTTTTGTTTAGAGACCAGGTCGTGCTCTGTTGCCCTGGCTGGAGTGCAGTGGTGTGATCATAGCTCACTGCAGCTTCCAACTCCTGGGCTCAAGTGATCCTCCTGCCTCAGCCTCCCAGGGAGCTGGGATTACAGGCACACGCCACTGCACCTGGGTCATTTGTGTTTTGTAGAGATGGAGTCTCACTATGTTGCCCAGGCTGGTCTTGAACTCCTGGCCTCAAGCAATCCTCTTGCATCTGCCTCTCAAAGCGCTGGGATTATAGGCGTGAGCTACCACGCCTGGCCTGTGCCCAGCTTTTAACCTCACTCCTCTCCTGCTTAGTTAGAACCACCTGGGTGGGTACATACATAGACGAATAAATAAAATAATTTTTTTTTTTGAGACAGTCTCACTCTGTCGCCCAGGCTGGAGTGCAGTGGCACAATCTCGGCTCACTGTAACCTCTGCCTCCAGGTTCAAGGGGAATCAAGTGATTCTCCTGCTCAGACTTCTGAGTAGCTGGGATTATAGGTGTGCACCCCCATGCCTGGCTAATTTTTGTATTTTTAGTAGAGATGAGGTTTCACCATGTTGGTCAGGCTGATCTCAAACTCCTGACCTCGTGATCTGCCCGCCTCGGTCTCCCAAAGTGCTGGGATTACAGGGACGAGCCACCGCACCTGGCCAATAATTTAAAAAAAAAAAAAAAAACCACTGGCCAGGAGCAGAGGCTCACGCCTATAATCCCAGCACTTTGGGAGGCCGAGGCAGGTGAGGAGTTCGAGACAGCCAGGGCAACATGGTGAAACCCTGTCTCTACTAAAAATACAAAAAGTAGCCAGGCATGGTGGCACATGCCTGTAATCCCAGCTACTAGGGGGGTTGAGGCAGGAGAATCGCCTGAACCCAGGAGGCAGAGGCTGCAGTGAGCCAAGATCGTGCCACTGCACTCCAACCTGGGTGACAGAGTAGGACTCCGTCTCAAAAAACAAACAAACAAACAAAAAGAACCACCACCTAAGACCCAGGGCCATGGATGCAGTCATATAAGCGAGGCTGGAAGTCAGCGAGCTCCCCAGCTGTGTCTCCAGACCCCATCGGTCCTGACCTGCCGGGCCCACGGGGAGGGGAAGCACTGTCTATAGGCAGAGTCGCAGGTTCAAATTGTACCCAACCCGCTCAGGGGCCGTGAGACCTGGGGCAAGCCCCTTTGCTCCTGACATCGGTGTCCCCGTGTGCGCGCTGTGGAGGGAGCAACCCCACCCTCAAGGTGTCTGGAGGATGAGAAAGAATGGACGTCAGGTGCCCAGCACACTGTCCATGCCCTGTCCTCCCCAAAGCCAGGCTGGAATGCTTGTCTGTGGAAAGCCAGGGCGCTCCCTGGGGGATGAGGGGTGAAGGCCATTCCACACCCCCTCGTCGCCTGCTGTGGGTCCACAGCATCCCCTCTTAGGTCGGAGGGTCCTGAAAGGCCAGACAACACCTGGTCGAATGTTCCCTGCCACTGCGTGCTGCCTTATCTCCACACCAGCTTCAGGTTTGCCCAGGGAGGTGGGTGACTGTAGAAAGACCATTTCTTTTTTGTTTTTTGAGACGGAGTCTCGCTCTGTCGCCCAGGCTAGAGAGCAGTGGCGCGATCTCGGCTCACTGTAAGCTCCAACTCCCGGGTTCCCGCCATTCTCCTGCCTCAGCCTCCCGAGTAGCTGGGACTACAGGCGCCCGCCACCACGCCCAGCTAATTTTTTTATATTTTTAGTAGAGACGGGGTTTCACCGTGTTAGCCAGGATGGTCTTGATCTCCTGAACTTGTGATCCACCCGCCTCAGCCTCCCAAAGTGCTGGGATTACAGGGTGAGACACCGCGCCCGGCCGGAAAGATCATTATCTTAAAACTCAGAGGTAACTGAGTCCAAATCCTGGCTCTGACTCCGACTTAGATGTGTGATCCTGGGGGAACCACTGAACCTCTCTGAGTGATGAGTCTCAACATGTAGCAAAAAAACAGGTCCTGGAAAGGTTCTGGAAGCAGAGGTTTGAATCAGGTGGCTCAGATGTCGCCTCTTGGGCCTACATACTCAGAAAAGGCCAAATTCTGTGAGTCTAGGAATAACTAGTTGGTACCAGTGCACGAGCTACAAGTGAAGTTTTAATCTTTTTTTTCTCTTCTTTTCTGGACTACTTCTTAAATGATGTAATATATCCCCTACGGACCATTAATTTGAACATAGTTGTTTTAAAGAATAAAGATCACCCAGGCACAGTGACTCATCCCTGTAATTCCAACATTTTGTGAGGCCAAGTTGGGAAGATCGCTTGAGGCCAGAAGTTTGAGACCAGCCTGGGCAACATAGTGAGACCCCATCTCTTAAATAAATAAATAAAATAAAACAAATAAATATAAATAATAAAATAAGCCGGGTGTGGTGGCACATGCCTGTAATCTCAGCTATTCTGGAGGCTGAATGAAGCAAGAGGATCACTTGAGCCCAGGGGGTTGAGATCAACACATAAGACCCCATCTCTTAAAAAAAAAAAAAAATTATTTGGGTGTGGTGGCACGTGCCTGTCATCCCATCCCACATCTCAGTTACTTGGGGGGCTGGGGCAGGAGGATCGCTTGAGCCTCGGAGTTTGAGGCTGCAGTGAGTTGTGATCTCACCGTACTCCAGCCTAGGCAACAAAGCAAGACCCTGTTTCAAAAAAAAAAAAAAAAATCCCGGGCAACACAGCAAGACCCCATCTCTACAAAAAATACAAAAATTAGCCAGGTGTGGTGGTGCAAGCCTGTAATCCCAGCTACTCGGGAGGCTGAGATGGGAGGATCACTTGAACCTGGGAGACAGAGGCTGCAGTGAGCCGAGATCCTGTCACCACACTCCAGCTTGGGTGACAGAGCAAGACCCTGTCTAAAAGAACAAACAAACAAAACAAAGAAAAGAAAAATCACTTGTAATTTTTTTTTTTTTAAGTGAGACATCAGAAGGAACTGGACCATCCCACCCCCAATCCAAAGAGGACAGGGGTCGAGGCCACTCCCTGCACAAACACTTAGGGGCTCCCTGAATGTGCAAGAGGCAGGACAATGGTTTGGCGCCAACTGCCGCCATCATGGGGACAGGCTGGGGTGCTCTTTTCCCGATGGTACAAATGTGTTTAAAAAGCAAATGACAGCCAGGCATGCACCTGTAATCCCAGCTACTAGGGAGGCTGAGGCAGGAGAATCACTTGAACCTGGGAGGTGGAGGTTGCAGTGAGCTGAGATCGTGCCCCTGCATTCAAGCCTGCGCAACAAAGCAAGACTCCATCTCAAAAAAATAATAATAAAATAAAAATAAAAAGCAAATGACCAGAAGGACACTTGGTTCGTGGAGAGTCAGGGCAAGTGACCCAGATGGAATGTCAAGGGGATCGGGCTCCGGCCACTCCCTGCCCGCACAGGGACCAGCGCTTTGCACAAGCCCCTTGTGGCAGGGGCAACATGACCTGAGTCAAATCTCAGGCTGATCACTCTGCTTTGAAGGAAATGAGGGCAGGGGGCAGACCCTCGTCAGCATTCTTTCACCCAAAACCCGACTGCTTTAACTGTTTCCCAAGCCCGCCCTCACAAGGAAGTCCTTTTCGAAAGGAAGGGCTAAGTGAGAGAAGAGAGGAGTCAGTGAGAAAGCAGTGGGCATGTAGATGACTGATGTTCACATTATCTGAGCTGCATCTACTGCCTGACTCTCCGTTCCTCACAGCAGCGGTTTCCAGGCCCAGGAGAAAGCCGGCAAGGCCCAACACCTTGGGAACAACTCTATTATACAAACACTTTTCCAACAAGGCTAAAGTCGGCCGGGTGTGATGGCTCATGCCCGTAATCCCAGCACTTTGGGAAGCTGAGGGAGGCAGACTGCTTGAGGCCAGAAGTTTGAGACCAGCCTGGGCAATATAGCGAGACCCCCATCTCTACTAAAAATACAAAAATTTGCCAGGTGTGGTGGTGTACGCCTGTGGTCCCAGTTATTCAGGAGGCTGAGGTGGGAGGATCACCTGAGCCCAGGAAGGTCAAGGCTGCAGTGAGCTGTGATCACATCACTGTAATCCAGCCTGAGTGATAGAGTGAAACTCTGTCTCATAAAAAGCAAAAATAAAAAACAAAGTTAAAGTCTCCATTTCAACTTGCTTTCTCAGAGCCTCCACCAATGGTCTTGAAAAAAAAAAAAAATATATATATATATATACACACACACACACACAGATACATACATATATATATACACACACACATTTCTTTTGCAAGTCCTTTTTTTTTTGAGACAGAGTCTCCCTCTGTCGCCCAGGCTGGAGTGCAGTGGCGCGATCTCGGCTCACTGCAACCTCCACCTCCCGGGTTCAAGTGATTCTCCTGCCTCAGCCTCCCCAGTAGCTGGGATTACAGGCGCCTGCCACCACCCCTGGCTAATTTGTTTGTACTTTAGTAGAGACGGGGTTTCACCATGTTCGTTAGGCTGGTCTTGAACTCCTGACCTTGTGATCTGCCTGCCTCAGCCTGCCGTTGGGATTACAGGCGTTAGCCACCGCACCCGGTGCAAGTCCTTTTTAAAAATGCTTTTCACGGGGGAGGGGGGAGGGATTGCATTGGGAGTTATACCTGATGTAAATGACGAGTTGATGGGTGTTGACAAGTTGATGGGTGCAGCACAGCAACATGGCACAAGTATACATATGTAACAAACCTGCATGTTATGCACATGTACCCTAGAACTTAAAGTATAATAATAATAAAAAATAAATTAAAAAAATAAAAAAAAATGCTTTTCACAATTTCAAAACAAATTAAAATGCAACCTTCTGATAAAGTGCACCCATATGCATCCTGCACACACATGCATGCACTCACACACACACACACGCACACACGCATACGAGTTTCTATGCAGAGACTATCTCTGGAAAAGAACATAAAGAAACCAGGACCAAAACTGGAACGAAAACTCTGGAACAAAACTGGGTGGTGGGAGACTTATTTTCCATAGTATATTTTTTTGTACCATGAACATATGTTTCATGTTCAAAAAACCCCCAAAACCTCCTTTTTTAGAATGCCTTAAAGAACTGACTTAGTAAACAAAGCAAAGGTAAACTACAATTTTAGAATGAGTCTCTCTTCCCCTGTAATTCTGGAAGGAGCCTTTTTGTCTAATTGCATACTACCGCCCCTAAGGAAGCGACTTCATTTTTTCACTTCATGGCTGCGGTTGGACCATCTAAATATTAAACATCCTGCTTTCTTTTAAATTCATTGTGAAGCATTCCCCTATGTGGGCTTCTGTAAACAGCTCCTAGTGTGCCGACTTCATCGAGTATCTCCCCCTCTCTGGAGCCTCACGGCACCCTGCCAGAGCCTTGCACCATCGTGCCTCTGTTTCCCCGCTCCACCCCAAGGACGGCCTCCAACAGGCCTTCTTACAGGACTGGATGCTTGGGTGAGCCACTGCCTCCAACCTCCCACTCAGCGGGCCGGGATGGGTTGACCCAGCTCCTGCACCCCGAGAGCCTGGTGTCACTCCCCCGCCCATCACACCATGCAGATGTCCCACGGGTATCTCATGGGAGTCACCACAGAGCGTGCTATGGCGTGGCATGCTGCACTGGAGGAGCGAAGCCAGGACCCGGAAGGGGGAGCAGGTCCCGTGGCCCTCGTCCTGGCCCAGCTGCACGCAAGGTGTCTGCGGTGACGTCAGGTGACTCTACTCTCAGCATCCATTCTCGAGACTGCCCCAGTCAGCCTTACCCTCCATGGGAAATACTGGTCCTCCAGGCGACCGATTCCCAGGCAGCCTCGGATGTTCTTGCCCCATACAAACAGCTCTCCTTTGTCTGCAAAGGGAGAAAAACAGGGCTTGGTTGGCACTGTGTGAAGAACAAGTCTCCAAGGAGAGGATGGGTCATGAGAACAGGCTTTCTAGAACCAGATACCTACAGAGCCCACTGTTCAGCTTTCACCAGGTGTTCATGCTTTCTTTGAAGGCAAAAGTAAGGGTCAGAGATGCTGCCTCCATATCGAAAACAGGTCCACGCCCAGGACTTCTGCTGTATCCACCCATGTGGGAGATGAGCACGTAAATGAAGATGGGGGCTGGGGTGGTGCATGGAGCTGGGGTCTGGGGGTGGTGCACAGGGCTGGGGGTGGTGCATGGAGCTGGGGTCTGTGGGTAGTGGACAGGGCTGGAGGTCACTGGTGCACACAGCCCACTCTGCTCACCCCTTGTGCCCCGCCTACAATCATGTGCCACCAAACTCCGCCCTCCACACCCTGGGCTTCCTGATTTGGCAGTGAAAAGTAGGACAATTTGTCATTCCTGGATTGACTGTCCAAATTTTGGGAGCATTTGGCCATAGGGCATCTAATGACCGAGTGCCTGCTTGTGCTGGGTCTAGGTCTGTGTTTCAGGAGCTGGGGACAGGCTGGAGATGGAACAGACAGATGATTTTAATATATGTTTACAAACTGTAAAAACTGTGAGGAAGAAAAAGTACAGGATGCTGTAAGAAGTCAACCCAGGAGATGGCCTCTCTCAGCCCGGCCTTCAGGTGGGACTCTGTCTCTACCAGCTGGGGCACTCCTGGGCCCATGTCACCACCGGCTGTCAGGCAAAAGGCTTGGGTCATGGGGGGCAGAGGAAGTGACAAGGAAAAGCCAAGACTACAATACCCGGGGTTGATGAAGTACGGAATAATTACAAGCTATCTTAGCCCCCCTGATCTGAGCGTGCCCCTTGTCCTCCACACTCAGACCTCAGATAGTTTTTTGTGTGTGTGTTTTTCTTTGCTTTTGAGACAGGGTCTCACTCTGTTGCCCAGGCTGTGATGCAGTGGCACAAACACGGCTCACTGCAGCCTTGAAGTCTCAAACTCAAGCAGCAATCCTTCCATCTCAGCCTCCAGAGTACTGGGACTATAGGCTGGTGTGCACCACCACACCCAGCTAATTTCTGTATTTTTTGTAGAAACGGAATCTTACTATGTTGCCCAGGCTAGTCTCGAACTCCTGGGCTCGAGGGATCCTCCCATCTTGGCCTCCCAAAGTGCTGGGATTACAAGCATGATCCACTGCACCCAGCTAGACCTCGGGTGTTTAACAGAACAATTTGGTCTGGCTCCCCAAAATGCTAGCAGACCACAGGATAAACCAACCAACTCCAATTCCCAGATGGCTATCTGCAAATGCCAGGCACACAGGCAGGAAGACAGCCACGCTCTGTCTACCAACAGGCAGTAACTCACCCTTACAAGGAGGCCTGTTGGGTCTTGGGGAGAAATCCAGAAAGGAATTTCATTTCGCTGTGACCTGAAATGGCTACATGGCATGAGGGCAAATAGAAAAGCCTCTGCTCTAATCAAACACTTCACACAGATTTCTAAACACATGACTCTGCCCATAGTTTAGGCCTTAAGAACTTTCTGGACAGTAGATATTTGTTTCTCCAAAAATTAGTCCATATGACTCTTACTTGCCGAATCAAAATAGCTTTAAGAATTCATGATACCAAATTAGCCAGGCATGTTGGAGGGTGCCTATAATCCCAGCTACTCGGGAGGCTGAGGCAGGAGAATCGCTTGAACCCGGGAGGTGGAGATTGTGGTGAGCCAAGATCATGCCATTGCATTCCAGCCTGGGCAACAAGAGTGAGACTCTGTCTCAAAAAAAAAAAAAACCGGAATTCATGAGACCTACACTCAGCTGCAAATGCAAGTGGCCACTCTGGCTGGGCAGTGGCAAGGAATTCTCTGGCTTAGTCATGACCACTGCGACTTCAGTGCTTCAACCTAGATCCAGATAAAACTCCAGCCGACAGCCGTAACAACCCAGGCCTGCCTGTCTGACGGCCTCTGAAGCCTGGAATTCAGACAATAAGGGAATAGCAGTTAGGACCCCTGTACAGAGGGCGGGCAACTGGGACAGGCCCCACGTGGGAATGAGGCCAGAGAACTCAACTGAAGATGACACAAACTGACTGTTCCGGCCCAGATGTTTGAAAAGAAAACAATTACTTGCCATGAGATGAAAAGATTCTTTTAATTGCAAGGAAATAACTAATTTACTTGAGAATCACAGAATGAAATTAATTCAGGACAGTCTGACTATTCGAGTCAACTAGAGAGCAGCAAATTGAATCCACAGTAACCGTAGTTGAGGAGATTTAACCAAGAAAAGGACACATTCCTTACCCTTACCCTGCAGGGTAAGCGGATATTCTGTGGCTTTGTAATCTGGCAGGCTTTTGGGAAAAACCTCCATTTCGGTCTCCCCTTTCATCACTCTCTGCCCCAGCACTCTGGAGAAACCAGTAGATTTACCTCCGTGAAACCACGGGACAGCCTGACAAATCGGCCTTTTGCCATCCCATATCCTGGGTCAGCTCAGGGTCTGGGCTCGGCCGGGGAATGGGATTAAGCCCCACACAATCACTTCCTAATCACCCACCCGTGGATCCGCCAAGCCTCTGCCGGTTTCCTCCAGCACCCGACGTACTGGCGGTGCCCCTTCCTACCACCGATGGGTGCTCTCTTGAGAAAACGCATGTTCACGTTAGCCTACCCACAAACCAAACGAACCAAACCCAAACCTCCAGGGGGGAAAACAGGAAACATTATACAACCTTGAGGCAAACAACTTCTCGTTTAGCCCTCACTTGAGTTATCAGTACAAAGGCGCCGTTCTGTTGGATGGGTGGAAGTTTGGGGTTGAACTTGAGAGAGAGAGAACCTCTGCCGGGCTTACACCCGGGCCGTCGGGCTTGGTCACTTACTGGTCAGTGCAGCAAAGTGGCTGAGTCCACATCGGATGCGGGAAACCTGGACTTCTGGGTTGAACTCCGTCAAGCCAAAGAGAGTGGGTGGAATCATTTCAGGGACAGCACTTTCCACTAGGTTTGGGCCTTTCCCAAGAATTCCATAGCCCCAGACAAAAACATGTCCTTCTCCTACATTACAGTAAAAACAAGGGTCAGTAAGTCCATCCAAGTAAGAACCCTCCCTCACCAGAAACTCCAACTACACCACCAAGGTTTATGACATCCACACGATTTTTTTTGTTGTTGTTCTTTTTTTTTTTTTCCCCCCTCCTTGCTTGGCAAGAAAGTGCAGACAGAGATTTAGAATAATTCACTCGCCCCTGCTTAAATTCTTGCTGGGGGAGTCTGTCTCGCCAGCTCTCCTGGCTCAGAACACAAACTTCCCACATCTTGAGGGTTAGTAACCTGGAGGGGATCAGTGCATAAATCAGCCAGAAAACCCATACGAATACCAGAGAATGGAGGATGTCTTCTCCGCCTAATGACAGCGCTGTGTTTCGCACTGATAGGAAGAGCAAAGCCAAACACATCAACAATGTCTGGCCAGATTCTTAAAACTCTTAGAAATGATGTTTTGGATACAGAAAGTTTAATATTCATCAGTGGTGCCAGACATTTCATCGCTATCCAAAGCTAAAGGCTGTTCTCCCATCTGCCTTTGATTTTTTGGCTGGAGAAGACAGAGCTGGAGTCTCTCTGGCCCTGGTTAAGGGAGGGGAATGAAGTAGTTCGCTCTCCACTCCAGAGGTTTGCTCTAGGATGACTCAGCTCTGTGGTCATGTGTCTACAGATAAATAGCGGGCTATTTGCTTTTTGTTAAGAACTTTATTCACACCCTGTAATGACTGAGCTCAATCCAACGACATCTTCCCATGGCCACAGTTCCTTCCTTTTTTGAAACAGGGTCTCGCTCTGTTGCCCAGTGCAGTGGCATGATCATAGCTCACTGCAGCTCGAACTCCTGGGTTCAAGAGACCTTTCTGCATCAGCCTCCTGAGTAGCTGGGATTACAGGCGTGCACCACCATGCCGAGCTAATTTTTCATTTTTTCTTTTTCTTTTTTTATTGAGACAGAGTCTCGCTCTATCACCCGGGATGGAGTGCAGTGGCGCGATCTCGGCTCACTGCAACCTCTGCCTCCTGGGTTCAAGCGGTTCTCCCACCTTAGCCTTCCGAGTAGCTAGGATTACAAGCATGCACCACCATGTCTGGCTAATTTTTCTATTTTTAGTAGAAACAGGGTTTCACCATGTTGGCCACAATGGTCTTGAACTCCTGACCTCAGGTGATCCGCCTGCCTTGGCTTCCCAAAGTGCTGAGATAACAGGTGTGAGCCACCACACCCAGCCTTCCAGCTAATTTCTCCACTTTTTGGCAGAGACGGGGTCTCGTTATATTGCCCAGGCTGGTCTGGAACTCCTGGCCTCAAGCAATCCTCCTGCCTCAGTTGTCCAAAGTACTGGGATTACAGATGTGAGCCACCACGCCCAGCCATGTTACCCTCCTGAGGCTGAGGTCTACAGCCTGCAAATCCAATGGACACTGACCACTCCCTATGCAATCCACCTACAGCTTCCCAATGAACCACCGGAAAGAAGGCCTCACCGTTTAACACTGCACAGCCCGTGCCACCGCACGCAGCCTGTCGCACCTTCCCCACTCCTGAGAAGTGTAAGCACCGGGGCACATTCACCTGAACCAAAGAAAGAAGCCACACTGTTAGGAAAGCAAACCAGTAAGGACTGGGAAGTGTTCTGGTCTTAGGTACAGAGTAGCTGAGTCCCAGTTCATTCATTCACTCCAGAGATACTTCCTGAACATCACATGCCAAGCATTAAACTAGGGGCTGGGGTATAATGGTAAGCAAAAGAGACCCAGTTTCCACGCTCAGAGAGTTGTAGTCTAGTGGAGGAGGCAGATGTCAACTAAAGTTAACATGAAATGACATTTGGCCGGGCGCGGTGGCTCAAGCCTGTAATCCCAGCACTTTGGGAGGCCGAGACGGGCGGATCACGAGGTCAGGAGATCGAGACCATCCTGGCTGACACAGTGAAACCCCATCTCTACTAAAAAATACAAAAAAACTAGCCGGGCGAGGTGGCGGGCACCTGTAGTCCCAGCTACTCGGGAGGCTGAGGCAGGAGAATGGCGTGAACCCGGGAGGCGGAGCTTGCAGTGAGCCAAGATCACGCCACTGCACTCCAGCCTGGGCGGCAGAGCGAGACTCTGTCTCAAAAAAAAAAAAAAAAAAAGAAATGACATTTGTGGCCAGGTGTGGTGGCTCATGCCTGTAATCCCAGCACTTTGGGAGGCTGAGGCAGGCAGATCACTTGAGATCAGGAGTTCGAGACCAGCCTGGCCAACATGGTGAAACCCTGTCTCTATTAAAAATACAAAAATTAGCTGGGCGTGGTGGCAAGTGCCTGTAGTCCCAGCTACTCAGAGGGCTGAGCCAGGAGAATCGCTTGAACCCAGGAAGTGGAGGTTACAGTGAGCCGTGATCACACCACTGTACTCCATCCTGGGTGACAGAGCAAGATCCTATCTCTAAATAAATAAATAAAGTGTATTGTTTTAATCCACTAAGTATTGGGGCCTTTTGTTATGTGGCAATATATAACAATGGCATGCCACTGGATCTGTCCCCCACAGGAAGGCCATGGGTGACATTTCTCTCAGGCCTTGGTAGCTGGGAGAGCCATATTTCTCCCCAACACCTTATTTGCTGTTTATCTTACGGAAACAATGAATCATTTAAATGGCCATGTTTCTTCTTTGCTTTCCCTACTAGGAAGCTCATAGCCAAATTTGCAACCACTTCTAGCTACTGTACCTGATCACAGGGGAGGCTTTTAAAAATCTTATTAGCTGACCTTTACTTTCCCTTTGTGCAGATTTCTCTATCTATTAACACAAATTTAAAACCCTGCTGTATGTTGTCAGAAATTTGATCATATCAAGGAATGTAATATGTTTATTTATTAGAGATGGGATCTCACTATGTTGCCCAGGCTGGAGTCCAGCAGCTATTCACAAGCAGCATGATCACAACACACTGCAACCTCAAACCGCAGCACTGCACCAGCCAGGTACAGCAGTGGTCATGCCTGTAATCCCGGCAGTTTGGGAGGTTGAAGTGGGAGAATCGCTTGAGGACAGGAGTTTGAGAGTAGGCTGGGCAAAAAAGCGAGACCCTGTCTCTACAACAAAATTTTTTGTAAATTAGCTGAATGTGACAGTGTGCACCTATAGTCCCAGTTACTAGGGCGGCTGAGCTGGGAAGATTGCTGGAGCCAGGAGTTCGAGGCTGCAGCGAGCTATGATAGCACTCCAGCCTGGACAACAAAGTGAGACCGTATGTCTAAAAAAAAACAAAACCAAAACCAACAAACAAATAAACAAAAAACTAGCCATTAGCAATATGGGGTTGTTTGGAGGAGTCATTAAAATGTTCTGAAATTAGATAGTGGTAACAGTTGCACAGCCTTGTGAATATGTTAATACTAAAATTCACTAAATTGTAAATTTTAAAATGGTGAATTACGGTGTGTGAATCATATCTCTATTTTTTGAATTGGCCATTAGTTGGTAATTGTGGAACATGAGTGATGGGACGAAAGAGATTAGTTACACAATTGATATGGTTTGGATCTGTGTCCCCACCCAAATCTCACATTGAAATGTAAACCCTGGCTGGGCGCGGTGGCTCATGCCTGTAATCCCAGCACTTCGGGAGGCCGAGGCGGGCGGATCACGAGGTCAGGAGATAGAGATCATCCTGGCTAACACAGTGAAACCCTGTCTCTACTAAAAAAAATACAGGCCAGGCGCGATGGCTCAAGCCTGTAATCCCAGCACTTTGGGAGGCTGAGATGGGCGGATCACGAAGTCAAGAGATCGAGACCATCCTGGCCAACATGGTGAAACCCTGTCTCTACTAAAAATACAAAAATTAGCCGGGCATGGTGGTGGGCACCTGTAGTCCCAGCTAGCTGGGGGCCTGAGTCAGGAGAATTGCTTGAATCCGGGAGGTGGAGGTTGCAGTGAGCCAAGATTGCGCCACTGCACTCCAGCCTGCCAAGAGAGTGACACACCATCTCAAAAAAAAAGAAAAAAGTGTGGGGCGGCTGCCCTGCTATGGAGTAGTCATTCTTTATTCCTTTACTTGTCCTTTTTTTTTCTTTTTTTGAGACGAAGTCTCGCTCTTGTCCACCAGGCTGCAGTGCAATGGTGTAATCTCGGCTCACTGCAACCTCCACCACCTGTGTTCAAGCTATTCTCCTGCCTCAGTCTCCCGAGTAGCTGGGATTACAGGTACCTGTCACCACACCCGGCTAATTTTTGTATTTTTTTTTTAGTAGAGACAGGGTTTCACCATGTTTGCCAGGCTGGTCTTGAACTCCTGACCTCAGGTGATCCGCCCGACTTGGCCACCCAAAGTACTGGGATTACAGGCGTGAGTCACCGTGCCCAGCCTATTTGCTTTGTTTTGAGACAGAGTCTTGCTCTGTCACCCAGGCTGGAAGGCGGTGGCGCGATCTCAGCTCACTGCACTCTCTGAGCGATTCAATTCTCATGCCTCAGCCTCCTGAGTACCTGGGATTATAGGCATGCACTACCACACCTGGCGAATTTTTGTATTTTTTTTTTAGAGATGGGGTTTTGCCATGTTGTGCAGGCTGGTCTTGAACTCTTGACCTCAAGCGATCTGCCTGTCTCGGCCTTTCTTTTTTTTTTTTTTTGAGACGGAGTCTCGCTCTGTCGCCCAGGCTGGAGTGCAGTGGCCGGATCTCAGCTCACTGCAAGCTCCGCCTCCCGGGTTCACGCCATTCTCCGGCCTCAGCCTCCCGAGTAGCTGGGACTACAGGCGCCCGCCACCTCGCCCGGCTAGTTTTTTGTATTTCTTAATAGAGACGGGGTTTCACCGTGTTAGCCAGGATGGTTTCGATCTCCTGACCTCGTGATCTGCCCGTCTCGGCCTCCCAAAGTGCTGGGATTACAGGCTTGAGCCACCGCGCCCGGCCTGTCTCGGCCTTTCAAAGTGCTGGGATTACAGGTGTGAGCCACCACACCCGGCCCCTTAACACTTTAATGTTTCCAAACCTCCCAGCACCACGCTGTCGGTGACCGCATACCTGTGTGGAGTCAGTGACAGAGGCCAGCTGCAGGTACTCCGAGTTTCCCCAACCAAAAAGTCCTCCGTCAGCGGACACGGCCAGGCAGCAATCACCGTAGGTGGTAACTTGGACAATGTTCACTCCCGCCAGGTCTCCACCTAGCTTGGTGGGCGCGCTGGTGATATTGTAGTGACCCAGACCTAACACAGTGGAAAAGACAGATTTTTAATTATTTGCTCTTTTAACAAACACATACACAGACTTACTATACGCCAAGTGCAGTTTTAAGCACTTAACAAATATCAGCTCAGAAATCCTAATCTGGGGCTGGGCGCAGTGGCTCAAGTCTGCAATCCCAACACTTTGAGAGGCTGAGGTGGGCAGATCACTTGAGGTCAGGAATTCGAGATCAGCCTGGTCAACATGGCGAAACCCTGTCTCTATTAAAAAAAAAAATTACAAAAATTATCAGGGCATAATGGTACATGCCTGTAATCCCAGCTACTCAGGAGGCTGAGGCACAAGAATTGCTTGAACCTGGGAGGCAGAGGTTCCAGTTAAGCCAAGACTGTGCTGCTGCACTCTAGCCTTGGCAAGAGTGAGACTATCTCAAAAAATAAAAAAAGAAAGAAAAAGAAAGAAAAGAAGAGGGAGGGAGGGAGGGAGGGAGGGAGGGAGGGAGGGAGGAAGGAAGGAAGGAAGGAAGGAAATCCTAATCTGCTTATTTGCATGCTCATACAACTTATTTATTTATTTATTTTTAAGATGGAGTCTCACTGTGTTGCCCTGGCTGCAGTGCAGTGGCGCGATCTCAGCTCACTGCAATCTCCACCTCCTGGGTTCAAGGAATTTTTTAATTCTTGTGCCTTAGCCACCTCCCAAGAAGCTGAGATCACAGGCATGCACCACCACACCCAGCTAACTTTTGTATTTTTCATAGAGATGGGGTTTTGTCATGTTGGCGAGGCTGGTCTCAAACTCCTGACCTCAAGTGATCCACCCATCTCAGCTTCCCAAAATGCTGGGATTATAGGCGTGAGCCACAGAGCCTGGTCTAAAATTTTTGTTTTAATTGAAATAGAGACGGCGTCCCACTATGTTGCCCAGGCTGGTATCTAACTCCTAGGCTCAAGCAATCCTCCTGCCTCAGCCTCCCAAAGTGCTTGATTACAGGTGTGCGTCACCTGCCCGATCACAACAAGCAATTTCTAATGCACTGGTGGTCTTGCTAGAAATAAAGAAAATCTCTAAGAGCCCATGCCATCCCCAACACCACTCCCAAAAAACAGGGAACTTTAAATGGCATGGTTAACAGTCAGCAGAGAGGCCGGGCACGGTGGCTCACGCCTGTAATCCCAGCACTTTGGGAGGCCAAGGTGGGTGGATCATGAGGTCAGGAGTTCAAGACCAGCCTGACCAAGATGGTGAAACTCCGTCTCTACAAAAATTAGCCGGGTGCAGTGGCAGGCACCTGTAATCCCAGCTACTCAGGAGTCTGAGGCCGGAGAATCACTCAAACCCAGGCGGCAACGGTTGAAGTGAGCCAAGATCATGCCACTGCACGATCATGCCTGGGCGACAGAGCGAGCCTCTGTCTCAAAAACAAACAAACAAAAACAGCAGAGAAAAGGACAGGCAGGACCTGCCCAAAAGCAAATGTCATTATCGGCACTTGCTATGGGGGTAACCCCTGGGCAGCAGCCCAAGGCAGAACACTGAACTGTAGACTCCTGCCTTCAACCAGGGTCCTCAAAGGGATGAGCCTGTTCCTCAGCAGGTGAATGGATCAACCATGGTGCATCCAGACAATGTAATGTTTGTTATTTAGCACTAAAAAGCAGTAAGCCGCCAAGCCATGGAAAGGCGTGGAGGAAACTTAAATGCATGATACTGATTAAAAGAAGCTTATCTGAAAAGGTTACATACTATAGCATTCTAGCTATACGGCATTCTGAAAAAGACAGACTATGGAGACAGTAAAAAGACTGGGGCCGGGCATGGTGGCTCATGCCTGTAATCCCAGCGCTTTGAGAGGCCTAGGCGGGTGGATCACGAGGTAAGATCGAGACCATCCTGGCTGACACGATGAAACCCCGTCTCTACTAAAAAATACGAAAAATTAGCCGGGCGAGGTGGCGGGCGCCTGTAGTCCCAGCTACTCGGGAGGCTGAGGCAGGAGAATGGCATGAACCCGGGAGGTGGAGCTTGCAGAGAGCCGAGATCACGCCACTGCACTCCAGCCTGGGCGACAGAGTGAGACACTGTCTTGAAAAAAAAAAATAATAATAATAAATAAAATTTTAAAAACTTTTTTAAAGCCTCAAACAGCTTGTTCTTGTTGCTAAAAGACTCAGAACTCCTCTGTTGAGTGGACAAAGATACCCTAATGCTCTCTCAGTTCATTTTTTTTTGAGATGGAGTCTCGCTCTGTTGCCAGGCTGGAGTGCAGTGGTGTGATCTTGGCTCACTGCAACCTCCGCCTCCCAGGTTCAAGCAATTCTCCTGCCTCAGCCTCCCTAGTAGCTGGTATTACAGCCATGCGCCACCACACCCGGCTAATTTTTATAATTTTAGTAGAGATGGGGTTTCACCATGGTAGCCAAGCTGGTCTCAAACTCCTGACCTCAAGTGATCCACCCACCTCGGCCTCCCAAAGTGCTGGGATTACAGGTGTGAGCCACCACACCCAGCCTTCTCTCAGTTTATTTCTGTGGCAGCCAGTGCTGAGGGGAATGGCAGAGATGCAAAAAAATAGTATTACAGGAGGGCACAGTGGTTCCCACCTGGAATCCCAGCACACCAAGAGGCCACAGCAGGCAGACTGCTTAAGGTCAGGAGTTCAAGACCAGCCTGGGCAACACGGCGAAACCCTGTTGCTACAAAAAATAAGCTGGGCTTGTTGGCTCACACCTGTTGTCCCAGTTATTCTGGAGGCTGTGGTGGGAGGATCACCTGAGCCTGGAAGTTTGAGACTACAGTGAGATGTAATCGCACCACTGCACTCCAGCTTGGGCGATGGAGCCAAGACAGTGTTCCTCAGAAAGTGATAAGAGGTAAGAGCTGAATTAAGGAAGAAGGGTTCTAGCCCATAAATGCCCTGCAGCTCACAGCTCCACATGACATGGACCGAGAACTTTCACGACCCCAGTGCATGAAAAGAACTCTACCTGTTTGCCCATCAGCGCCCCATCCGCAAGAATAGACTTCTCCTTTATCCGTCAGGAACAGACTATGATCCTGACCACAGGCGACCTAGCAGACAAACAGAGGTCAGGGGGATGAGAAGAAATGCTTAGAACCCTGGTGTCCTCATCCAAAGAAGGACCAGCACCATCGCCTGCCACTCCTGGGCACCTGGAGCATGGTCCGGGCAGGCTGCTCTATGCTCATCTTACTCCTTGTCAATCCACCAGTCTCCCACTGCATTGAAACTGCTCTTATTAAAGTAAAATGCAGATCTCCAAAGGGGCAAATCCAAGAGCTCTGCCGTCCATCCCACACCATCTCCAAAGAACCACCCCTCCTCCATAACCCTTCTCCTCCCAGCCCTCTCTTCTACTCTCTCACAGCTTCCAGCCTTGCTCGCGCACTCAGCCTCTACTTCAGACCCTTTGCTGTTGGGATCTCTCTCCAGGGTCTGTCTCCTGCCCTCCTCTCTCCTCACTCCTCATGCTACCCTGGGAGACGGCAGCCACTCCCAATGCTTAACTGTGGCCTCTGCACTGTGATCTCTGGTCTCAACCACTCTCCCCAGTTCCAGACTCATTTTTCTAACTGCCTAATGAAAAGTGTCATCTATTGAATGATTTTTATGCCAGACACTGTGCTAAGTCAATATCCAAAACCACCGAGTAAGAAACTGAATCTCAGCTGGGCACAGCGACTCACTCCTGTAATCCCAGCACTTTGGGAGGCTGAGGCGTGTGGATCACCTGAAGCCAGGAGTTCAAGACCAGCCTGGCCAACATGGTAAAACCCCATCTCTACTAAAAATATAAAAATTAGCCAGGTCTGGTGGCGCATGCCTGTAATCCCAGCTACTAGGAGGTCTGAGGCACTAGAATCACTTGAATCCAGGAAGTGGAGGTTGCTGTGGGCTGAGATCTCTGGTAACTTGCACAAAGTCACTCAGTCTAATAGGTGAAGGAGGCCCGGCATGGTGGCTTACACCCGTAATCCCAACATTTTGGACGGCCAAGGCGGAAGGATGGCTTGAGGCCAAGGGTTTGAGACCAGCCTGGCCAACACAGTGAGAATCTCTCTCTCTTTAAAATAAAATAATTAGCCAAGGATGATGATGCACGCCTGTAGACCCAGTTACTCAGGGGGCTGAGGCAAGAAGATCACTTGGGCCCAAGAGTTCAAGGCTGCAGTGAGCTATGATCGCGCCACTGCATTCCAGCCTAGGCAACAGAGTGAGACCCTGCCTCTAAAAAATTTTCAAATATGGCCAGGCGCGGTGGCTCACACCTGTAATCCCAGCGCTTTGGGAGGCCGAGACGGGCAGATCATGAGGTCAGGAGATCGAGACCACCCTGGCTAACACGATGAAACCCTGTCTCTACTAAAAATACAAAAATTAGCCGGGCGTGGTGGTACGCGCCTGTAGTCCCAGCTACTCGGGAGGCTGAGGCAAGAGAATGGTGTGAACCCGGGAGGCAGAGCTTGCAGTGAGCCGAGATGGCGCCATTGCACTCCAGCCTGGGCAACAGAGCAAGACTCCATCTCAAAAAAAAAAAATTTTTTTTCAAATAAAACCAAAAAGCCGTATCACAGTATAATTAGTGATGTGGTGTTCTAGGCCAGCTGTATTTTGCTTTCCATTTTATTCTCATCCCCAGAATAGTGCCTGGCTCATGGTAGGTACCTACAATAAATATTTAAATGCATATATGCATGAATACAGCAAGTGCTGTGATACCTTTGCTTCGGCCTCCCCAAATGCTGAGGTTACAGGGGTGAGCCACATCTGGCCTCAGTGAGCTTTTTAACTTGTTCACCCACTAGAGTATCATCCCCAAAAATCTTTTTTTTTAAGACAGAGACTTGCTCTGTCGTCCAGGCTGGAGTGCAGTGGTGCAATCTCTTGGCTCATTGCAGCCTCCACCTCCCAGGTTCAAGCAATTCCTGTGCCTCAGCCTGCTGAGTAGCTGGGATTACAGGCATGCGCCACCACACCCAGCTAATTTTTATATTTTTAGTAGAGATGGGGTTTCACCACGTTGGCCAGGCTGGTCTGGAACTCCTGACCTCAGGTGATCCACCTGCCTCGGCCTCCCAAAGTGCTGGGATTACAGGTATGAGCCACCATGCCTGGCCCCAAAATCTTATTAAACTTGGTATCCCTAGAATCTAGTATAAATCCTGGCCTATAGTAGGTAGGCTATAATTTTTACTAAAATAATTTAATTCGGAAAATTCCCCTAACAAACTTGCCATCACCTGACCCAAATCTCAACTTTTCAAAAGCACCCCGGGAACAGAACAAGCAGCTCTCGGCCCATCTCTCTTACCTGGACCACCTGGCCATCGAAGTCCTGCATTCTGTGGACTCTGTGACTTTCACTACAGCCAGGAACAAATTGGGAAGAAGCAAGGGATGCGGTCACGACAAGCCCTGTGAAGCCTTTCCCCTGTCACCCCAACTGATGGTCTGTCCCTTCCGCACACACAGTAACTGTTAGGGTAACTCTCAAGGTCAAATTTGAGGCTGAAACAGGCCTGGGCATAAAAGTAAAACAAAACAAAATCCTAGGTGATTTTGACACATGGCCAAAGTCGAGAGTGGTGTTAAGGCCCTCCAACATCACACAAGGAACTAGAGGGAAATGTTTTTAAACACTAAAATGAAAAGAATTGACTAGGCACGATGGCTCATGCCTGTAATACCAAGGCACTTTTGGAGGCCGAGACGGGCGGATTACTTGAGGTCAGGAGTTTGAAACCAGCCTGGCCAACATGACGAAATCCCATCTCTACTAAAAATACAAAAAATTAGCCAGGTGTGGTGGCGGGCGCCTGTAATACCAGCTACTCGGGAGGCTGAGACATGAGAATCGCTTGAACCTGGGAGGTGGAAGTTGCAGCGAGCCGAGATCTCACCTGCACTCCAGTCTGCGTGACACAGTGAGACTCTGTCTCAAACAAACAAAAAATAAAATGAAAAAACCTGAAATAAAGGGGAATGTTTAAAAATCAATTTGATAAAATAAAAACTCAATTTGTAAAAATTCATCCTAAGAGGGCCAGGAGCGGTGGCTCACGCCTGTAATCCTAGCACTTTGGGAGGCCAAGGTGGGGAGATCATGAGGTCAAGAGATGGAGACCATCCTGGCCAACATGGTGAAACCCCGTCTCTACTAAAACTACAAAAATTAGCTGGGTGTGCTGGTGTGTGCCTGTAGTCCCAACTACTTGGGAGGCTGAGGCAGGAAAATTGCTTGAACCTGGGAGGTGGACGTTGCAGCGAGCCCAGATCGCGCCATTGAACTCTGGCCTGGCGAGAGAGTAAGACTCCATCTCAAAAAAAAAAAGATTTATCCAAAGAAGTTTTACACATCAAAACCAATGCTCACACCCCCTCTTCTCCCACCAAGCTAATGCATGGTGCTCAACCTGAAACAGACAGGACTCCCCCAGCTTTCTGCTGAGTTCTCACGGCCCCCTCTCAGGCATGCCTCTGACCGCCCCATGGGTTTACCACAGTCATCTCCCTAGAAATGTTTGACATTTAACCCAACATGGGGAAGGGGTAGGCCTTCTAGGAACTCACCTGTAAATTTCATTTTCGATCACCTTTCTTCCACATTGTCCATAAGAATTGTTTCCCATGCTGAAGACTAAAAATAACACCACTGATTAAATCAGTTCTGCAGGTTTGTGGGATCCAAGAATGTGAGGACTGGAAGGGGTCTCACTGGTGGTCCCGTCCTGGTTAGCTCACCCCCCTCCTCCAACATTCCCTGGGTTTCCTTCTCCAACTTTCTCAGGCTCTGCAGAAACTCCCAAGAGGCGTGTGGGGGTCTAGATCCACCTTCCCCTCCTGGCCCTGGATCCACCTCTTGGGAATTCCACCTTCTGAGGCTAGAATTGCACTCCCTGTACCTGTCACCAGCCTGCCTTTAACACCAATCCCCTCTAAAAAGAGCTCCTAAACGCCACCTCCGCCTTCTCCTACAGAGCACACTCAGCCGGAAAATGAAATTTGAAGCTAGGCACAGTGGCTCATGACTAATCCCAGCACTTTGGGAGGCCAAGGCAGGCGGATCACCTGAGGTCAGGTGTTCAAGACCAGCCTGGCCAACGTGGTGAAATCCTGTCTCTACAAAAAATACAAAAATTAGTTGGGCGTGGTGGCGGCCACCTGTAATCCCAGCTACTCGGGAGGCTGAGGCTGGAGAATCACTTGAACCCGGGAGGCAGAGGTTGCAGTGAGCCAAGATCATGCCACTGCTCTCCAGCCTGGGCAGCAGAGCGAGACTGTTTCAAAAAAAAAAAAAGAAAAAATAGAAAAAGCCACCTCTACACACCACCCAGTTCAGTGACTTCACAGCAAATGGATCAGGCTGCCTTGTGTGCAGTTATATTTATAAATACATACGATTTTCCAAGAACCAGAGAGCGGACCACATAAGAATCAACAAGCTGTGCCCAGCTGTCTTGAGCAATCCCACCGATCTGCTCAGGAAACGCCACAGTTCACTCATTAGATGTGGTTCAATCGAACAAGCCACTCAGGCTGATCTGAGGCTCCAGTTCATAGTGAAATGGTCCCCACACTCCTCCACCACCCTTCAGCAGGGTAACTCACCTCCTTCCCTGTCAGTCAACACAAGAGAGTGAGCTCGGCCGCAGGAGACCTGCAGCACCCGTGTCTCCTGAGGTCTGTCCAGAGGCAGGGAGACGGGTGAGGGCTCCAACACATACTCATAGCCCCTCGCTGGAAAAGACACAGGACACCGATTGAGAGGCATGCATTTCTAACACTGGGAATCACACTGTCCAACTCCACACTACTACACTGGAAAAAAGAGAGTCGGAGGTAGGAAAGACTCATCAAGGCAGGTAAGTTACGGGCAGAGCGAGGACCAGAAGCCCAACTCCCAGCTCATGCCATGGGAGTTACACAAAGCAGGTTCCAGAAAAGCATACTTGGTCTTCTGGCCAGGCGCAGTGGCTCATGCCTGTAATCTCAGCACTTTGGGAGGCCGAGGGAGGCGGATCACCTGAGGTCAGGAGCTCGAGACCAGCCTGGCCAAAATGGTGAAACCCTGTCTCTACTTAAAATACAAAAATTAGCCGGGCGTGGTGGCGGGTGCCTGTAGTCCCAGCTACTTGGGAGGCTGAGGCAGGAGAATTGCTTGAACCCAGGAGGTGGACGTTGCAGTGAGCCGAGATGGCGCCACTGCACTCCAGCCTGGGGAAAAAGAGCCAAGACTTCATGCCGGTGGTGGGGGGAGTGGGGGGTGGGGAAGCATACTTGGTCTTCTTATTAAAGAAATCTTGGCCGGGTACAGTGGCTCATGCCTGTAATTCCAGCACGGGAGGGAGGTCAAGGCGGGCGGATCACCAGAGGTCAGGAGTTCGAGACCAACCTGGCCAACATGGTGGAACCCCCATCTCTACTAAAAATACAAAATTAGCCAGACATTATGGTGGGCACCTGTAGTCCCAGCTACTCAGGAGGCTCAGGCAGGAGAATCGCTCAAACCCAGGAGGCAGAGGTTGCCAGTGAGCCAAGATTGCACCACTGCACTCCAGCCTGGGAGACAGAGCAAGACACAGTTTAAAACTATACATATATATATATATATACACACAGACACACACACATACACACACACACACACACAAGTACAGAAATCAGCCGAGCATTATGGTGCATGCCTACGGTCCCAGCTACTTGGGAGGCTGAGTTGGGAGGATCACTTTCAGCTACTTGGGAGGCTGAGGTGTGAGGATCACTTGGGCCAGGGAGGTTAAGGCTGCAGTGAGCAGTGATCATGACACTGCACTCTAGCATGGGTGACAGGGCAAAACCCTGGCCCCCACCCCCCAAAAAAAATTAAACTGTTGGAATTTGCTTCAAATTTACTGAGGGGGAAGGTGGGAAAAATGAAGAAAACAAGACTGGCATGAGTTGACGACGCCTGAAGCTGGTGATGCTACATCATACTACTCTGTACACTTTTTTTTTTTCTGAGACTGAGTCTCGCTCTGTCACCCAGGCTGGAGTGCAGTGTCGTGATCTGGGCTCACTGCAACCTCCGCCCCTCCAGGTTTAAGCAGTTCTCTGCCTCAGCCTCCAGAGTAGCTGGGATTACAGGTGCCTGCCACCACGCCTGGCTAATTTTTTTGTATTTTTAGTAGAGACAGGGGTTTCACCATCTTGGCCAGGCTGGTCTTGAACTCCTGACCTCGTGATCCACCCGCCTCGGTCTCCCAAAGTGCTGGGATTACACATGTGAGCCACCGCGCCCGGCCTCTGTACATTTCTGTACGTCTAAAATTGCTCTGGATAAAAGGTATAAAAAATGTAACACAGGCCGGGCACAGTGGCTCACACCTGTAATCCCAGCACTTTGGGAGGCCAAGGTAGGCAGATCACCTGAGGTCGGGAGCTTGAGACCAGCCTGACCAACATGGAGAAACCCTGTCTCTACTAAAAATACAAAATTAGCCGGGTGTGGTAGCACATGCCTGTAATCCCAGCTACTCGGAAGCTGAGGCAAGAGAATTGCTTAAACACAGGAGGAGGAGGCTGCAGTGAGCTGAGATCACGCCACTGCACTCCAGCCTGGGCAACAAGAGTGAAACTCTGACTCAAAAAAAAATGTAATGTAACATCTTACAGCTAATAAAGACTTCAATACTGACTTATAAAAGACATCTGATACATAGATCAGGCATGGTGGCTCACACCTATAATCCCAGCACTTTGGGAGGCCAAGGCAGGCGTATCACTTGAGGTCAGGAGTTCGAGACCAACCTGGCCAAAATGGTGAAACCCCCGTCTCTACTAAAATCCAAAAATTAGCCAGGTGTGATGGCGGGTGCCTGTAGTATCAGCTACTTAGGAGGCTGAGGCAGGAGAATCACCTGAACCAGGGAGGTGGAGGTTACAGTGAGCCAAGATCATGCCACTGCACTCCAGCCTGGGCGAGAGCAAGACTCCATCTCAAACAAAAAAAGAAGACATCTGATATAAAATAAATGAAAAAAGACAGAAAACAAAATATATGCTACGATTAAAATTATGTAAAAATGTATTTGTCTGTGAACAAGGGAACAGTAAAAAATAAAAATGAGAGGTTTGTCCAGTATGTATTTCTGGGTAATTTCCTCCCTATTTTAGGAACTCTTTCTTTTTTCCTTTTTTTTTTTTTTTTTTTTTGAGATGGAGTCTGGCTCTGTGCCCCAGGCTGGAGTGCAGTGGCCGGATCTCAGCTCACTGCAAGCACCACCTCTCTCCTGCCTCAGCCTCCCAAGTAGCTGGGACTACAGGCGCCCGCCACCTCGCCCGGCTAATTTTTTTTGTATTTTTTAGTAGAGATGGGGTTTCACCGTGTTAGCCAGGATGGTCTCGATCTCCTGGCCTCGTGATCCACCCGCCTCGGCCTCCCAAAGTGCTGGGATTATAAGCAGCACTTTGGCCTCTTTTTTCCTTTTTTTTAAGAGACATGCTCTTGCTCTGTTGCGCAGGCTGGAGTGCAGTGGTGCAGTCACCACTCACTGCAGCCTCAAACTCCTGGGCTCAAGCAATCCTCCCACCTCAGCCTCTGGAGTACCAGGATTATAGGTGCATGCCACCATGCTCAGCTAATTCTTCTTCATTTTTTTTTTTTAGAGACAGGGTCTCGCTATGTTACCCAGAGTGGTCTGGAACTCCAGGTCTCAAGCAATCCCTTCCACCTCGGCTTCCCAAAGTGCTGGGATTACAGGCGTGAGCCCCTGTGCCTGGCCTAGGAAATATTTCTTACTGCTCTCATAGTAATTTTTAGTTAATTTCTACTTTTCTGTTTGTCTGTTTGTTTGTTTGTTTCAGACAGTCTCACTCTGTTACCCAGGCTGGAGTGTAGTGGCATGATCTCGACTCACTGCAACCTCCACCTCCCGGGTTCAAGAGATTCTCGTGCCTCAGTCTCCAAAGTAACTGGGACTATATAGGCGCATGCCACCATGCCTGGCTAATTTTTTATATTTTTAGTAGAGATGGGGTTTCACTATGTTGGCCAGGCTGGTCTCAAACTCCTGGCCTCAAGTGATCCACTCTCCTCAGCTTCCCAAAGTGCTGGGATTACAGGCGTGAGCCACCACGCCTAGCCGGGCTAATGTCTACTTTTTAAAATGCCATTATAAGTTATTTCTAACATTTTTACAGTCCAAGGCTCAAACATTTGGACTAAAGCCTCCATGTTAACGATTTCACTGCCTTTTCCCCCCAAAAACACATTCTAGGCACTGCAGAGTACTTCAGCCTGCCTGTCTCCAAGCTAGGAAAAAAAAGGTCATCTCTTTTAGGCCACAAAAGAACATCTTTACTTATCTGCAAAGGCCAGGTGCTTGCCCTTTGCCTGATGGTTCAACATTGATACCAAAGAGGCTAAAAAATAATCTAGCCCAGATGGTTTCAAACAACATCCCTTTAAGTCTTTGTCTATTTTTTTTGCTATGGTTTGGTTTATGAAACCATGTTCTTGAACACCAAAGGAAGGGCTGGGTGCTGTGGCTCACGCCTGTAATCACAGCACTTTAGGAGGCCGAGGAGGGTGGATCACCTGAGGTCAGGAGTTCGAGACCAGCCTGGTCAACATAGTAAAACCCCATCTCTACTAAAAATATAAAAATTAGCCAGCCGTAATGGTGTGAGCCTGTAATCCCAGCTACTCGGGAGGCTGAGGCAGGAGAATCACTTCAACCTGGGAGATGGAGGTTGCACTGAGCCAGGATCTTGCCACTGCACTCTAGCCTGGCAACAGAGCGATACTCTGTCTCAAAAAAAAAAAAAAAAAAAAAAAAGAGCTTTCTCAGACCAATCCCGGCAGAGAGGAGACAAGGTAGGGATGCTCACTTTTATCTTTCCGGCTCCTGTGAAATCCAAGCTGAGAATCTTTGTTGAGTCCCATCCCCCAGACTTTCGTAATATCTGTGGTCTTAGAGGACAGCAGTGTGAATCCATAGCCACAAGCAGCAGACGAAATCTGAAAAGCAGTTCCCACAAAGCATGAACTGATTTGTAATGTCAAGTTTGCTCAGTAATAAGTGACAGGTTATTTATCAAATCCAAGAACACAGACTATTTTGGGGTTTTTTGGGTTTTTTTTTGAGACAGTTTCACTCTGTTGCCCAGGCTGAGTGCAGCGGCGGGATCTTGGCTCACTGGAATCTACATTTCCCAAGTTCAGGCCTCCCATGTAGCTGGGACTGCAGGTGTGTGCACCACATCTAGCTAACTTCTGTATTTTTAGTAGAGACAGAGTTTCACCATGTTGGCCCAGCTGGTCTCGAACTCCTGGCCTCAAGTGATCTGTCCACCTTGGTCTCCCAAGGTGATAGGACTACAGGAAACAGCCACTGTGCCTGGCCTAAGAACACATATTATTAAGACAGCAACTAGCATTTATTGAGCATTTACTATATGTTTGATAAGTATTATCTCATTTAATCTTTATAATCACTCTATGAAGGGTGATTTACATGTAGACAATAAATATAGTGGTAAATATCAGCTCACCACTAGGTATTACCATCCCCATTCACCAAAACCAAGACACTCTCTAGCAGCCGAGTACAGTGGCTCACAACTGTAATCCCAGCACTTTGGGAGGCCAAGGCAGGCAGATCACTTGAGGTCAGGAGTTCGAGACTCGCTTTGGCCAACATAGTGAAACCCCCTCTCTACTAAAAATACAAAAATTGGCCAGGCACGGTGGCTCACGCCTGTAATCCCAGCACTCTGGGAGGCCGAGGCGGGAGGATCACAAGGTCAGGAGATCGAGACTATAGTGAAACCCTGTCTCTACTAAAAATACAGAAAAAAATTAGCTGGGCGCAGTGGCGGGTACCTGTAGTCCCAGCTACTCAGGAGGCTAAGGTCGGAGAATGGCATGAACCTGGGAGACGGAGCTTGCAGTGAGCCGAGATCACGCCACTGCACTCCAGCCTGGGCGACAGAGACAGACTCTGTCTCGGGAAAAAAAAAAAAATACAAAAATTAGCTGGGCATGGCGGTGTGTGCCTGTAATCTCAGGTATTCGGGAGGCTGAGGCCGGAGAATTGCTTGAAGCCAGGAGGCAGAGGTTGCAGTGAGTCAAGATGGTGCCACTGCACTCCAGCCTGGGTGACAGAGTAAGACTCTGTCTCATAAAAAAACAAAAAAACAAAACCACCACCGTCTCTTACCATGGTAGGTAAGTTGAAAGATCTCCTTAGACTGAATCCTGGCTCCATCCTTACCAACTGTGTGACCTGAGGTAGATTACTTTCTCTCTCTGTATCTGTTCTCCTTCTCTAAAAAGTGAAGATAGTACCATCTCTCTCATTGAACTATTGTGAAGACTAAACGAGTTAACACAGCTAAAGCCCTTATAGGGAACAGTACCCAACTCAATGTAAGAGCTATATTTTGAGCCTGGGCAACAAAGTGACAACCTGTCTCTATGCAAAAATCAAAATTTAGGCTGAGCGTGGCGGCATATGCCTATGGTCCCAGCTACACGGGAGGCTGAAGCAGGAGGATCACTTGAACCCAGGAGATCGAGGCTGTGGTGACCCGTGATCATGCTACTGCACTCCAGCCTGGGCAACAGAGCCAGATAAAAAAAAAAAAAAAAAAAAAAAAAAAAGCTATATATACACATACATACATATAGGTGTATATATACACACATACATACATAGGTATATATATACATATATACACATATAGGTGTATATACACATGTATATATGTGCGTATATACACGTGTATATATGTATATCTGCATATACACACATATATATACACATATATACATATATATATAGAGAGAGAGAGAGATAGGGTTCTATGTTACCCAGGCTGGTCTCAAACTCTTGGGCTCAAATGATCCTCCCACCTTGGCCTCCCAAAGTGCTGGAATTACAGGCATGAGCCACCACACCTGGCCTATATTTTAGCCTATATTTTACGTTTCATTTTTGTTGTCGTTTAGGGTTTTTTTTGTAATTGCTTTTTTTGTTTTTCTATGTTCTATTTCTTACTGCTGTTAGCAGCAGTAGTATAAGGCAGATGAGAAAGTGTAGTTCCTAGAGGTTGAGTAACTTGACTACATGCTTTTCACCCTGACACTACACCGTTACATTCTCGGGCTACTACCATGAAAAGGAAAACTCAGTACTACAGCTACTGTGAATTTAACACAGTGACAACCCCAAGGTCTTTGGTGGGTGTTTTAACTACACTCTCATAAATCCTCGCCTTCACTGACCCGATGAGAAAACCGGGGCTTCCAGTGGGGTTGGATACAGACCAAAGATGGTTTGATTTTAAAATCAACCCTCTTTTGGCCGGGCACAGTAGCTCACGCCTGTAATCCCAGCACTTTGGGAAGCCGAGGCGGGCGGATCGCTTGAGTTCAGTTCAAGACTAGCCTAGCTAACAAGGCGAAACCCCATCTCTACTAAGAATACAAAAATTTGCTGGGCGAGGTGGCAGGCACCTGGAATCCCAGCTACACAGGAGGCTGAGGCAGGAGGATCTCTTGAACCCAGGAGGTGGAGGTTGCAGTGAGCAGAGATCATGTCACTGCACTCCAGCCTGGGCGAGAGAGTGAGACTCCATCTTAAATAAAAAAAAATAATAATAAATAAATAAAATAAACCCTCTTTCCATACCACCCAGAGTGACCATATTCCCAGTTGGCCTGGGGCAGTCCTGGTTTACAGCCAATGTCCCAATGTTCACTCTCAAATTGGATGACAAATTATATGGTCACACTAACCATCCCCTACTACCTCTTGGCTGTTTACAGTTGATCAGACGCCTCTGTAGTGTCTCTCAGGGACCATATGTAAATCTAACCTAATCCTAACACGATCAGTGGTAAACCCATACCAAAATGCCTGCTGGAAAACGCCACTTCAGCACTAATCATGAACAAACGCTGGGAACTCTTTTTTTTCATTCCAGCATTTCTTGAAGAAAGCTAGCTAAATATTTCTTTAAATTTGACGTGTTGACACCTTGTTTAATCAAGTCATCCAAGAGTGATATTTTCCTTTGTAATATGCATTTGGAATACAATATATAGGCCTGCATAATTGTGCTAGTCAAAAAAACCTCCAGTTCTCTGGCCTCCTAGAGCCCCCCTACACCACTGGAATGGCTCCAGTACCACCAAAACAATCTATGTGGGAGGCAGGAGACAGCCCCTGGCCATGCATTCAGAAACACAGAAAAGAGCAAAGTCAGCCAGGCAGTGTGGCTCATGCCTGTAATCCCAGCACTTTGGGAGGCTAAAGCACAAGAATCACTTGAGGCCAGGAGTTCAAGACCAGCCTGGGCAACATAATGAGACGCGCCCCCCCTCCCCGCCCCACATCTCTAAAAAAAATTTAAAATTAGCCAGGTGTGGTGGCATGCGCCTGCAATCCCAGTTACTCAGGAAGCTGAGGTGGGAGGATCACTTGAGCCCAGGAGGCAGAGGTTGCAATGAACAGAGATCAAGCCACCGTACTCCAGCCCCAGTGACAGAGTGAGACCCTGTTTCAAAAAAAACTCAAAATTACTAAATGAGCTTTACGGCAGATGTGAGCAGGCAAAAGAAAGAATCACAATCAGTGAACTTGAAAATAGGCCAACTGAGATTGGCCAGTCTAAGAAACAAAGAAAAAAAGGCCAGGTGCAGTGGCTCATACCTATAATCCCAGCACTTTGGGAGGTTGAGGTGGGAGAATCACTTGAGCTCAGGAGTTCAAGACCAGCCTGGGCAAAATAGCAAGACCCATCTCTACCAAAAAAATTAAAAATTAGCCCGGCATGTTGGCGCACACCTGTATTCCCAGCTACATGGGAGGCTGAGGCAGGAGGATCTCTTGAGCCCGGGAGGTCGAGGCTGCAATGAGCTATGACACCACTGCACTCCAGACTGAGTGACAAAGGGAGCCCCTGTCTCTAAAAATTAAATTAAAAAAAAAATCCCCTTTCTGAGTTGTTCATTGAAACACCTCAGCTGGTATACATTTTCAATGGACTTTCGAATTTTGCTTTCCTAACATCAGAACTCCTGCAGTCACGCTGGCCTGAGTGAGAATCCCACCGCATATAAACAGCTAGCAGCGGTGGGGCCTCGGGCCTCAACCTCTCTGGGCCTCTCCTTCCTCCCCTGTAATTGGGGATAACAATTGTCGACTCAGTGCGTCCTAAGCGAATGACACGACCCGGCACAACATTTGGCACTGCCACCCAATAAATGTTGATGGCCACTCCTAACGCCTTCCCCTCCCGGGCTTGCAGCCAGCTCGAGAGTCGTCCTCCCTGAAGTCTGGCCACCCAGAAGAGCCAGCTTCTTGAAGAGAGGCGAATAGGTCGACGGAGGCCGGGAGAGCGCAAGAGAGGAAGGGAGGGAGGAAGCCGCGGCCCGCACCTTTTGGTCCAACTCCAGGCGATAGGGCACGGGCTGGATCCTGCGGCGCTGCCGGGCGCCGGCGCGGGGCCCGGGGCCGGAGCTGGGCACCACAAAGGTGGGCACGCCCAGCGCCCCGGAGAAGCTGAAGCCCCACACGAAGACGCGATCGGCGCGGACAGCGCGCTCGCCCACGTATTGGAACACGGGCACCTCGGCCTCGGCTTCTGCCGCTTCGCGCCGGCTCCGCGAGCGCCTGGCCGCCGTCCAGTGCCCTCGCCCCAGCCCCGGCCCGCTCAGCCGCCGCCCCAGCCGGGCCCCAGCCACCAACGCCACCAGCGCCATCCTCCGCTCCACGCCTCAGCAGCCTCTGGGCACCGCCATCTTGCGTGACCCTTGACACCACGCCTCGGCGGAAGAGGTTGCGGCCACCTTTACTCCTGGTTGAAGGCAAAGGCGCTGACGGCAGCCCAAGGCTCAGGGGTGCGGGGCTGGGCTTGGAGGGGCAGGGCGATAATGAGGGGCGGGGTTAGGGGCGGGATTAGGATTCTTGTGCCTTAGGAAAACTCCGTGTCTTGTTTTGCTCCCTTGCAATTGCCCCTCGACATTTCTCACCTGGCCTTGCTGCAGCCTTCCGCGCTCCGGTCTGCTCCCACGCCGCCCCAGGCCGTCCTCCAGCCACAGCGAGCTGGAGTGGGCGATTCCCTGCTGCCTTCGCTTCCCCTGCCCAGGTCCCCTCAAACCTATTACTCACCTTTAGACAGACAGCTCACTGCAACCTCCCCCTCCCGGGTTCAAGTGAATCTCGTGTCCCAGCCTCCCGAGTAGCTGGGACCACAGGCGTACGCCACCACGCCCGGCTAATTTTTGTATTTTTAGTAGAGACGGGGTTTCACGATGTTGGCCAGGCTGGTCTTGAACTCCTGACCTCCAGTGATCCACCCACCTCGGCCTCCCAAAGTGCTGGGATTACAGGCATGAGCCACCGCCCCCGGCCTGTGCAGGCCTGTTTTATGGAAGGTGACTGGGGAACACCCACTGATAAAATGTGGTGACTGCAAGACTGCTCATGGAAAGCCTCTTACTACAGGGAGTAAAATTCATGAAGGCACTGAAACCACCAGTCTGCCTGGCTATGAAATCTCTTCTCTGCGGCGGACCAAGTCTTCCAGCAATTTGGAAGACAAAGGTGGGAGAATCACTTGAGAGTTCGAGACCAGCCTGAGCAACATAGTGGACCCTTTCTCTACAAAAAAATTTAAAAATTAGCTCGGCGTGATGGTGTGCACCTGTGGTGCCAGCTCCTTGGGAGACTGAGGCAGGAGGATGGCTTAAGCCCAGGAGTTTGAGGCTGCAGTGAGTCATGATTGCACCACTGCACTCCAGCCAGCACAACAGAGTGAGACCCTGTCTCTGAAAAAATAAATAAATAAATAAATTAATTAAATTAAATTAAATGTAAATATAAAAGTAAAAATAAATGTGTCCATGGACCCACCTGGTAGTAAGTTCCCTGGCACCCAAGGACACATTTGGGATAGATACACTTAGCCGCTCACATTGGTCCCCTTACCCTGTCTCGACCCAACCAGTATTCAATCAGAACCCACACTGTTTGCCACATGGAATTGTAGACGCTAGTGCCACCTTCAAAGATATAAAGGATTCAGAGGGGTGGTGATTCCTATCCAATGGGTGGCTCTCCATTGAGTTCACCTGTTTGGCTCCTAAAAAAATGATGGATTGGCCAGGCACAGTGGCTCACGCCTGTAATCCCAGCACTTTGGGAGGCCGAGGTAGGTAGATCACGAGGTCAAGAGATGGAGACCATCCTGTCCAACATGGTGAAACCCTGTCTCTACTAAAAATGCAAAAATTAGCTGGGCATGGTGGCATGCACCTATAGTCCCAGCTATGTGGGAGGCTGAGGCAAGAGAATCGCTTGAACCCGGGAGGCGGAGCTTGCAGTGAGCCGAGATCGTGCCACTGCACTCCAGCCTGGCGACAGAGCCAGGCTCCATCTCAAAAAAAAAAAAAAAAAAAAGATGGATTGTGGTAGGGAACAGGACCACCATACATTTAGGTGAGTGCATTAAGTGCATGGTCCAACTCATAGCTGCTGTGTCAAGTGTGCCATCTGTTTTTTTGTTTGTTTTTGAGACAGAGTCTCTATCACCCAGGCTTGAGTGCAGTGGCGCATTCTCAGCTCACTTCAACCTCTGCTTCGTGGGTTCTAAGTGATTCTCCTACCTCAGCCTCCTGAATAGCTAGGATTACAGGCACCCACCACCCTGCCTGGCTACTTTTTGTATTTTTAGTAGAGACAGGGTTTCACCATATTGGCCAGGCTGGTCTCGAACTCCTGACCTCAGGTGATCCATCTTCTGACCTCAGGTGATCCACCTACCTTGGCCTCCATAAGTGCTGGAATTACAGGTGTGAGCCACTGCGCCTGGCCCAACGTCTGGCCTTTTACAAACGCATAATGATGATAGGATAGTAGGTTTTAATTTTTTTTAATTTGTCAATATTTTAATAACCCTATGTGAGTCTCTCAAATTTCTAAAACATTTTACTATTAAGGGATATCCAAAGGACATAAGCCTTGGTTTAGTATTTTGAAGACAAAGGACAAACTGCAATGTGAACGACAGCCACGGGGTGGCAATACTTACCCACCAATTCTGTCTCTTAAGACCGGATAAAACATCCTAAATGTCTATTTGGCCAATAAAGAGCTGGATTTGTAGCCACAACTGGGCTTTTCTATTTTGCTATCAAAACTTGGTTGGTTTTGAAGACTGGTTGTATGCTAGAAAATACTTGCTTTTCTGGCTGAGCACAGTGGCTCACGCCTCTAATCCCAGCACTTTGGGAAACCGAGGCAGGTAGCTCACCTGAGGTCAGGAATTCAAGACCAGCCTGGCCAGCATGATGAAATGCTATCTCTACTAAAAATACTATCTCTACTAAAAAAAATTAGCTGGGCGTGGTGGCAGGTGCCTTTAATCCTAGGTACACAGAAGGCTGAGGCACGAGAAATGCTTGAACCCAGGAGCAGAGGTTGCGATGAGCCGAGATTGCGCCACTGCTCTCCAGCCTGGGTGACAGAGAGAGACTCCGGCTCAAAAACAAACAAACAAAAATGAAAAAAACTTGACTAGTTTTATAGACTAGTTCTATGCTAGAAAATACTTGCATTTCTGTCCAAATTTTTGCTTGGAAAAGATGGTACTACTGTCAAACTATCAGCTATCTCAGAGTATCCAAATGTCTGCAAATGTTAGCCAAGCTAATTTCTTCACCACTTATGATGATATTTTCCTGTACGCATTCTAATTATTTTGACGTTTGATGTAGCTGAAATTCTCTAGTCTGGGAAAGAGTGAACGTAGCTAACCTTACATTTGTTTGTTTGTCTGTTTTTGAGACAGAGTCTTACTCTGTTGCCCAGGCTGGAGTGCGGTGGCAGGATCTTGGCCCACTGCAACTTCCTCCTCCAGGATTCAAGCGATTCTCCTGCCTCAGCCTCCCAAGTAGCTGCAATTACAGGGGCCTGCCACCACGCCCAGCTAATTTTTGTATTTTCAGCAGAGTCGTGGTTTCACCGTGTTGGCCAGGGTAGTCTTGAACTCTTGACCTCAAGTGATCTACCAGCCTTGCCCTCCCAAAGTGCTGGGATAACAGGCATCAGCCATGGTGCCCAGCCTAACCTTACAGGTTTTAATTTGTATTATTATTAACTTTATACAATTAATGCATCATGCAGTTCCTTGTAAAAAAATAATAATAAATTGGTCGGAAGCAGTGGCTCATGTCTGTAATCCCAATATTTTGGGAGGCTGAGGCGGGCAGATCAGCCTGCGTCAGGAGTTCAAGACCAGCCCGGCCAACATGGTGAAACCCCGTCTCTACTAAAAATGCAATAATTAGCTGGGCGTGGTGGTGGGCGCCTGTAATCTCAGCTACTTGGGAGGCTGAGGCAGGAGAATCACTTGAACCTGGGAGGTGGAGGTTGCAGTGAGCCAAGATTGTGCCACTGCACTCCATCCTGGGCGACAGAGCAAGACTCCATCTCAAATAATAATAATAATAAATTTAAAAACATTATATATGGGTATGGCTAAAGGCTCCTTTAACCACAGTCTCACATATACATCTTGCCATATAAAAAACATTATTTTGGCCAGGTGTCATGGCTCACATCTGTAATCCCAACACTTTGGAAGGCCAAGGCTGGAGGATTGCTTGAGGCCAGGAGTTTGAAACCAGCCTGGGCAATAGTGAAACTCCGTCCCTAAAAAAAAATTTTTTAATCGGCCTGGTGTGATGGTGTGTGCCTGTAGCTACTTGGGAAGCCCAGGCAGGAGGATTGCTTGAGCCCAGGAGTTGAAGACCAACCTGGGCAACATAGCAAAACTCCCATCTCAAAAAATAAAGTAAAATAGGCCAGGTGCGATGTCTCACGCCTGTAATCCCAGCAATTTGGGAGGCTGAGGCGGGCAGATCACAAGGTCAGGAGATCAAGACTATCCTGGCTAACATGGTGAAACCCTGTCTCTACTAAAAAAAATACAGAAAAATTAGCCGGGTGTGGTGGCGGGCGCCTGTAGTCCAAGCTACTTGGGAGGCTGAGGCAGGAGAATGGTGTGAACCTGGGAGGCGGAGCTTGCAGTGAGCCAAGATCGCACCACTGCACTCCAGCCTGGGTGACAGACCAGACTCTGTCTCCAAAAAAAAAAAAAAAAAAGAAAGAAATTAAATAAATAAAGTAAAATAAAAATTTTAAAAATAATGATAAATAAGTACATATTTATTTATACATATTCTAAGAGATGACCAAAAAATAAAAATAATTTTTAAAATGTTAATAGATGTTTTCCATTTGTTTTTCATAAGTTGTGCTTCAATATTATGAGTGGGATTTGTTTTTACATATCCCCCAAAAAACCTGATACACGACTTTTTTTTCTTTTTCCCAGACAGGGTCTCACTCTGTTAACTAGGCTGGAGTACAGTGGTGCCATCGTAGCTCACTGCAGCCTCTGCAGACTCAATCTCGCCAGCTCTCGTGATCCTCCTACCTCAGCCTCCCAAGTAGCTACAAGACTACAGGCACGCCCCACCACACCTGGACATTTAAAAAAGTTTTTGCAGAGACGGGGGTCTCTCTATGTTGCTCAGGCTGGACTCCAACTCCTGGACTCAAGCAAGTCTCCTGACTCAGCTTCCCAAAGTGCTGGAATTATAGGCATAAGCCACTGTGCCCGGCCCACACTTTTTTTTTATTTTTGAGACAGAGTCTTGCTCTTATCGCCCAGGCTGGAGTGCAGTGGCGCCATCTCAGCTCACTGCAAGCTCCACCTCCCGGGTTCATGCCATTCTCCTGCCTCAGCCTCCCGAGTAGCTGGGACTACAGGCGCCCGCCACCATGCCCAGCTAATTTTTTGTATTTTTAGTAGAGATGGGGTTTCACCGTGTTAGCCAGGATGGTCTCGATCTCCTGATCTCATGATCCGCACGCCTCGGCCTCCCAAAGTGCTGAGATTACAGGCGTGAGCCACCACGCCCAGCCCACACTTTTTAAATGTTTGCCAGTCTGCTACCTGAAACATATCTCATTTTTTATTTACTTTATATTTCTGTAATCTCTGGAAAAGTTGAACATCTTATAGTTTCATGTCTCCTCTACTGAGAACTGCAAATCTACTCATATCCTTGGTGACATTTCTATTGGGGTGTCTCTTTTTTTTTTTTTTTTTTTGAGATGGAGTCTCGCTCTGTCGCCCAGAGCCCAGGCTGAAGTGCCGATCTCGGCTCACCACAACCTCCGCCTTATGGGTTCAAGCGATTCTCATGTCTCAGCCTCCCAAGTACCTGGGACTGCAGGTGTGCACCACCACGCCCGGTTAATTTTTGTATTTTTTAGCAGAGACGGGGTTTCACCATGTCAGCCAGGCTGGTCTCCAACTCCTGACCTCAGGTGATCTGCCTGCCTCAGCCTCCCGAAGTGCTGGGATTACAGGCATGAGCTAACATGCCCAGACTGGGTCGTTTGTCCCTTATTACTTTGTAGGAGTACTTGATATATTTGCATAAAACCCTTTGTTACCCATCTAAATATTTTCTTTTTACTTTTTTTTTTTTTTTTTTTTTTTGAGATGGAGTCTCACTCTGTTGCCCAGACTAGAGTGCAGTGGCTCGACCTCGGTTCACTGCAACCTCCACCTTCCAGGTTCAAGCAATTCTCTTGCTTCAGCCTCCCAAGTAGCTGGGTTCACAGGCGCCCGCCACCACGCCCAGCTAATTTTTTTTGTATTTTTAGTAGAGACGGGGTTTCACCATGTTGGCCGGGCTGGTCTCAAACTCCTGACCTCAAGTGATCTGCCCACCTTGGCCTCCCAAAGTGCTGGGATTACAGGTGTGAGCCACTGCACCCAGCACTTTTTACTTAATTCATGTTGTCTCTTGTAGAAAATTTTATCTTGATGATGTAGTCAGCGTTATTAATCCTATTCATTAGCATTTTGGTTTTCTGTATCATGTTAATGAAGAATGTCTATTACCCAATGATTATAAAGATAATTTTTGTATTTTTTTAGAGACAGGGTTTCGTCATGTTGTTCAGGCTGGTCTCAAACTCCTGGGCTCAAGCAATCCTCCCACCTTGGCCACCCGAAGTGTTGGGATTATAGGCCTGAGCCACTGTGGCTGACCTACTTTCACTTTTTACATTCAGGGTTTCGTTTGTTTGTTTTGAGACAGAGTCTTGCTCTGTCACCCAGGCTGGAGTACAATGGCATGATCTTGGCTCACTGCAACCTCTGACGCCCGGCTTCAAGCAATTTTCATGCCTCAGCCTCCTGAGTAGCTGGGACTACAGGCGCCCGCCACCACACCTGGCTAATATTTTGTATTTTTAGTAGAGATGGGGTTTCACCATGTTGGCCAGGCTGGTCTTGAACTCCTGACCTTGTGATTCGCCCACCTTGGCCTCCCAAAGTGCTGGGATTACAGGTATGAGCCACCGCGGCTGGCTACATTCAGGTTTAGAGTTGACTTTTATGAATGGCATGATGCCAGGCAGCACACTTATTAATAGTTTTACCAAAGGCATATCAGATTGTCCAAAATAATTTATTGGCTAGCAAGGACTTTATCTGAAGATTCAAGATGCCATTTATAACATATGGTTAATTTCCAAAAATACATAGATCAATTTTATGGAAACTATCTATTTCTACTGCTTTATTCTTATACTAATGTGATGAGGTTTCAACGGCTGCAACTTTATAATATGTTCTGATTTTTATTCATTCAAATGTCTTCTTTGTTCTTGTCTATTCTTTTACAAAAATGCGTTTGCTATTCATAACATTTACTTTCATATAAATTTTAAAATCATCTTGACAAACTGCATTAAAAATTCCACTGGGATTTTGATTGAAATTACATTAAATTCATAGGCTCACTGCGAGAAATTAACTAGGAGAAATCACATTTTACAATCTTCAGTCTTCCCATTCAGAAATGTGGTACCTACTGGCCCGCCGTGGTGGCTTTGCCTGCAATCCCCGCACTTTGGGAGGCCGAGGTGGGTGGACAACTTGAGATCAGGAGTTCAAGACCAGCCTGTCCAACATGGTGAAACCCCGTCTTTTCTAAAAATACAAATAAAATTAGCCAGGCATGGTGGGGCACACCTGTAATCACAGCTACTTGGCAGGCTGAGGCAGGAGAATCACTTGAACCCGGGAGGAGGAGGTTGCAGTGAGCCAAGATTGTGCTACTGCGCTACAGCCTGGGTGACAGAGAGAGACTCTGACTCAAAAAAAAAAGAAAAAAGAAACGTGGTACTACTCATGTTAAGATTGGCTTTGGTCATCTACTTCAGTGGATTCAACTCTCTGCTTGTAGATAAATTATTTCCATTTTCTGAGAACACAATCTGCCTATTTTTTAGGACAGTGGTCTCCAAATTATTTTGATTACACATTCCTGGCCAGGCATGGTGGCTCACACCCGTAATCCCAGCACTTTGGGAGGCCAAGGCAGGTGGATACCTTGAACTCTGGAGTTTGAGGCCAGCCTGGGCAGCATAGCAAAATCCTGTCTCTACAGAAAAATACAAAAATTAGCCTATAGTCCCAGCTACTCAGGAGGCTGAGGTGGGAGGATTGCTTGAGCCCAGGATGTGGAGGTTGCAGTGAGCCAAGATTGTGCCACTGCATTCCAGCCTGAGCAACAGAATGAGACCCTGTCTCAAAAAAAAAAAAAAAGGGAGCTTAAATTGATTCTTTTTTTTTTTTTTTTTTTTTTTTTTTTTTGAGATCGAGTTTTGCACTGTCGCCCAGGCTGGAGTGCAGTGGTACATTCTCCATTCACTGCAACCTCCACCTCCTGCGTTCAAGCAATTCTCCTGCCTCAACCTCCCAAGTAGCTGGGATTACAGGCACCTGCCACCACACCCCACTAATTTTTTGTATTTGTAGTGGAGACAGGGTTTTACTATGTTGGCTAGGCTGGTCTTGAACTCCTGACCTCGTGATCCAAGTGTTGGGATTACAGATGTGAGCCACTGTGTGTGGCCAAATTGATCCTTCTGAGTAAAATTTGCGAGCATGAAAAAATACATATAAATTATTTACATACACTATTATACTAATACATATTTTATAAAAGATACAAAGGAATATTTAAAATACAGTAAAGTTTAAATAATAGTGTTTTTTTTCCTTTTAAAAGTATTTTTATTTTAAATGTTTGTAGGAAACGATAGTCTTTTTTTTTTTTTTTTTTTTGAGACAGAGTCTCGCTCTGTCACCCAGGCTGGAGTGCAGTGGCCGGATCTCAGCTCACTGCAAGCTCCGCCTCCCGGGTTTATGCCATTCTCCAGCCTCAGCCTCCCGAGTAGCTGGGACTACAGGCGCCCGCCACCTCGCCTGGCTAGTTTTTTGTATTTCTTAATAGAGACGGGGTTTCACCGTGTTAGCCAGGATGGTTTCGATCTCCTGACCTCGTGATCCGCCCGTCTCGGCCTCCCAAAGTGCTGGGATTACAGGCTTGAGCCACCGCGCCCGGCCGGAAACGATAGTCTTAAAGCAAATATTTTATTTTCATTTTTAATCCATTCGCTCTCATTAAGAACAGTAGTGGTGGCTGGGCGCGGTGACTCACGCCTGTAATCCCAGCACCTTGGGAGACCAAGGCAGGTAGATCACCTGAGGTCAGGAGTTTGAGACCAGCCTGGCCAACAGGGTGAAACCCTGTCTCTACTGAAAATACAAAACTATCTGAGTGTGGTGGCACATGCCTGTAGTCCCAGCTACATAGGAGGCTGAGACAAGAGAATGGCTTGAACCCAGGAGGCGAAGGCTGCAGTGAGCCGAGATCACGCCACTGCCCTCCAGCCTGAGCCAGACAGAGCGAGACTCCATCTCAAACAAAAAAAAAAAAGAAAGAAAGAAAAGAAAAAAATAATTTTAAAGCAAATATTTTCTTGTGGTTTTTAATCCATTTGCTCTCATTGAAAACAGTAGTGGTGGCCGGGTGCAGTGGCTCACACCTGTAATCTCAGCACTTTGGGAGGCTGAGGTGGGTGGATCTCCTGAGACCAGGAGTTCGAGACCAGTCAGGGAAAAAAACCAAACTTTTTACTCCTAATAGAAACTCTGTAATCACTGAGCAACAATTTCCTTTCTCCTCTTCTACCCAGTTCCTGGTAACCTCTAATCTACTTTTTGTGTCTATTAATTTGCCTATTCTAAGTACTTCACATAAGTAAAATAACACTTTTTTCTTTCTTTCTTTCTTTTTTTTAAAGAGACAGGGTCTTGCTCTGTTGCTCAGGTAGTACAGTGGCACGATCACAGCTCACTGCAGCCTCAAATTCCTGGGCTCAAGGGATCCGCCCACCTCAGCCTCTCAAGTAGCTAGGACTATGGGCACACACCACTACACTCAGTTAACTTTAAAAATAAATTTTTTTGGTTGGGCACGGTGGCTCACACCTGTAATCCCAGCACTTTGGGAGGCGGAGGCAAGCAGATCACCTGAGGTCAGGAGTTTGAGACCAGCCTGGCCAACATGGTGAAACCCCGTGTCCACTAAAAATACAAGCAATTAGCCAGGCATGGTGGCAGGTGCCTGTAATCCCAGCTACTTGGGAGGCTGAGGCAGGAGAATTGCTTGAACCTGGGAAGCGGAGGCCTCAGTGAGCCGAGATTGTGTTATTGCACTCCAGCCTGGGCAACAAAAGCAAAACTCCATCTCAAAAATATAAATAAATAAATAAATAAATAAATAAATAAATAAATAAATAAATAAAAATGTTTTTGCGGGGGTAAAGATGTTATCTCAATATGTTGCCCACGCTGATCTCAAACTCCTGGCCTCAAGCAATCCTCCCATCTCAGCCTCCCAAAACAACATTTGTCCTTTTGTGTCTGTATTACTTCATGTGGCATAATGCTGTCAGGTGCTGTCAAGGTGTTGTAAGATGTAGCACAATTTCATTCCTTTTTTTGTTTAATCTCAGCTCACTAAAACTTCTGCCTCCCGGTCTCCTGCCACCACTCCTGGCCATCCTCCCACCTCAGCCTCCCGAGTCATTTGGACTACAGGCAAGCACCACCACGCTAGGCTAATTTTGTATTTTTAAACAGAAACAGGGTTTTGCCATGTTGCCCAGGCTGGTCTCGAACTCCTGAGCTCAGGTGATCCACCTGCCTTGAACTCCCAGGCTCAAGTGGTCTGCCCACCTCAGCCTCCCAAAGTGTTGGGATTACAGGCGTGAACCACCACACCTGGCCCTTTGCCTATTTTATTTTATTGGAGACGGAGTCTCACTCTGTCAACCAGGCTGGAATGCAGCGGCGCAATTTCAGTTCGCTGCAACTTCTGCCTCCTGGGTTCAAGCAATTCTCCAGCCTTAGCCTCCTGAGTAGCTGGGATTACAGGTGTGAGTCACCACACCAGGCTAATTTTTTGTATTTTCAGTAGAGATGGGTTTTCACGATGTTGGCCAGGCTGGCCTTGAGCTCCTGACCTCAGGTGACCCTCCTGCCTTGTCCTCCCAAAGTGTTAGGATTACAGGCGCGAGCCACTGTTCCCAGCCCCTTTTCCCATTTTAGAATTGGGTTGTGTGGGGTATTGTTGTTTCTGCTGTTGTTGTGTTATAGTTCTTTATATATACTGGATATTAATCCCTTATCAGATATATAATTGGCAGATATTTTCTCACATCCTGTGGGACTCTGTTGATGGTGTCCTTTGATGCACAAAATTTTTCCATTTTGATGAAGTTCAATATACCTATACCAAATCTAATGTCACAAAAATTTCCCCCATTTGCTTTTAAGAGTTTTATAGTCTGGGCATGGTGGCTCAAGTTTGTAATTCCAGCACTTTGGGAGGCCAAGGTGGGCAGATCACTTGAGCCCAGGAGTTCAAGACCAATGTTGGGAACATGGTGAGACCCCATCTCTACAGAAAACAAAAACAAAAATTAGCTGGGCATGGTGGCACACACCTGTAGTCCCAGCTACTCAGGAGGCTGAGGTGGGAGGATCATTTGAGCCTGGGAAATTGAGGCTGCAGTGAGCCATGATGTATTCCAGCCTGGGTGACAGAACAATACCTTGTCTCAAAAAAAGAAAAAAAAGAAAAAAGAAAGGAAGGAAGGAAGGAAGGAAGGAAGAAAAAGAAAGAGAGAAAGGAAGGAAGAAAGGAAGGAAAAAAAGAGTTTTGTAATTTTGGCTAATACATTTAGCTCTTTCACCCAGTTTGAATTAATTTTTGTATATCATTCAAGGTAAGGTAAAGATGCCACTTCATTTTTTGGCATATGGCTATCCAGTTTTCCCAGCACCATTTATTGAAAAGACTGTCCTTTCTCTATTGAATGGTCTTGGTAACCTTGTCAAAAATCATCTGACCATATGTGTGAGGGTTTATATCCTGGATTTCTATTCTATTCCATATGTCTGCCTTTATAACAGTACCAAAATGTTTTGATTACAGTAGCTTTGTAATAAGTTTTGAAATCAGGAACTGTGAATCATCCAATTTTGTTTTTTCTTTTAGAAATTATTTTGGCTGGCCGGGCGCGGTGGCTCAAGCCTGTAATCCCAGCACTTTGGGAGGCCGAGACGGGTGGATCACGAGGTCAGGAGATCGAGACCATCCTGGCTAACCCGGTGAAACCCCGTCTCTACTAAAAAATACAAAAAACTAGCCGGGCGAGGTGGCGGGCGCCTGTAGTCCCAGCTACTCGGGAGGCTGAGGCAGGAGAATGGCGTGAACCCGGGAGGCGGAGCTTGCAGTGAGCTGAGATCTGGCCACTGCAGTCCAGCCTGGGTGACAGAGTGAGACCCCATCTCAAAAAAAAAAAAAAAAAAAAAAAATTATTTTGGCTATTCATCATCCCTTGGGATTCCACACACATTTTTTTTATGAGACAGAGTCTCACTCTGTTGCCCAGGCTGAAGTGCAGTGGCATGATCTCAGCTAACTGCAACCTCCACCTTTTTTAGGTTCAAGCAATTCTTGTGCCTCAGCCTCCTGAGTAGCTGGGATTACAGGCACCCACCACGATGCCTGGCTAATTTTTGTTTTTGTTTTTTGTAGAGATGGGGTCTCACCATTGGCCAGTTTGGTCTCAAACTCCTGGCCTTAAGTGATCTGCCCAACTCGGCCTCCCGAAAGTGCTGGGATTACAGGCGTGAACCACCGCACCTGACCTGTAGAAAGGTTTTTAACTATAATTTCTTTTTTTTTTTTTTTTTTGAGACAGAGTTTCACTCTTGTTTTCCAGGCTGGAGTGCAATGGCACGATCTCAGCTCACCACAACCTCCGCCTCCCAGGTTCAAGCAATTCTCCTGCCTCAGCCTCCCGAGTAGCTGGGATTACAGGCACCCATCACCATGCCTTGCTAATTGTTTGTATATTTAGTGGACACGGGGTTTCACCATGTCGGCCAGGTTAGTCTTGAACTCCCGACCTCAGGTGATCTGCCCGCCTCCCAAAGTGCTGGGATTACAGGTGTGAGCCACCGCACCCGGCCTAACTATAATTTCAATGTCTTTAATAGTTATAGAGCTATTCAGGTTATCCTTTTCTTCTTGAGTGAGCTTTGGTAATTGGTGTCTTTCAAGAAATATGTCCATTTCATCTAATTGTTGAACTTAATACCATAATCTTGCTTATAGTTTTCCCTTATTATCTTTTTAATATCTGTAGAATCTGTAGTGATTTCATCTCTTTAATTCCTAAAATTGGTAGGTTGTGTCTTCATTTTCTTTTCTGTCCAGTCTAGCTAGAAGTTTGTCAGTTTCATAAACCATCCCACAAAAGCAGCTTTGGGATCACTGATTTTCTCTATTGTTTTTTCTGTGCTCTATTTCATTGAGTTCAGATTTTACCTTTATTAGTCCCTCTCCTCTCTCCTGCTTAATTTGTATTTAATTTTCTCTTAGTTTTCTTGTTTCTTAAGTAGCTGAATTTATTAATTCAAGACATTTCCTTTTTCCTAATATAGGTGTTCTGTGCGGCATCTCACCAATTCTGATGTGTGTGTGTTTTTTTATTTTCATTTAGTTCAAAAGACTTTCTAATATCCCTTTTCATTTCTTCTTTATTCCATAGTTTATTTAGAAGTGTGTTATTTGGTCTCCAAATATTTGGGGATTTGTCAAGCACCTTCTGTTATTAATTTCTTTCCTTTTCTTTATCTTTCTTTCTTTCTTTTTTTTTTTTTTTTTTTTTTCTGAGACAGGGTCTCACTCTGTTCCCCAGGCTGGAATACAGTGGCGTGATCTTGGCTCATTATAACCTCCACCTCCTGGGTTTCAAAGTGATTCTCCCACCTCAGCCTCCCAAGTAGCTGGGACTTACAGGCGCATGCCACCGTGCCTGGCTTATTTTTTGTATTTTTAGTAGAGACGGGGTTTCACCATGTTGGCCAGGCTGGTCTCCAACTCCTGACCTCAAGTGATCTGCCCGCCTCAGCCCCCCAAAGTGCTGGGATTACAGGCGTGAGGCACTGCACCTGGCCTGGTTTATAGTTTTTATTATGTTCAGACAATTGTCTCTCCTCTCTGCTACAGATTTCATTTGTGTATTAGATTACTTGAAGTTGTCCCAAAGCTCATTAATGCTTTTTTTTTTTAATTCTTTTTTCTCTGTGTGTTTTTCTCTTTGTGATAGTTACTATTGCTGTGCCTTCAAGTTCACTAACCTTTTCGTCTGCAATGTCTAATTTGTCATTAATCCCATCCAGTGTACTTTTTAGAAAAAAATCTCGTTGTAGGCTGGGTGCAGTGGCTCACGGCTATAATCCCAACACTTTGGGAGCCTGAGGTGGGAGGATCACTTGAGGTCAGGAGTTTGAAATCAGTCTGGCCAACATGGTGAAATCCCATCTCTACTAAAAACACAAAAATTAGTCGGGCGTGGTGGCATGACCTGTAGTCCCAGCTACTTGGGAGGCTGAGGCAGGAGAATCACGTGAGTCTGAGAGACAGAGGAGGCAGTGAGCTGAGATTGCACCACTGCACACCAGCCTGGGCAACAGAGCTAGACTCTGTTTCAGAAAAAAAAAACCTTGACCAGGCGCGGTGGCTCACGCCTGTAATCCCAGCACTTTGGGAGGCTGAGGCAGGCGGATCACAAGGTCAGGAGTTCAAGACCAGCCTGGCCAATATGGTGAAACCCGTCTCTACTAAAAATACAAAAATTAGCCGGGCGTGGTGGCGGGCGCCTGTAGTCCCAGCTACTTGGGAGGCTGAGGCAGGAGAATGGCGTGAACCCGGGAGGCAGAGGGTTGCAGTGAGCCAAGACCGTACCACTACACTCCAGTCTGGGCGACAGAGCGAGACTGTGTCTCAAAAAACAGAAACAAAAACAAAAAAAAATCTCATGTAGATTTTATCTATAGAAGTTCGATTTGGGTCTTCTTAATATTTCCCACGCCTCTACTTAACTTTTGAGCATTTGAAATAGTTATAATGATTGTTTTAATGTCCTTTTCTGCTAATACTAATATCTGGGTGAGTTCTGGGTTGATTTACATTGTTTATTCTCCTCATTACGGGTCACATGTTCCTGTTTCTTTGTATGTCAGTAATCTGCTTGGACACCAGACGCTGTGAATTTTACCTTTCTTGAAACTGGATATATTTGTATTACCATAACTCTTCTTGGGCTTTGTTCTGGAATACAGTTAAGTTACTTGGAAACGGGCACAGTGGCTCATGCCTGTAATCCCAGCATTTTGGGAGGCAGAGGCAGAAGGATTATTTGAGGTCAGGAGTTTGAGACCAGCCTGGCCAACATGGTGAAACCCCGTCTCTACTAAAAATACAAAAAAATTAGCTGGCTTTGGGAGGCCAAGGCGGGCAGATCACGATATCAGGAGTTCGAGACCAGTCTGGCCAACATAGTGAAACCCTGTCTCTACTGAAAATACAAAAAATTAGCCGGGTGTGGTGGTGTGCGCCTGTAATCCCAGCTACTTGGGAGGCTGAGGCAGGAGAATTGTGTGAACTTGGGAGGCGGAGGTTGCAGTGAGCTGAGATTGAGCCACTGCACTCCAGCCTGGGCAATAGTGCAAGACTCTGTCTCAAAAAAAAAAAAAAAAAAATAGCTGGGTATGGTGGTACACACCTGTAATCCCAGCTACTAGGGAGGCTGAGGCAGAAGAATCGTTTGAACCTGGGAGACAATGGCTGCAGTGAGCTGAGATCACGCCACTGCACTCCCGCCTGGGAGACAGAGATTCCGTCTCAAAAGAAAAAAAAAAAAAATTACTTGGGAACCATTTGATGCATTCAAGTTTTGCTGTTATGCCCTGTTAGGTGGGTATTAGGCAGTGTGCAATCTAAGGCTAATTTTCCCCTCTAATGAGGCAAGACCTTGCTTAGTCCTCTACCCAATGACCTGTGAATTCTGAACAAGCACCATTCTTGGCCCGGAGTGTCAAGCACTATTCCAATGCATTCAGATGGTTCTTTCCCAAGAAGCAAGTAATTATGTCACACGTGTGTGCTGATGTACTCTGCTACATATCCAGGGGTTTATCTGCAGATCTCTAGGGTTCTCTCTCTGTGCAGAACTCTGTGGCACCCTTCCTTACAAGCTGCAGTTACCTTGTTCTTTCTGGACTCAGCTCTGTTACAACCAAGGAAGTCAGCTGGCCTCTTAGTTCTCCAGCTAAGCAATTGCAGGGCTCACCTCACATTTACCATCTCTCCAACACTATCTTTTGTCACCTGATGTCTAATGTCTTGAAAAACACATTGTTTCATGCATTTTTTTGTTTATTGTTGCAGCTGGGAGGGTAAATCTGGTCTTTGTTACTTCGTCTTGGACAGAAGGCGTAAATTAGGACCTTTACTCTGAAATGGACATTTTTGAGAAGAGTGAAATGAGTTACATTTTACAAGATTCTTCTTGTTACTGTGTTGAGAATGAAAGAGGGTTAAGGGCAGAATTAAGGAGAGAAATTAGGAGTCTATAGCAAGAGACAGTGTTGGCTTGGACTCGTGAGGTGGTAGTGGGGGCCATCAGAAAGTGGTAGAGGCCAGGCTCAGTGGCTCATGCCTGTATCCCAACAGTTTGGGAGGCTGAGGAAGGAGACAGGAGGATCCCCTGAGAGCAGCAATTTGAGATCAGCCTGGGCAACACAGGGAGACCCTGTCTCTACAAATATATATATATATTTTTTTTCGTAGAGACAGAGTCTTGCTCTGTCACCCAGGCTGGAGTGCAGTGGTGTGATATCGGCTCACTGTAACCTCCACCTCCTGGGTTCAAGCAATTCTCCTGCCTCAGCCTCCTGAGTAGCTAGGACTACAGGCGCATGCCGCCACTGATTTCTTTTGTATTTTAGTAGAGACGGGGTTTCACCATGTTGCCCAGGCTGGTCTCAAACTCCCGAGCTCAGGCAATCCAACCGCCTTGGGCTCTCAAAGTGCTAGGATTATAGGTGTCAGCCACCACACCCAGCCTCTACAAATAATTTTTTTTTTTTTTTTTTTTTTTGAGATGGAGTATTGCTCTATTGCCCGGGCTGGAGTGCAGTGGCGTAACCTTGGCTCACTGCAACCTTTGCCTCCCAGGTTCCAGAAATTCTCCTGCCTCAGCCTCCCGAGTAGCTGGGATTACAGGCACCCGCCACCACGCCCAGCTAATTTTTGTATTTTTAGTAGAGACAAGGTTTTACCATGTTGGCCAGGCTGGTCTTGAACTCCTGACCTTGTGATCCGCCCACCTCGGCCTCTCAAAGTGCTGGGATTACAAGCGTGAGCCACTGCGCCTGGCCAAATAATTTTAAAAATTTGCCGGGTGAGGTGATGTGCGCCTGGGGTCCCACCTACTCGGGAGGCTGACGTGGGAGGACTGCTTGAGTGCAGGAGGCTGAGGCTGCGGTGAGCTATGATTGTACCACTGCTCTCCAACCTGGGTGATGCAGCAAGTCCCTCTCCCCTCAACACACATAGTAGAAAAAAAAAAAAGAGAGAGACAGAGAAAGTTGTAGAATCTGGGCAAAGTTAGAGCTGCCAGAGGTGTCTGAAGGAATGGTGTGGGGTATGGGAGGAATAAGATGCTTCCAAGCCTTCTGGCTTGAGTAAGTGGAGGAATGGAGTTTCATTCATTGAGCTGGAGAAGACTGCAGGAGGAAGTGTGGGGAGCATGAGACATGTTCTTCTTGGGCTGCCTATTCTCCAAGAGAAAAAAAGTTTTTCTTAAGTCACTGTACAAGTGAAGATTTCAAAGCAGGCAGTGGAGTAGATGTGGAGTTTAGGGGAATGGTCTGGGCTGGAGATAAATATTTGGGAGTCATAACGATATGAAAATGTAACCTTAAAATGTATTTAAGGCTCTAAGACTGGAGGAGATTCATCTAAGGAGTGAGAGCAGACAGCAGAGAGATCCAACACTGAACTCTTACACCTGCACCATGTAAAGGCTGGGAAAAAGAGAAGGACCAGCAGCAGCCACAAAAGTAGGCAGAACACCCAGCAATGTTTCAACAAGGACTAAGTGGGCCGGGCACGGGGCTGCATGCCTGTAATCCCAGCGCTTTGGGAGCAGAGACAGGAGGATCGCTTGAGCCCAAGAGTTTGAGACCAGCCTGGGCAGCACAGTGAGATCCCTCTCTAGAAAAACAATTTTAACTAGCTGGGCATGGTGGCACCTGCCTGCAGTCCCAGCTACTCATGGAGACTGAGGTGGGAGGATTTCTTGAGCTGGGGAGGTTGAGGCTGCAGTGAGCTATGATCTCATCACTGCACTCCAGCTTGGACAACTGATCAAGACTCTGTCTCAAAAGGAAAAAAAAAAAAGAAAATATGAAGCAGGCTGGGTGCAGTGGCTCATGCATGCCTGCAACACCAACACTTTCGGAGGCAAAGCAGGAGGATCCCTTGAGCCCAAGAGCTTGAAGCCAGCTTGGGCAACAAAGCAAGACCCCAGTCTCTACAATTTTTTAAAAAAATTAGTCAGGCCTGGGGGTGAATGCCGGGAGTCCCAGCTACTCAGGAATTCGAGGTGGGAGGATCACTTGAGCCTAGAGTTTAAGACCAGCCTAGGGAACACAGACTCTGTCCCTACAAAACATTTAAAAATTAGCCACTGTAATCCCAGCACTTTGGAAGGCCAAGGCAGGAGGACTGCTTGAGCCCAGGAGTCTGAAGCTGCACTGAGCTAGGATGACACCACTGCATTCCAGCCCGGGCAACAGAGACCTTGTCCCAAAAGAAAGCAAAAAGAAAAAACAGCAAAAAAACGTTAATTCTGAGCCACGGGTAAACAATTTCTCTTATTCTCTTTTTGAGATATTTAAAAATAAATATGTGACCAGGCACGGTGGCTCACACCTGTAATCCCAGCACTTTGGGAGGCAGAGGTGGGAGCATCACCTGAGGTCAGGAGTTGGAGACCAGCCTGGCCAAGAGGGTAAAACCCCGTTTCTACTAAAAATACAAAATTAGCAGAGCGTGGTGGTGCAGACCTGTAATACCAGCTACTTGGGAGGCTGAGGCAGGCGAATCCCTTGAACCCAGGAGGTGGAGGTTGTAATGAGCCAAGATGGTGACACTGCACTCCAGCCTGGGCAACAAGAATGAAACTCCATCTAAGAAAAAAATATATATATAATTCAGTCAGACTACTATAATGTCCGACTATGCCCATGATTGGCTGGTGATGCCACCAACCCTATCAGAAAAGGTCAGGACAGGATGTTGCAGTTTATCAGAAAAAACTCGAGGACTTTAAGGCCCAGATTCACCGGTTACTGGTGGTGATCTGCTCTGCAGGTACAAACTGCAATCACGTTAAAAAAAAAAAAAAAAAAAAAAAAAAGAAGAAGAAGAAGAAGAAGAAAAGGCCAGGCGCGGTGGCTCCTGCCTGTAATCCCAGCTCTCTGGGAGGCTGAGGTGGGCGGAACACCTGAAGTCGAAGTTTGAGACCAGCCTGACCAACATGGAGAAACCCTGTCTTTACTAAAAATAGAAAATCAGCCGGGCTTGGTGGCACATGCCTGTAATCCCAGCTACTTGGGAGGCTGAGGCAGGAGAATCGCTTGAAACCGGGAGGCCGAGGTTGCAGTGAGCCAAGATCGCGTCATTGCACTCCAACCAGGGCAACAAGAGTGAAACTCCGTCTCAAAAAAAAAAAAAGAGAGAAAATTAAATAACAGCAAGCAACTGCATGCACGTTTGAGGGCGGTGTCCGGGGTGAGAAAGGCCCCGCCAGCAATCCATGCCACAATCAGCGATGGCTGAGCGGGTCTGGACCTCGGGGGACCAGGCTGCACGCCTCCAAGCAAATGCACAGCGCGGCTAAATTGGATTCGACAGCACCGGAAACGGCGACTCCCACTTGGGGCGCTGCGGACACACGAGTCGAGGCTGCCTTCCAGGAAGCAAACAAAAAACGGGGGGAAAAGGGGGGGAAAGAAAGAAAGAAAGAGAAAAAGGAGGGCGAGTGGCAAGCAGGGGCCTCGGCCGCCGCCCACACGCCCCGCAGCGTGCTCGTCCCCCGCGCAGGGCTCCCGGCCGCAGCCCTCGGCCATCGGCCGCTCCCAGGTGGCCCAGGCCTCTGACTCCGCGGCCGGCCCGGCGCGGCCCGGCGCCCTCAGGTGCGTACCCCGCCCCCGCCGCCGCCGCCGCCATTAAGGGCGGGTTGCCTTTCGGAGGCACTAACGTCCTACTCCCGAGGGCCTGGGGAAGGGAGGTCACCCGGCCGCAGCGGGAGGTAGCACCCCGGCACACCCCGGCGCCCCGAGGCGACGCCCCCCCCGAACCCCGGTCCCCACGGGCAGGACCAGAGGTGTGAGGGTGGGGGCGGGGAAGCCTTGCCGCGGGGGCAATGGTCCTACGCACGGAGCGCGCATCCCTCTCCTTCCTGATTGGCCGAGCGGGGGGTGTGCGTGACGTCACGCTCCGCCCGGCGTACGTGGGGCGCTCGCGCTGCGTGCGGGCGCGCTTGATTGGTTAGGTGAGGGGGCGGGGCCGCCGCTGTTACCCCGCAACTGCGCCTCGGATCCGCCCCCTGACGTCACGCGCGCCCAGAGGCCCAGGTTGTGGGTTTTGTCCGTCGATAAGGTCCTCGCGACGGTCTCCGGGGATCTGTTTGTTGGCGAAAAACCAATCCAGACTCCCAAGGAAAAAGGCCGAGGCCCGGGAATTTCCCGTTGCAATTCTGGTTTCCAGTTCAAGGGGGAAAAAGTTTCGCAGGGCTGTATTCTCCACCCCTCAAGCCCACGCTTTCTTGTTTCTTAATAACAGCGTCGTTGAGATCCATTGTAAAATTCACCTTTTAAGAGTGAATAATTCAGTGCACAGAGTTGTGCAGCCTTTGCCACTAATTGCAGAACGTTTTCAGCACCCGAGGAGAAGAAATTCCAATCCCATTAGGCCGTCATTCCCCGGTCCCCACCCTGTTCCTACCCCCAGCCCCTGGCAATCACTTTTGTCTCCATGGATTTGCCTATTCTGGACATTTCGTGTGGATAGAATCATCCCAAGTTTTTCGTGTGTCTGGCTTCTTTCCTTCTTTATGGCTGAATAAAAATCCATGATATGAATACACAGCATTTTGATTTTCCATCCATTGATGGCTATTTGGGTCATTTCCACCTTTTGGCTGTTATGAATAATACTGGTATGAACATTGGTGTACACGTTTTTGTGCGGACATTTGTTTTCAATTCTCATAGGTGTATACCAAGGACTGGAATTGCTGGGCCAAGCTTTGTGTTTTAAGGAAAATAAAAAATCGTGTTTTAGTTTCGTGCTGGTAATTTGAAGTAAGCAGATGTCTAGATATAAGCTTGGAAACTGGCCAGTTGGAGATTGCTCACGGCTGCAATTGAAGACTCCAGCAGCCTTTTCTCCTCTTTGCTTCCATTTGGAGAGGAAGGCATCATAGGCTGTGTGACTTCCGTGGACGCGGGGCTTGGCACCAGCCTGCAGTGGGATCAATCTTCAGTGGCGATTTGGAGTGGGTCACGGTTCTTCCTGCCTGTCTGCCTATTTGGTCCCTGACGTCTGCTCCCCAGGGCCCTGGCTCTTCCCCCACGCCTTCAGCCTGCACAGTCCCTTCTCTCATTCTCAGGCTGCGGAACCTGGAAGTACAGTTTTCCCCCCTTACCCGCTGTTTCAGTTACCGGAGGTCAACCGTGGTCTGAAAATATTACATGGAAAATTCCAGAAATAAACAATTTATAAGTTTTAAATTGCACGCTGTGATGAAATCTCGCGCTGTGCAGCCTGGCAGTGAATCGTCCCCTTTGTTCAGCGTCCCCACGCTGTGGGCGCTCCGCACCCATAGTCACTTAGTAGCTGGCTCGGTTATCAGATCGACCGTCACAGTGTCCCAGTGTATGTGTTCAAGTCACCCTTATTTTCCGTCATAATGGCCCCAAAGCACAAGAGTAGTGATGCTGGGAATTTGGACAGGCCAAAGAGAAGCCGTAAAGTGCTTCCTCTAAGTGAAAAGGTGAAAGTTCTCGACTTAATCAGGAAAGAAAAAAAATCCTATGCTGAGGTTGCTAAGATCTACGGGAAGAATGAATCTTCCATCCGTGAAATTGTGAAGAAGGAAAAAGAAATTCGTGCTAGTTTTGCTGTCTCACCTCCAACTGCTAAAGTGACGGCCACGGTGCGTGATAAGTGCTTAGTTAAGATGGAACAGGCACTGCATTTGTGGGTAGAAGAGATGAACAGAAAACGTGTTCCCATTGACAGCAACGTGTTGCGCCAGAAAGCCTTGAGCCTATACCAAGACTTCAGCAAGGGATGCTCTGAAACTGACACCAAGCCATTTACTGCGAGTAAGGGATGGTTACACAGATTCAGGCATAGATTCTCACATCACTACAAGAAGAAGAAGAAGGGTAAGTACGTTACAACAAGTTATATTGAGAGAGAGAGATCGAGAGAGAGATCACATTCACATAACATTACAGTACTTGATATACTTATTCTATTTTATTATTGTTAATTTCTTACTGTGCCTAATTTATAAATTAAAATTCATCATAGGTGTGTATGTACAGGTTGAACATCTCTAATCCAAAAATCCAAAATTTGATCTGTTCCAAAATCCAGAACTTATTGAATGCTGACCTGATGCAAGTTGAAAATTCTATACCTGTCACCTTTGCCTTTTTTTTTTTTTTTTTTTTTTTTTTTTGAGACAGAGTCTTGCCCTGTCACCCAGGCTGGAGTGAAGTATTGCGATATCGGCTAACTGCAAGCTTCACCTCCCGGATTCAAGCTATTCTCCTGCCTCAGCCTCCAGAGTAGCTGGGATGACAGACGTGCACCACCACGCCCAGCTCATTTTTATGCTTTTAGTAGAGATGGGGTTTCACCATGTTGGCTAGACTGATCTCAAAATCTTGACCTCAGGTGATTCACCCACCTCAGCCTCCCAAAGTGCTGGGATTACAGGCATGAGTCACTGTGCCTGGCGGGCCTTCTTTTTTTTCTCTTGAGACAGAGTCTTGCCCTGTTGCCCAGGGTCTCGCCCTGTTGAAATGGTGGGATAACAGCTCACTGCAGCCTCGACCTCCTGGGCTCAAGCAATTCTCCCATCTCAGCCTCCTGAATAGCTGGGACCACAGGCCTGCACCCCCACACCTGACTAATTTTTAATTTTTTTGTAGAGGCAGTCCCATTATGTTGCCGGGCTGGTCCCACTATATTGCCTGGACTCACCAACATGGTGAAACCTTGTCTCTACTAAAAATACAAAAATTAGCCGGACGTGGTGGTGCACACCTGTAATCCCAGCTACTCGGGAGGCTGAGGCAGGAAAATCACTTGAACCTGGGAGGCAGAGGTTGCAGTGAGCCCAGATCACGACACTGCACTCCAGCCTGGGCGACAGAGTGAGACTCCATCTCAAAAAAAAAAAGAACTTGGCCGGGCGCGGTGGCTCAAGCCTGTAATCCCAGCACTTTGGGAGGCCGAGACGGGCGGATCACGAGGTCAGAAGATCGAGACCATCCTGGCTAACACGGTGAAACTCCGTCTCTACTAAAAAATACAAAAAACTAGCCGGGCGAGGTGGCGGGCGCCTGTAGTCCCAGCTACTCGGGAGGCTGAGGCAGGAGAATGGCGTGAACCCGGGAGGCGGAGCTTGCAGTGAGCTGAGGTCCGGCCACTGCACTCCAGCCTGGGCGACAGAGCAAGACTCCGTCTCAAAAAAAAAAAAAAAAGGAACATAATAGATTTAGGGTTTGGCACTATTCGCAGTTCCAAGCATCCACTGAGGGTCTTGGAACGAGTCCCCCAAAGATAAGGGGGAGACTCCTGGCCCTTCATTTCTCTTGTCCTCCCAGTTGATTCATCTGCATTCCTACATGCCCTGGGGCCATTTCACGGGTGTCTGGCTTCTTTTACTGTATTGCTTGTGATTCCCCTACACTCCTTGCCATCAGTATACATTTTTTTGGGGGGTGGGGACGGAGTCTTGCTCTGTCGCCCAGGCTGAAGTAACAGTGGCACGATCACGTCCCACTGCAACCTCTGCCTCCTGAGTTCAAAAGATTTTCCTGCCTCAGCCTCCTGAGTAGCTGGGATTACAGGAGCGTGCCACCATGCCCAGCTAATTTTTTTTTTTGAGATAGAGTTTTGTTCTTGTTGCCCAGGCTGGAGTGCAATGGCATGATCTTGGCTCACTGCAACCTCCGCCTCCTGGGTTCAAGCAATTCTCCCTGCTTCAGACTCCCAAGTAGCTAGGATTACAGGCGCCCACCACCACACCTGTCCTTTTTTTTTTTTTTTTTTGTATTTTTAGTAGAGACAGTGTTTCACCATGTTGGCCAGGCTGGTATGGAGCTCCTGACCTCAGGTGATCTGCCCGCCTCTGGCTCCCAGATTAAAGATGTGAGCCACCTCGCCTGGCCACTAGTATACGTTTTTACATTGCAGATGCTTAATACATTTTTGTTGTATGGTGAATCGTGTACTCTTGAGTTTGTACTTGTAGGCTGAGCTGTGAAGCTGGTAGAATTTATTAATTAAAACTAAGCCCTGTGGCTGGGTGTGATGGCTCATGCCTGTAATCCCAGCATTTTAGGAGGCTGAGGCAGGAGGATTGCTTGAGTCCAGGAGTTCAAGACCAGCCTGGGCAACATGGCAAAACTCCATCTTTACCAAAAAAAGTAATAATAATACAAAAGTTAGGTGGGTACAGTGGTGTGCGCCTGTGGTCCCAGCTACTTGGTAGGTTGAGGTGGGAAGATCACTAGAGCTTGGGAATCCCAGGCTGTAGGGAGCTATGATCATGCCACTACACTCCAGTCTGGGTGATAGAGCAAGACCCTGTCTCAAAAGAAAAAAGCAAAACAAAACAGAAAACAAGCCCTGAGTCTGGGCGCAGTGTCTCATTCCTGTAATTCCAGTATTTTGGGAGGCTGAGGCAGGAGAATGGTTTGAGCCTAGGAGTTTAAGACCAGCCTGGGCAACATAGTGAAACCTTGTCTCTACAAAAAAATAAAAATCAAAAATCAAAAAATTAGCCGTTCATGGTAAGCTGTGATCTTACCACTGCACTTCGATCTGGAGGACAGAGCGAAACTGTCTGAAAACCAGAACAAAACCAGAAATCTAAGCCCTTTAAAACCTGAAAAATTAACCTTTGGAAAGGAAAATCTAGGAACAGTTTTTAAAAATAAATCAGGCCACTATTTCAAGATTTCAGAGTTTTCATAAAGGGAGTGGATGACATTCCAAACGATGAAAGGTTGTAAGGGATAGATACAGATTCTAGATCAGTGATGGGCAAACCTTGTTTGTAAGGATAGTAAATATTTTTGGCTTTGGGGACATGGGGTCTTTGTCACATGCATGCAAACCTTCCTTTGCAGGAAAGCAGCTGTAGACAAGATGTAAACAAGTGAATGTGACTGTGTTCTGACAAAGCTTAATTTACAAAAATAGGCTGCAGTCTGGATTTGACCTGTAGGCTGGAGATTTTTCTAGGTATTTGCTTTTCATTAGTAAAATATTACATTAGAAGGACAGAAGGTCCTCCAGGATTGCTGGGAAAACTAAATGAGATTTGGAAGTTTTTGGAGTTTACATCTACAGTTTTAAAGGAGCAAAAAGGGCTGGGCACGGTGGCTCACGCCTGTAATCCCAGCACTTTGGGAGGCTGAGCCAGGCAGATCACCTTAGGTCAGGAGTTCGAGACCAGCCTGGCTAACATGGTGAAACCCTGTCTCTACTAAAAATACAAAAATTAGCTGGGTGTGGTGGCATGCACCTGTAATTTCAGCTACTCGGTAGGCAGAGGTTGCAGTGAGCTGAGATTGCACCACTGCACTCCAGCCTGAGCCACAGAGCAAGACTCCATCTCAAAATAAAAGAGCAAAAAGTTAAGTACTGTGTAAAAATCTGTCATCTCAATAAATGGTACTGGCACTTCAGATGTGAGTAGGAAAATGGTTAATAACTATATCAGCTTTGGGAGATTTTATTCTGTGGTACAAGTTCTTACGGTCAAGGATTTTGAGCTTTATTAGAGTGCAGTGAAATTTTCTCAGGAAAATGTACTTGGGACGGGAAACACTGTGTTGGCTTATAGTCATATTTCATTATTTTCAGTTTTCTATTAATGCATGCTGTGTTCCAAATCATAAAATATAAAAGACAACATTCCTGCCTCCATTTGTTGTTATGTACAAAATGCAAAGAAAGTACAATAATTATGAAACACTCAGCCCAGCACAGTGGCTCACACCTGTAATCCCAGCACTTTGGGAGGATGAGGCAGGAGATCACTTAAGCCCAGGAGTTCGAGACCAGCCTGGGCAACATGGCGAAACCCCCTCTCTACAAAAAATACAAAAATTAGCTGAACATGGTGGCGCATGCCTGGGATTCCAGCTACTCAGGAGGCTGAGGTGGGAGGATCTCCTAAGCCCAAGGAGGCAGAGGCTGCAGTGAGCTGTGATTGCACCACTGCATTCCAGCCTGGGTGACAGAGTAAGACCCTGCCTCAAAAAATGATAATAATTATTATGAAACACTTGTTTTTTCAATGATTACTGGTAGCATAGTTGACGCCAACTGATAGTATCTTTTTTTGAATTCCACCTGGTATCATCCTGCCTATTATTTTATTCTTTTTTTCAATTTTTTAATTTCTATTTTTGTTTGTGTTTTTATTTTTATTTTCTTTTTTGTTAAATAGCAGACTTTTGACATCAGAGCCTGTTTAGGGATTACTGTGGTATAATATTCTAGGGGTGGGCCGGGTGCAATGGCTCACGCCTGCAATCCCAGCACTTCGGGAGGCTGAGGCAGGCGGATCATGAGGTCAGGAGATCGAGACCACGGTGAAACCCCGTCTACTAAAAATAAAAAAAACTTAGCCAGGCGTGGTGGCGGGGGCCTGTAGTCCCAGCTACTCGGGAGGCTGAGGCAGGAGAATGGCGTGAACCTGGGAGGCAGAGCTTGCAGTGAGCCGAGATTGCACCACTGCACTCCAGCCTGGGCAACAGAGTGAGACTCCGTCTCAAAAAAAAAAAAAAAAAAATTCTGGGAGTGACAGAACTGTTTTATACCTTGATTTTAATAGTAGCTATATGACTTTATATATGTCAAAATTCATAAGGGCCAGGCGGGTGACTGACACTTGTAATCCCAACACTTTGGGAGGCCAAGGCAGCAGATCACCTAAGGTCAGGAGTTTGAGACCAGCCTAGGCAACATGGTGAAACCTCCTCTCTATTAAAAAAAAATGTAAAAAATGACCTGGGCATGACGGCATACACCTGTAGTCCCAGCTACTCAGGAGGCTGAGGCACGAGGATTGCTTGAGCCTGGGATGGGGAGGTTGCAGTGAGCTGAGAGTGCTCCACTGCACTCCAGCCTGGGTGACAGAGTGAGACCCTGTCTCAAAAAAGAAAAAAAAAAAAAATCATAGAACTGTACACTGAAAAGGGTGAACTTTGCTATAAAAAAATTATAGTTAAATATTAAATCATTTTTAGCTGACTCTGAGCACACTACCTGTGTGTCAGCCCTGCTCTACAGGGTACAGAAAAAAAACATTAAGTGACATAAACGAGTATTTCACCTTTATAATTAAAGAAATGAAACATATCTTATCTAGTCTGGTTTACATCAGATAAAAGAATTTTTATTTAAAAACTGTTTCCTTTATGTTAGGCTGGGCGAGGTGGCTCACGCCTGTAATCCCAGCACTTTGGGAGATCAAGGCGGGTGGATAATTTGAGGTCAGGAGTTCAAGACCAGCCTGGCCAACATGGTGAAACCCCATCTCTACTAAAAATACAAAAACTAGGCTGGGTGCAGTGGCTCACGCTTGTAATCCCAGCACTTTGGGAGGCCGAGGCGGGCAGATCACGAGGTCAGGAGATCGAGACCATCCTGGCTAACACGGTGAAACCTCGTCTCTACTAAAATTACAAAAAATTAGCTGGGCACGGTGACACGTGCCTGTAGTCCCAGTTACTCAGGAGGCTGAAGCAAGAGAATCGCTTGAACCCGGGAGGCGGAGGTTGCGATGAGCTGAGATCAAGCCACTGCACTCCAGCCTGGGCAGCAAAAGCAAAACTCCATCTCAAAAAAAAAAAAAAAAAAAGAATTTTTATCTTTTTAAAAATCTCACAGGAAATGGATTGCATGATTGTTTTGACCATTTTTCTTCATGCTAAATAAAGTACGCAGACTTAAGCATTGAGTTAAGAGATCGGTGTTTTGATTGCCTTTTGGTCGGCATCAGGGAGAAACCTCTCTGAGCTTGGAGGTTGTTTTAAGGACGCGGGGTGCCATGATTCTAGTAATTGTGTGTGTGTGTGTGTGTGTGTGTGTGTGTGTGTGTGTGTGTGTGTGTGTCTGCGCGCATGTCACACAACAACCCATAAATAAATATCTTATAATTCATCTTCCAGGCACTTGAGAATGAAGAGACCACTGTTACAATTTCACTGGCAGGGCGGGCATGGGCTGGGACTGCCCCACCTAGGACATGTGGTCACCCGCCTTATTTTCCCCTCCTGGGGCCTTTCTTCTGTTTGCCCTTCTGCTCCTCCACTGCGGTTGCAGCCTCTGCCATTCCTTAAACCATCTGTACACCCCCCAGCAGGATCCCATGCTCTCTCTGTCCTTTCACGGAAAATAATATTTCCCTTGGAGGGTATGTGAGTTTTAAATTGGGTGATTATAAAAGCATCGGCGTGTAGAATGTAGTTCGGTACATGTTCATTTTCTTTTTTTCCATCCAACCTCTCTTTTATTTGATTTTTTAAAATCTCTTTGGCCGGGCGCAGTGGCTCACGCCTGTCATCCCAGCACTTTGGGAGGCCAAGGAGGGAAGATCACTTGAGGTCAGGAGTTTGAGACTGGCCTGGCCAATGTGATGAAACCCTGTGTCTACTAAAAATACAAAAATTAGCCAGGCATGGTGACCCAAGCCTGTAGTCTCAGCTACTTGGGAGGCCAAGGCAGGAGAATTGCTGGAACCCTGGAGGCGGAGGTTGCAGTGAGCTGAGATTGCACCACTGCATTCCAGCCTGGGCACAGAGTGAGATTCCATCTCAAAAACAAATAAATAAATACAATTAAAACTGTTTTATTGAGATAAAATTCACATACTTATACAATTCACCCATTTGAAGTATACAGTTCAGGCTGTACATGGTAAGTCATGCCTGTGATCCCAACACTCTGGGAGGCTGAGGTGGAAGGATCGTTTGAGACCAGGAGTTTGAGACCAGCATGGGCAACATAATGAGACTGCTTTAAAAAATAAAAAATTAGCTGAGTGTGGTGGCACAGGCTTGTCGTCTTAGCTACTCTGGAGGCTGAGACAAGAGCATTGCTTGAGCCCAGGAGGTGAAGGCTACAGTGATTGCACCACTGTGCTCCAACTATGGTCATGGCACTGCACTTCAGCCTGGGTGACAATGAGACCCTGTCAGAAAAATAAATAAAAATTTAAAAAATAGTGGTGGGCACGGTGCCTCACACCTGTAATCCCAGCACTTTGGGAGGCCGAGGAGGGTGGATCACCTGAGCTCAGGAGTTCAAGACCAGCCTGGCCAACATGGCAAAACTCCATCTCTACTAAAAATACACAAAATTATCCGGGCATGGTAGTGCACGCCTGTAATCCCAGCTACTCAGGAGGCTGAGGCACCCAGAAGGCAGAGGTTGCAGTGAACCATGATTGTGCCACTGCACTCCAGCCTGGGAGACAGAGCAAGACCCCGTCTCAAAAAAAAAAAAAAGACAATTAAAAAAAAAGTGTACCGTTCAGTGGTTTCTTAAAATATATTCACAGAGTTGTACAACAATCATCAGTCAATTTTTTTTTTCTTTTTTTTTTTTTTGTGAGATGGAGTCTGGCTCTGTCACCAGGCTGGAGTGCAGTGGCGGGATCTCAGCTAACTGCAAACTCCGCCTCCTGAGTAGGTGGGACTACAGGCGTGCACCATGACGCTCGGCTAATTTTTGTATTTTCAGTAGAGACAAGGTTTCACCATGTTGGCCAGGATGGTCTCGATCTCTTGTCCTTGTGATCTGCCCGCCTCGGCCTCCCAAAGTTCTGGGATTACAAGCGTGAGCCACCGCACCCTGCCATCACAGTCAATTTTGAACATTTTCATCACTCTGAAACCTTCTACCCTTTAGCTATCAACCCCAAATAACCACTAATCTAGTCTCAGTTCCTATAGATTTCCCTATTCTAGAAATTTAATATGAATGGAATTACATAATATGTGATCCCTTTGGATTTTTAAGTTGAGGGGATTCATAAAAGGTCAGAAGTGAAAGAAACAATCATAGGAAGTAGTTGTTTGAGCCAGGTGCAGTGGCTCACAGTTGTAATCCCAGTGACTCAGGAGGCTGAGGGGCAAGGATGGCTTGAGTCTAGGAGTTGGAGGCTGCAGCAACCCATGATTGAGCCACTGCACTCCAGCCTGGGTGACAGTGTGAGACCCTGACTCTTAAAAATAAAAAAGCCAATCAGGAGCATTGGCTCATGCCTGTAATCCCAGGGCTTTGGGAGACCAAGGCAGGTAGATCACTTGAGGTCGGGAGTTCAAGACCACCCTGGCCAACATGATGAAACCCCATCTCTACTAAAAACACAAAAAATTAGCCGGGCATGGTGGCAGGTGTCTGTAATCCCAGCTACTTGGGAAGCTGAGGCAGGAGAATGGCTTGAACTCGGGAGGCGGAGGTTGCAGTGAGCTGAGATCACACCACTGCACTCCAGCCTGGGCAACAGAGCAAGGCTCCATGTCGAAATAAAATAAAATAACGCTGGGCGCGGTGGCTCATGCCTGTAATCCCAGCACTTTGGGATACTGAGGCGTGTGGATCACCTGAGGTTAGGAGTTCAAGACCAACCTGGCCAACATGGTGAAACCCCATCTCTACTAAAACATACAAAACTTAGCTGGGCCCCATGGCAGGTTCCTATAATCCCAGCTACTCGGAAGGCTGAGGCAGGAGAATTGCTTGAACCTGGGAGGCAGAGGTTGCAGTGGGCCGAGATTGTGCCACTGCACTCCAGCCTGGGTGACAGAGTAAGACCTTGTCTCAATAAATAAATAAATAAATAGGCAGTTGATTTAGTATCTTCTTCAATAAACAAGATGCCTGAGTACAGCCCATGGCTCTCCTGGCATGTGGTCCCATGGGGACCAGTGTATCAGGTGTTTCCTAAACTGGCATCACCTGCCTGGCCCGATGCCTCCTCAGGTGTTCATTGTTCATGCCACCTCCTGATGGCAGTTTCTTTCTGGAAAGAGGAGAAAAGAGGGAACCGTCCCCAAGTGAAGGGTGCAGGGAAGGCTCCACGAATAGTCTCAACTAAGGACCGTCCCAGGAAGGAATCTTGGGACGAGCAAAGAACAGTGAACTTCCGGTGTGACCTGGATGCACCCATTTCCAGAGAGCAGGAAGCCCGGAGAAGGCCAGTGGGTCATCGTCCCCATGGTGCTTTCCATCCTGCAGGGCTCGCGGCCTGCCCTGAAATTTCTGATAATGACATAGGACCTTCATCACCAAGGGTGCCCTGTGGGCTGTTGCTGTAGGGTCTCCCTTTTTTTTTTTGAGACGGAATCTCGCGCTGTCGCCCAGGCTGGAGTGCAGTGGTATGATCTCGGCTCACTGCAAGCTCCGCCCCCCAGGTTCATGCCATTCTCCTGCCTCAGCCTCCCAAGTAGCTGGGACTACAGGCGCCCGCCACCACGCCCAGCTAATTTTTTGTATTTTTAGTAGAGACGGGGTTTCATCGTGTTAGCCAGGATGGTCTCGATCTCCTGACCTCGTGATCCGCCTGCCTCGGCCTCCCAAAGTGCTGGGATTTTTTTTTTTTTGGACGGAGTCTTGCCCTGTTGCCTCACCTGGAGGGCAGTGGTATAATCTTGGCTCACTGCAACTTCCGCCTCCTGGGTTCAAGCAATTCTGCTGCCTCAGCCTCCGGAGCTGGGATTACAGGCGCCCACCACCATGCCTGACTAATTTTTAGTAGAGAAGGAAGTCTCACCATGTTGTCCAGGCTGGTCTCGAACTCCGACCTCAAGCGATCCGCTCGCCTCAGCCTCCCAAAGTGTTGGGATTATAGGCGTAAGCCACCATGCTGGCTGCATTTCTTTCTTTTTTTCTTTTTCTTTTTTTTTTTTTTTGAGACGGAGTCTCGCTCTGTCACCCAGGCTGGAGTGCAGTGGCGCCATCTCGGCTCACTGCAAGCTCCGCCTCCCGGGTTCATGCCATTCTCCTGCCTCAGCCTCCCAAGTAGCTGGGACTACAGGCACCCGCCACCACGCCCGGCTAATTTTTTTTATTTGGTAGAGACGGGGTTTCACTGTGTTAGCCAGGATGGTCTTGATCTCCTGACCTTGTGATCCGCCTGCCTCAGCCTCCCAAAGTGCTGGGATTACAGTCCTGAGCCACCGCGCCCAGCCCCGGCCCCATTTCTTAATACACATTGAGTGTGATGACGTCATAGATCAATGGCAACTGAAGGTGTGAAGAAGTGGAAATAGCACTAGGCAAAAATTGTCCTGCTGTAAGTTCTAGCTTTGCTTGGACAACTTGTTAAGTTGTAAAATAAGAATACTTCTACGCCCTTTTCTCTCCCGGGGATGCTAAAGACAAAACAAAGATTATGAATGGAAATTCTCTGAGCTTCCAAAAGAATAAGGATGGAGCTGATCTAAGGGAGTGTTCTAGTGAATGGAAACATAATACACCTTTGCCGTTACATATTCTTTGATGTACATTTGCTTGGTGAGTGGAATCTAGAATGCTCAAGAAAAGACTTTCTAGGACCTACACATCTCCTGGCTGGATGCTGCTTTTTCTACTCTTCAACTTAGCCAAAAAGCAGAGAGGCAATTGAGCTGCTTTTTCTGACTCCAGCTCTGTGGCCAGAACAGTCTTTGCTATGAAAAACAATATTGGCTGGGCGTGGCGGCTCACACCTGTAATCCCAGCACTGTGGGAGGCGGAAGCGAGCAGATCACTTGAGCCCAGGAGTTGGAGACCAGCCTGGGCAACATAGTGAAACCCCATCTCTACTAAAAATGCAAAAATTAGCCAAGTGTGGTGGCATGCACCTGCAGTCCCAGTCACCTGGGGGCTGAAATGGGAGGATCAACTGAGCCCAGAAGGTCGAGGCTATAGTGAACCGTGATCACACTCTAGCCTGGGTGACAGAGCAAGACGCTGTCTTGAAAACAAACAAACAAACAAAAACAGGCCAGGAGTGGTGGCTCAAACCTGTAATCCCAGCACTTTGAGAGGCCGAGGTGGACGGATAACTTGAGGTCAAGAGTTTGAGACCAGCCTGGCCAACATGGTGTAACCCCGTCTCCACCAAAAATACAAAAATTAGCCAGGTGTGGTGGCTCATGCCTGCAATCCCAGCTACTCAGGAGGTTGAGGCAGGAGAATCACTTGAACCCAGGAGGCAGAGGTTGCAATGAGCTGAGATCACGCCACTGCACTCCAGCCTGGGTGCCAGAGTGATACTCCATCTCATAAAAACAACCAAATCTCTCCCTATCCTTCCCTCCCCCTACCATTCTGTTTAATAATAATAGAGATACATAGATTTATAAAAATTTTTAACAATAACAATTTGCATCCTACTGGTTCAGCATAGCTAATGTGCTCAGAAAGATTCTAACTCTAAGGGATCCTCGAGTGTCTTCAAAGAATTTTGATAGAATTTCTTTTCAACCTTCCGTAACTGTCCAGACTGGCTAGGGTGTGCTGTGGTTGCAAACGACACCAGACTTTGGAGGATTAAAGGAGCAAAGACTAACTTCTTGGTCGCACTAAAAGTCTGTTGTGCATTGGCTATGAGTCTGTTTCACATTGTCCGCAATTTGGAACCCAGGCTGCTGTGGCGGTCCCATGTGAAATGTTCCCAGTGGCCACTGAGGAGGAAGAGAGAGTGTGGCAAAGTAAATTTACTTCCCTGACATCCTCAGTCCACGAAAGTTATGTGGCCACACCACATTCAAGTGGGTAAGAAATCAAACCACATGATCTGAAAGAGACGTTTGTGAATATTTCCAAATAACCCCATGTAACCTCCACACTTCGCTCCCTTAAATCTTTAGTTTTGACTGGGCCCAGTGACTCACGCCTATGATCCCAGCACTTTGGGAGGCCAAGGCGGGCAGACCACCTGAGGTCAGGAGTTCGAGACCAGCCTGACCAATATGATGAAACCCCGTCTCTACTAAAAATACAACAATTAGCTGGGTGTGGTAGTGGCTGCCTGTAATCCCAGCTATTCAGGAGGCTGAGTCAGGAGAATCGCTTGAACCTGGGAGGCAGAGGTTGCAGTGAGCTGAGATCGCGCCACTTCACTCCAGCCTGGTTGACAAGAGCAAAACTCAAAGAAAAAAAAAAATCTTCTGTCTTCTACATGTACCCTCATGTGATCTATTTGTGTTTTGCTTACAAATAGAATTCAGTCAAATACTGGAGGGATATGATGGTAGCTGACGGGTACTTTTTTTTTGCATGTTCCATTTCAAAAAGTTGTTTTTAAGATTTCAGATAATTTTTTTCAAAGAAATTTCTTAAAGCTAACTTCATTTAGAGCTTGGCAAAATGTATCAGCCAGGCACAGTGGCTCACGCCTGTCATCCCAGCACTTAAGGAGGCCAACACAGGAGGATGGCTTAAGCCCAGGAATTTGAGATCAGCCTCGGCGATAGAGCAACACGCCATCTTTACAAAAAAAAATGTTTAAAAATATAGCTGGGTCTGGTGATACAAGCCTGCAGTCCCAGCTACTCCAGAGGGTAAGGCAGGAGGATCACTTGAGCCTGGGAGTTGGAGGATGCAGCAAGCCATGATTGTGCCACTGCACTCCAGACTGGGTGACAGAGTGAGATCCTGTCTCTAAAAACAAAACAAACAAACAAAAAGCTAAAAAAAAAAAAAAAAAAAAAAAGCTTGGCAAAATTTAGAGTAAGCTTTTAGGAGACAGAAGTCCAAAGGGAAGAGGGAAAGAAGGAATTTTCTCTTCCTATCTTTAGTACACAAACCCATTATATCCTTTCTATGTGCAAATGAAACAGGATGGTAGCTGTCACAACCATGCTGAAATCTGACTAAACATCATTGGATCTGTAAGATACGAATCCTCCTCTCCTCATCTGAGAAAGAGCATGCTCCTGTCACATAATATCTGAGTTTGTTTTATGGGGAGGCCATGTGTAGGTTTAGTGGAAAATATATGCTGTAAAGTTAGCATAAAAATAAATTTAAAAGGCTGAGTGTGGTGGCTTTACGCCTGTAATCGCAGCACTTTGGGAGCCATAGGCAAGTAGATCACTTGAGGTTAGCAATTCGAGACTGGCCTGGTCCAACATGGTGAAACCCCGTCTCTACTAAAAATACAAAAATTAACCAGGCGTGGTGGTGGGAGCCTGTAACCCCAGCTACTTGGGAGGCTGAGGCAGGAGAATCGCTTGAACCTGGGAGGCAGAGGTTGCAGTGAGCCGAGATTGTGCCACTGCACTCCAGCCTGGGCGGCAGAGTAAGACTCTGTACCGCCCCCCGACCCCCGCCAAAAAAGAAAAAAAAGGCTAATCATGGTGGCTCATGCCTGTAATCCCAGCACTTTGGGAAGCCGAGGCAGGCGGATCGCGGATCACTTGAGACCAGGAATTTAAGACCAGTGTGGGCAACATGGGAAAACCTTGTCTCTACAAAAAAAAAAAAAAAAAAAAAAGAATTCCAGGTGTGATGGTGTGTGCCTGTAGTCCCAGCTGCTTGGGACCCTACAGTGAGCTGAGATTGCGCCACTGCACTCCAGCCTGAGCGACAGAGCAAGACCCTCTGTCTAAATAAATAAATAGTTTTTAAAAAAGAAAGTTGACTGGGCACGGTGGCTCACACCTGTAATCCCAGCACTTTGGGAGGCCAAGGCAGGCGAATCGCCTCAGGTCAGGAGTTCGAGACCAGCCTGGCCAACATGGCAAACCCTGTCTCTACTAAAAATGCAAAAATTAGCTGGGTGTGGTGGCAGGCATCTGTAATCCCAGCTATTCAGGAGGCTGAGGCAGAAAAGAATCACTTGAACTCAGGCGTTGGAGGTTGCAGTGAACTGAGATTGCGCCGTTGCACCAGCCTGGGCAACAGGAGTGAAATTCAGTGTCCAAAAAACAAAATAGAAAGCAGGGTTGGGCACGGTGGCTCACACCTGTAATCCCAGCACTTTGGGAGGCCAAGGAAGCCAGATTGCTTGAGCTCAGGGGTTTGAGACCAGCCTAGGTAATATGGCAAAAACCCATCTTTACAAAAACTACAAAAATTAGCCAGGTGTGGTGGTGCTCACCTGTAGTCCCAGCTACTGGGGAGGCTGAGGTGGGAGGATCGACTGAATCCAGGGGGCAGAGGTTATAGTAAGCTGTGATTGTGCCACTGCACTCTAGCCTGTGTGACAGAGCAAGACCCTGTCTCAAAATAAAATAAGTTAGCATTACTATTCAGGAGCTCATGGGCAAGTCACTAAATGCCTTTACATTTCAGTTTCTTCACCTCGAGAGGAAAGTTTGAACTAGATCTTTTGTGAGCACCCTCACAGCTCTAAATGTGGGTTTCAGACTCTGAATTTTTGCCACTTTCTTACTGCTTCTCTTGCACAGGGATCATGGCCCAGGTAGCAGTGTCCACCCTGCCCGTTGAAGAAGAGTCCTCCTCAGAGAGCAGGATGGTGGTGACATTCCTCGTGTCTGCCCTCGAGTCCATGGTGAGACAGCCTGACACTTGTCTGACATTCCATAGATGGATCATTGTCGAAACGACAGAATCATGAAACACTTTAGTATCCCTTTTTTTTTTTTTTCAGGACAGAGTCTCACTCTGTCGCCCAGGCTGGAGTGCAGTGGCTCGATCTCGGCTCACTGCAACCTCTGCCTCCCAGGTTCAAGCAATTCTTCTGCCTTAGCCTCCTAAGTAGCTGGGATTATAGGCACCCATCACCGCGTCCAGCTAATTTTTGTTTTTTTGGTTTTTTTTGAGACGGAGTCTTGCTCTGCTGCTCAGGCTGGAGTGCAGTGGTGTGATCTCGGCTCACTGCAACCTCTGCCTCCCAGGTTCAAGCAGTTCTCCTGCCTCAGACTCTCAAGTAGCTGGGATTACAGGTGCCCGCCACTACGCCCAGCTAATTTTTTGTATTTTTAAGAGAGACGGTTTCACCATGTTGGCCAGGCTGGCCTCAAACTCCTTACCTCTCAGGTGATCTGCCCACCTCGGCCTCCCAAAGTGCTGGGATTACAGGTGTGAGCCACTGTGCCCGGCTTCTTCAGTATCACTTTTGATGTTTGCCTTCTGCCTGACATCTATATAAGGGTATTCTTTGTAGAGGATAATGGGCTTGTCAGATTATTTATGTGTTTGTATATTACATTATGGATGCAATTATATAAACTTAAGCTTCCCAGAACTGAAATGTAATGAATGGTAACCTTTTTTTACCATGTTTGAGAATATTTTAAAAATCTAAATTCAAAAGTAAATAGGCCAGGTGCAGTGGCTCATGCCTGTAATCCCAGCACTTTGGGAGGCCAAGGCGTGTGGATTACTTGAGGTCAGGAGTTGGAGACGAGCCTGGCCAACATGGTGAAACCCTGTTTCTATTAAAAATACAAACATTAGCTGGGTGTGGTGGCACACGTCTGTATTCCCAGCTACTCAGGAGGCTGAGGCACGAGAGTCACTTGAACCCAGGAGGCAGAGGTTGTATTGAGCTGAGATTGTGCCATTGCACTCCAGCCTGGGCAACAGAGTGAGACTCTGTCTCAAGAAAAAAAAAGTAAATAACCTATTTCTATATATCTATTTACACCCAAAAGGTAAACTTTACCTGGTGGGTGAAAATTTGATGAGAAATTTACATAACTCCAAAGTATCTGATCAGAAGATATTTATTGATTAAAAATGGAAAATCAGTAAATTTACAGTGCAGAAATCTGACAGACACCACATCATTCGAGTGATCAAAATTAGTGTAGTCAGCCTGTAATCCCAGAGGTTTGGGAGGCAAGGTGGGAGGATGACTTGAGGCCAGGAGTTGGAGACCAGCCTGGGCAGCATAGTAAGACCTTGTCTCTACAAGACTATTTTTTAAAAGTTAGCTAGAGGGGATGGTGCCATAGTTCCAGCTAGTTGGGGTGCTGAGGTGGAAAGATTGCTCGGGCCCAGGAGTTCAAGTCTGCAGTGAGCTAGCATGACACACTGCACTCCAGCCGACACAACACAAGACCCTGACTCTAAAAAACAACAACAACAACAACAACAACAACAAACCATGCAAGTTGGAATTAATTTTAAAAGAAAGCATTAGGGGTAGGCAGGGTGACTCACACCTGTAATCTCATGTAATCTCACCACTTTGTGAGGCTGAGGCCAGAGGATCGCTTGAGCTCAGGAGTTTTGAGACCAGCCTGGGTAACATAGCAAGACCTTGTCTCTACTAAAAAAATTTTTAGGCTGGGTGTGGTGGCTCATGCCTGTAATCCCAGCACTTTGGGAGGCCGAGGCAGGCAGATCACGAGCTCGGGAGTTTGAGACCAGCCTGGTCAACATGGTGAAACCCCATCTCTACTAAACATACAAAAATTAGCTGGGCATGGGGGCGCATGCCTGTATTGTTAGCTGCTTGGGAGGCTGAGGTGGGAGGATCATCTGAGCCAAGGAGGTCGAGGCTGCAGTGACCTGTGATCACACCACTGCAATCCAGGTTGGGTAACAGAGTGCAACCTTGTTTTAAAAAAAAAAAAACAATAAATTCTATGTGTGTGTTTCTTATCAGTAAATAAAATATTATAAAGAAAAGGAGGCAGGGTGTGGTGGCTATAATCCCAGCACTTTGGGAGGCCGAGGAGGATGGCTTGATCACCTGAGGTCAGGAATTGAGACCAGCTTGGTCAACTTGGTGAAACCCCGTCTTTACTAAAAATACAAAAATACTAGCTGGGTGTGGTGGCAGGCACCTTTAATCCCAGCTAACGTGGGAGGCTGAGGCAGAGGTTTCAATGAGCTGAAATAGCGCCACTGCACTCCAACCTGGGTGACAGAGCAAGAATCCGTCTCAAAAAAAATAAAAATAAAAATAAATAAATAAATAAATAAATAAATAAATACAAGGCCTGTGTATATGAAGAGGTAACCAGAAAGTCTGCAGCCAAAAATGTAGGGAAAAATCGTATTGGAGACCCACGTCAGGCAGTCAATAAAAATATGTTCTTTGGGTTTTATGATGTTTATGATGTTTGCTTGATTTGTTTTGGTTTCCTTTCTCGGTGATTTTTCTCATTCTAAATAAATATTCTGGTTGGGTGCGGTGGCTCACGCCTGTAATCCCAGCACTTTGGGAGGCAAGGTGGGAGGATCATGAGGTCAGGAGATCGAGACCGTCCTGACTAACACGGTGAAACCCCATTTCTACTAAAAATTAAAAAAAATAGGCCGGGCGCGGTGGCTCAAGCCTGTAATCCCAGCACTTTGGGAGGCCGAGACGGGCGGATCACGAGGTCAGGAGATCGAAACCATCCTGGCTAACACGGTGAAACCCCGTCTCTATTAAGAAATACAAAAAACTAGCCGGGCGAGGTGGCGGGCGCTTGTAGTCCCAGCTACTCGGGAGGCTGAGGCCGGAGAATGGCGTGAACCCGGGAGGCGGAGCTTGCAGTGAGCTGAGATCCGGCCACTGCACTCCAGCCTGGGCGACAGAGCGAGACTCCGTCTCAAAAAAAAAAAAAAAAAAAAAAAATTAGTCAGGCCTGGTGGTGGGTACCTGTTGTCCCAGCTATTTGGGAGGCTGAGGCGGGAGAATAGTGTGACCCCGGGAGATGGAGCTTACAGTGAGCCAAGATCGCCCCACTGTACTCCAGCCTGGGCGACAGAGCAAGACTCCGTCTCTGTCTCAAAAGACAAATAAAAATAAAAATAAAATAAATAAATATTCCTTTTGCTACTTAAATTTTTTTTTTTTTTTTTTGAGATAGAGTCTCGCTCTGTCCCCCAGACTGGGGTGCAGTGGCGCCATCTCGGTTCACTGCAAGCTCCGCCTCCGGGGTTCACGCCATTCTCCCGCCTCAGCCTCCCAAATAGCTGGGACTACAGGCACCCACCACCACGCCCGGCTAATTTTTTTTTGTATTTTTAGTAGAGACGGGGTTTCACCTTGTTAGCCAGGATGGTCTCAATCTCCTGACCCCGTGATCCTCCTGCCTCTGCCTCCCAAAGTGCTGAGATTACAGGCGTGAGCCACCGCGCCCAACCTAATTTTGTGTCCTTTTTTTTTTTTTTTTTTTGAGACGGAGTCTCACTCTGTCCCCCAGACTGGGGTGCAGTGGCACGATCTTGGCTCACTGCAAGCTCTGCCTCCCGGGTTCATGACATTCTCCTGCCTCAGCCTCCTGAGTAGCTGGGACTACAGGCACCCACCAGCACGCCCGGCTAATTTTTGTATTTTTAGTAGAGACAGGGTTTCACCGTCTTAGCCAGGATGGTCTCAATCTCCTGACCTCGTGATCCGCCCGCCTCAGCCTCCCAGAGTGCTGGGATTACAGGCGTGAGCCACCGCGCCCGGCCCTAATTTTGTATTCTTAAAGCAGGCCTCCCAGGCACCGCGAACTTGGATCTGCCCTTGTAGATAATACATCCCCTTTTGTTTCTGTTTCAGTGTAAAGAACTGGCCAAGTCCAAGGCAGAAGTGGCCTGCATCGCAGTGTACGAAACAGACGTGTTTGTCGTCGGAACCGAGAGAGGATGCGCTTTTGTTAATGCCAGGACGGATTTTCAGAAAGATTTTGCAAAATACTGTAGGTGTTGTAATTTTATCCTTTGTATTCCCAATCTCAAAGGATTGCAGGCAAGACTTCCGTAGTCTTCTAAGATATCGTAAGCATTCTCCTAGAAAGGATCCTAACACATCTTCTTGGATTCAGCTTACCAAATAAACACTGCTTAACACTGCAGAGCCCAAGACAAATTGTCATTTTATTTTGTGCTAGGTCCTCAGCAGTACTCTGGTTTCTTTTCTTTTTTTTTTTTTTTTTTGAGACGGAGTCTGGCTCTGTGGTCCAGGCTGGAGTGCAGTGGCCGGATCTCAGCTCACTGCAAGCTCCGCCTCCCGGGTTCACGCCATTCTCCTGCCTCAGCCTCCCGAGTAGCTGGGACTACAGGCGCCCGCCACCTCGCCTGGCTAGTTTTTTGTATTTTTTTAGTAGAGACGGGGTTTCACCGTGTTAGCCAGGATGGTCTCGATCTCCTGACCTCGTGATCCACCCGTCTCGGCCTCCCAAAGTGCTGGGATTACAGGCTTGAGCCACCGTGCCCGGCCAGTACTCTGGTTTCTTAGAATAAATTTCAAGGACATAGAACAAATTATCTTTAATTCCTAAAATAAGCACACATTTTACAAAATACTGTTACTTTAGTCCTTTCCAAAGGAAGGGGAAAAGCTTTTCCAGAGCTTGTTGTGTGTTAATGCCTGTTAATAACCATTATACAATTACTCCTTTTTTCCTTTTTTTATTTTTATTTTTTTATTTTTTTATTTTTTTTTGAGACGGAGTCTCGCTCTGTCGCCCAGGCTGGAGTGCAGTGGCGCGATCTCAGCTCACTGCAAGCTCCCCCTCCTGGGTTCAAGCCATTCTCCTGCCTCAGGAGGAGGTAGATAGATAGATAGATAGATAGATAGATAGATAGATAGATGATAGAATAGATAGATAAAGAGGATAAAGAGAGGGGGGAATTGAGTGATAGACTGATTCAAATTTATTTCCAAGTTCCCAAATTAAGGTCTCCACTATCAAGAAGATAGATTTAAAAATGAAGCCATCTTTAAAGAATACAGTCAGTGTGTAGTTGCTACACAAGAAGGGTATTCCCAATTCATTAACGTCAGATGCCAGTTGAATTTCTAATCATTGAAATTTACTTGTAGATTTTTGTAAGATTTGTAGTTGCATGTTAATTTCGTTGTCGCAAATATTCTCTTTAGTATTCATCTTGTAATGAACCTGTTCTGAAATTGGTGTGATAATCTTTTTATATTTTCTTTTCTTTCAATAACGTCAACTTTTAGTTTAGATTCGGGGGGTACGTGTACAGATTTGTTACATGGGTATATTCCGTGATGCTGTGGTTTGGGGTGCGGTAGTGAGCATGGCACCCCATAGTTCATTTTGCAACCCTTGCCCCCACTTCCCTCTTTCCTCTAGGAGTCTCCAGTGTCTATTGTTCCAATCTTTATGTCCATGTGTACCCAAGGTTAGGCTCCCACTTATAAGTGAGAACATGTGGCATTCAGTTTTCTATTCCTGCGTTAATTTACGTAGGATAATGGCCTCCAGCTGCATCCACATTACTTCAAAGGATATGATTTCTTTCTTTTTTATGGCCGCAGGTTTTTCGTTTTTGTTTTTGTTTTTTTGAGACAGAGTTTTGCCCTTTCGGCCAGGCTGGAGTGCAGTGGCGTGATCCCCGGCTCACTGCACCTTCCACCTCCTGGGTTCAAGCCATTCTCCTGCCTCAGCCTCCCAAATAGCTGAGACTACAGGTGCCTGCCAACACACCCAGCTAATTTTTGTATTTTTTAGTAGAGACAGGGTTTCGTCATGCTGTCCAGGCTGGTCTTAGACTCCTGACCTCAGGTGATCCGCCCACCTCTGGCTCCCAAAGTGCTGGGATTACAGGCGTGAGCCACTGCGCCCGGCTTTTTTTTTTTTTTTTTTTTTTTTTTGAGACAGGGTTTTGCTATATTGCCCAGGCCGGTCATAAATTCCTGGGCTCAAGTGACTCTCCCATCTTGGCCTCCCAAGTAGCTGAGATCTGCACCTGGCATGCATGCTAAGTATTTTAATCAAGGGTTTATTTCTGGGCTCTCTATTCCATAGTTCTATTTGTCTTTGTACCAGTATCACCCTGTTTTGATTACTTTATGTTTTGAAATCAGGAAGTATGAGACCTCCAAATTTGCTCTATTTCAAGATTGTTTCCATTATTCAGAGGCCCTTGGTGTGCCATATGATTTTTTTTTTTTTTTTTTTTTTTGAGATGGAGTCTCACTGTGTCACCCAGGCTGGAGTGCAGTGGCACCATCCCGGCTCACTGCAAGCTCCGCCTCCCAGGTTCACGCCATTCTCCTGTCTCAGCCTCCCAAGTAGCTGGGACTACAGGCCTGCCACCACGACCAGCTAATTTTTTTGTATTTTTAGTAGAGATGGGGTGTCACCATGTTAACCAGGATGGTCTCAATCTCCTGCCCTCGTGATCCTCCTGCCTCAGCCTCCCAAAGTGCTGGGATTACAGGCGTAAGCCACCGCGCCCGGCCCCATATAAATTTTAGAGTGGATTTCTTAATTTGTACAAGAAATGCCCCTGAGATTTTGATGGGGATTGCAATAATTCTGTAGATAGCTTTTGGTAGTACAGATATCTTAGCAATATTAAGCCTGCCAATCCATGAACATGAGATGTCTTTCCATTTGTTTCAGTCTTCTTTAATTTCTTCTCTCTCTCTTTTTTTTTTTTTTTTTTTTTTTTTTTGAGAGACGGAGTCTTGCTCTGTTGCCCAGGCTGCAGTGGCTTGATCTCGGCTCACTGCAATCTCTGCTACCCAGGTTCAAGCGATTCTACTGCCTCAGCTTCCCAAGTAGCTGGGACTACAGACATGCACCACCACACCCAGCTAATTTTTGTATTTTTAGTAGAAACGGGGTTTTGCTATGTTGCCTAGCCTGGGCTTGAACTCCTAAACTCAAGTGATCTGCTTGCCTTAGCCTCCCAAAATGCTGGGATTATAGGACTACAGGCATGAGCCACCGTGCCCTTCTTTTAATTTTTTTCAGCAGTGTTTTTGTCTCACGTGTCCGTGTGAAGAAACCACCAAACAGGCTTTGTGTGAGCAACATGGCTGTTTATTTCACTTGGGTGCAGGTGGGCTGAGTCCAAAAAGAGAGTCAGCAAAGGATGGTGGATTATCATTAGTTCTTACAGGGTTGGGGACAGGCGGTGGAGTTAGGAGCAGTGTTTTGCGGGCAGGGGGTAGATCTCACAAAGTACATTGTCAAGGGTGGGGAGAATTACAAAGAACCTTCTTAAGGGTTGGGGAGATTACAAAGTACATTGATCAGTTAGGGTGGGGCAGAAACAAATCACAATGGTGGAATGTCATCAGTGAAGGCTATTTTCACTTCTTTTGTGGATCTTCAGTTGCTTCAGGTGATCTGGATGTATACGTGCAGGTCACAGGGGATATGATGGCTTAGCTTGGGCTCAGAGGCCTGGCAGTTTTATTGTTTTAGCATACAGATTTTCAGTTCCTTGATTAGGTCTATCCTTAAGGATTTTATTCTTTCTGATGCTCTTGTAAATGGAATTGTTTTCTTTATTTCCTTTGCAGATTGTTCATTGTTACTGTATAGAAATGCAATTGATTTGGTGTGTTGATATAGTATCCTGCAACTCTGCTGAATCTGTTCGAGTTCAAATAGATTTTTGTGTGGAATGTTTAGGGTTTTCTACATACAAAATCATGTATCATCTATGAACAGAGATAATTTTACTTCTTTCTTTCCAATTTGGAGGCCTTTTTTTTTTTTTTTTTTCTTACCTAATTTAATTGCTCTGGCTAGGACTTCTAATACTGTGTTGAACAGAAGTGGGGAGACAGGGAATCTTTGCCATTTCTTTTTTTTTTTTTTTTTCTTTGAGATAGAGTCTCACTCTGTTGCCTAGGCCAGAGTGCAGGGGCGCAATCTCTGCTCACTGCAACCTCTGGATCCCAGGTTCAAGTGATTCTTGTGCCTCAGCCTCCTGAGTAACTGGGATTACAGGTGTGCGCCACCACACCTGGCTAATTTTTGTATTTTTTAAGTAGAGGTGGGGTTTGACCACATTGGCCAGCAAGGTCTGGAACTCCTGACCTCAAGTGATCTGTCTGCCTCAGCCTTCCAAAGTGCTGGGATGACAGGGGTGAGCCACCACACCTGGCCCATCTTTGTCATTTCTCATCTTGGCTATCAGTCTTTCATTGTTGAGTGATATTAGCCATGGACTTTTTATAAATGGCCTTTATTACATTGGTCATTTCCTTCCACGTCTAGTCAGTAGAGTGCTTTTATCATGAAAGAATATTCAGTCTTGTCAAATGCTTTTTCTGCAGCAATTGAAATGATCATGTGGCTTTTGTCCTTTATTCTGTCAATGTGGTACATTACACTGATTGATTTAAATATGTTGAACCATCCTTGTGTCTGAGGAATAAATTCCACTTGAGGCCGGGCTCACGCCTGTAGTCCCAGCATTTTGGGAGGCCAAGGCGGGAAGATCACTTGAAGTAGGGAGTTCGAAACCAGCCTGGCCAACATGGAAAAACCCCGTCTCTACTAAAAATACAAAAATTAGCCGGGTGTGGTGGCGGGAGCCTGTAATCCCAGCTACTTGGGAGGGAGAGGCAGGAGAATCTCTTGAACCCGGGAGGCGGAGGTTGCACTGAGTTCTTACCTGCCTGTGCTGACCAATAGCATTTGGGATACCCAGTGTGGCACTCATTCCAGTGAGTTTTAGTGACACCCCTACCACACACAGCTTCCCAGTCACTTCCACTGATACTCCAGCTGGCTTCCCAGCAAGTCTCATCAAAGTCCCAGAAAATTCCAGAAGGGGCCAGGCGCAGTGGCTCACGTATGTAATCCCAGCATTTTCGGAGGCCGAAGTGGGAGGATCACTGGAGCCCAGGAGTTTGAGACCTGCCTGGCCAACATGGCAAGACCCTGTCTCTATAAAATACATATATATATACATTTTTACATTGGCCTTTTTTCTTTTTTACTATTATTTTTAAATATATATATATCAGCCAGGTATGGTGGCTCACGCCTGTAATTCCAGCACTCTGGTAAGCTGAGGCTGGCAGATCACCTGAGGCCAGGAGTTTGAGACCAGCCTGGCCAACATGGCAAAACTCCATCTGTACTAAAAATACAAAAATTAGCTGGGCGTGGTGGCGGGCACCTGTAATCCCAGCTACTTGGGAGGCTGAGGCAGGAGAATCACTTGAACCCAGAAGGTGGAGGTTGCAGTGAGCCAAGATCGTGGCACCGCACTCTAGCCTGGGTGACAGAGCAAGACAAAAAAAAAAAAAAAGAAAAAGAAAGAAAGGAAAGGAAAAAGGAAGAAAGAAAATTCCAGGAGGTTTTGCAGTGAATTTCAGTGACACCATACCCACAGGCAGTTTCCCAGGGAGTTCCACCAGTTCCCCAGAGCATGATTTCCCAGCAAATTATCTTGGCATCACCATCCAGGTAGCTTCCAGAGAGTTCCACTGGCACACTAGAGGGCATCTTCCTTATAATGCCCAGAAAGTGTTGCAGATACCCACAGGGCAACTCTCTAGTGATTTCCGCCAGCACCCCCAGAAAGCAGGCGCCTGCTTGCCAGCCACCACATGGGTACCCCCATAAGCTTTCCCACTATGCAGTGGACCATGGCCAAATTCTGTTTAATAAGGTCTGAATCTCGGCCCTGGGGGGCCACCCCATTCCTGGATTTGCTCCCTCCTGGGTCCCCTGCCTCAGTCCAGCAGTTACAGATGCTCCTGCAACCTGCTGCTTATAGTTCTCTTTAGAGTCCTCGCTCCCTCTAGCAGCTAATCCCATGTTACCAGTTGACGATTACTAGGAAGCTTCACCTGTTGGTGTAAATTAGTACAACCTCTATGGAAAACAGTATGGAGGTTTCTTAGAGAACTAAACATAAACCCCCATTCAATCCAGCAAGCCCACTACTTGGCATCTACCCAAAGGAAAAGAAATCATTCTATCAAAGAGACACCTGCCTTGAATGTTCATCACAGCACTATTCACAGTAGCAAAGATATCTAATCAAGCTAAGCATCCATCATCACCAGATGATTGGATAAAGAAAATGTGGTACATACGCAATGGGATACTACTGAGCCATAAAAAAGAATGAAATGGCCAGGCGCGGTAGCTCACGCCTATAGTCCAAGCACTTTGGGAGGCCGAGGCCATGGATCACTTGAGATCAGGAGTTCTAGACCAGCCTGGCCAACACGGTGAAACCTCATCTCTACTAAAAATACAAAAATTAGCCGGGCATGGTGGCACATGCCTGTAATCACAGCTACTCGGGTGGCTGAGGCAAGAGAATCACTTGAACCCGGGAGGGAGAGGTTGCAGTGAGCCGAGATCACGCCACTGCACTCCAGCTTAGGTGACAGTAAGAGACTCTCTCTCAAAAAAAAAGAATGATGTCTTTTGCAGCAACATGGATTGGGGGCTATTGTCTTTATCAATTAACTTAAAAAGGCAAATGCTACGTGTCCTTACTTATAAGAGGGGCTAAATAATAGGTACACATCGACATACAGTGTGGGGCTGGGCGTGGTGGCTCACGCCTGTAATCCCAGCACTTTGGGAAACCGAGGTGGGGAGATCACTTGAGGCCGGGAGTTCAAGGACCAGCCTGGCCAACATGATGTAACTCTGTCTCTACTAAAAATGCAAAAATGAGCCTGGTGTAGTGGCGGGCGCCTGTAATCCCAGTTACTAGGGAGGCTGAGGCACGAGAATCTCCCGAACCCAGGAGGCAGAGGTTACTGTGAGCTGAGATTGTGCCACTGCACTCCAGCCTGGGCGACAGAGTGAGACTCTGTCTCAAAACAAACAAACAAACAAAAACATGGTCATAGAGTGTAAAATAAGAGACATTGGAGACTCAGAGGGGTGGGAGGCAGGAGGCGGGTAAGGGATGATAAATTACTTCATGGGTACAATGTACATTATTTGGGTGATGAGTACACTAAAACTCCAGACTTCACCAATGACACAGTATATCCATGTAAGAAAACTATACTTGGCTGGGCGCGGTGGCTCACACCTGTTAATCCCAACAATTTGGGAGGCTGAAGCGGGTGGATCACGACGCCAGGAGATTGAGACCATCCTGGCTGACACAGTGAAACCCCGTCTCTAGTAAAAAATACGAAAAAAATAGCCAGGTGTGGTGGCAGGTGCCTATAGTCCCAGCTACTCGGGAGGCTGAGGCAGGAGAATCGCGTGAACCCGGGAGGCGGAGCTTGCAATGAGCTGAGATTGTGCCACTGCACTCCAGCCTGGGTGACAGAGCGAGACTCTTGTCTCAAAAAAAAAAAAAAGAAAAGAAAAAAAAGAAAAGAAAACTATACTTGTGCCACTTACATTGATACAAAAAACAAAACAAAACAAAAAAACTTTTCTGTCTTCAAATTACTGTGTGGTTTCTCTCTCCTGACTAGACTGATTAAAACAATCAGTTTTAAAACTTTTGGAGGCGCAATTGATTCCAGGGCTGGTCTTGAATGGGTTCAGGGGTATAGTCTTCCTATACAATTATTGTCACTTTTCAACAGTACAGCAAATCAAATTTCTGTTATAAAGATAATTTCTGGCAGAGTGTAGTGCCTGACACCTGTAATCCCAACACTTTGGGAGGCTGAGATGGGAGGATCGCTTGAGGCCAGGAGTTAGAGCCTAGCCTGGGCAACATAGTGAGATCCCATCTTGAAAAAAATTTTAAAAGTTAACCAGGTGTGGGCCGGGCGTGGTGGCTCAAGTCTGTAATCCCAGCACTTTGGGAGGCTGAGACGGGTGGATCACAAGGTCAGGAGATCGAGACCATCCTGGCTAACCCAATGAAACCCCGTCTCTACTAAAAAATACAAAAAACTAGCCGGGCGAGGTGGCAGGTGCCTGTAGTACCAGCTACTCGGGCGGCTGAGGCAGGAGAATGGCGTAAACCCGGGAGGTGGAGCTTACAGTGAGCCGAGATCCGGCCACTGCACTCCAGCCTGGGCGACAGAGCGAGACTCCATCTCAAAAAAAAAAAAAAAAGAAAAAAGTTAACCAGGTGTGATGGTGCACTCCTGTAAGCCTAGCTACTTGGGAGGCAGAGGTGGGAGGATTGCTTGAGCCCAGAAATTTGAGGCTGCAGGGAGCTTTGATCATTCCACTGCACTCCAGCCTGGGCAGCAGAGTGAGACCCTGTCTCTAAAAATAATAATTTCCTTAAACTAGTACTATTTCTTTATATGTTGATTTTTTATAGTTCTTTAACCTGTTTATCATAAATACAATTTTTTATTGTCTTTCTTTAAAAGATCTTGTTTTATATTTATTCACTTTTTTCCCCTTTTTTCTTTCAATACCAGAAACAAAGTACGGAAGTGTATAGCACAAATGCTTAGATACTGACCTAATGCCAATCATCCATTTACAGGCGTTGCAGAGGGGCTACGTGAGGTGAAACCTCCCTGCCCTGTGAACGGGATGCAGGTCCACTCCGGAGAAACGGAAATACTCAGGAAGGCAGTGGAGGACTATTTCTGCTTTTGTTATGGTAACGTTCACTTTAAGCATGAATTCTTTTTTTTTTTTTTTTTAGACGGAGTCTTGCTCTGCCACCCAGGCTGGAGTGTAATGGTGCAATCTTGGCTCACTGCAACTTCTGCCTCCTGGGTTCAAGCAATTCTCCTGCCTCAGCTTCTCAAGTAGCTGGGATTACAGGCGCCCACCACCACACCCAGCTAATTTTTGTATTTTTAGTAGAGATGGGGTTTCACCATGTTGGCCAGGCTGGTCTCGAACTCCTGACCGTGTGATCCGCCCGCCTTGGCCTCCCAAAGTGCTAGGATTGTAGGCATGAGCCACCGCGCCCAGCCAAGCATGAATTCTCTAAGTGGTTCACCCAGGAGTAGAACAGTGTCACAGACAATCTTATTGCCATGACTATTTACAATGTTTTGAACATTTCAAAACCCATATGCTTATCAACCAAGGATAAGCATATGGGTTTTTTTTTTTTTTTTTTTTTCTGAGAAGGAGTTTTGCTATGTCACCCAGGCTAAAGTGCGATGGTGCAATCTCAGCTCACTGCAAACTCTGCCTCCTGGGTTCAAGCAATTCTCCCATCCCAGCCTCCTGAGTAGCTGGGATTACAGGTGCCCACCACCACGCCCAGCTAATTTTTGTATTTTTAGTAGAGACGGGGTTTTGCCCTGTTGGCCAGGTTGGTTTCGAACTCCTGACCCCAGGTGATCCTCCTGCCTTGGCCTCCCAAATTGCTGGGATTACAGGTGTGAGCCACCGCGCCTGGCCACCAGTTCTTGATTACCAGATTAAGTGTTCTTATAGAAGATGATGTGGATCTTGGATCTTCTGCTCTGTGGAAACTTCTGTATTGATCAGTCTTTCTTCCTTGATTCCATTTTAGTGTATTGTTAAACATAGTCAGTGTTGGCTCAGTCACCTCCCTCACCCCTCAGTTGTTGCTCCACCTACCCATGTCTTTCCATAGGCATGAAGATGGGAATTTAAAAAAAAAAACACACACACACATACTGGGCATGGTGGCTTGAGCCTATAATTCCAGCTACTTGGGAGGCTAAGGTGGGAGGATCATTTGAGCCCAGGAGTTTGAGACCAGACTGAGCAGCATAGTAAGACCCTGTCTCTACAAAATAAAATAAAAATAATTTTCAAAAATCCTTTGCAGTGTTTTAAAAAGCTAGATAACAGGCTGGGTGTGGTGACTCACACCAACTACTTGGGAGGCTGAGGTGGGTGGATCACCTGAGATCAAGAGTTCGAGACCAGCCTGGCCAACATAGTGAAACTCCGTCTCTACTAAAAATATAAAAATTAGTCGGGCACGGTGGCAGGCAGCTGTAATCCCCGCTACTCAGGAGTCAGAGGCAGGAGAATTGCTTGAACCCAGGAGTCAGAGGTTGCAGTGAGCCCAGTCGAAACCCTGTCTCTTAATTAAAAAAACAACAACAAGAACAACAAACTAGGCTGGGCTCAGTGGCTTACGCCTGTAATCCTAGCACTTTGGGAGGCTAAGGTGGGTGGACTGCCTGAGCTCAGCAGTTTGAGACCAGTCTGGGGCAACATGGTGAAATCCCCATCTCTACTAAAATACCAAAGAAATTAGCTGGGTGTGGCAGTGTGTGCCTATAGTCCCAGCTACTGGGGAGGCTGAGGCAGGAGAATTGTTTGAATCCGGGAGGTGGAGGTTGTGATGAGCCGAGATCTCACCATTGCACTCCAGCCTGGGTGGCAGAGTGAGACGCCGTCTCTACAAAAAAAAAAAAAACAAACCTAAAAAAACCACTGGTGGAACATTAGGTTCACCCCATCTAAAGACGTTTGCATCTTCTTGTAGGTAAAGCCTTAGGGATGACGGTGATGGTGCCTGTTCCCTATGAGAAGATGCTGCGAGACCAGTCAGCTGTGGCAGTGCAGGGGCTTCCGGAAGGCGTTGCCTTTCAACACCCTGAGAACTACAACCTTGAAACCCTGAAATGGATTTTGGAGAACAAAGCAGGGATTTCATTCATCATAAATAGGTGACACGCTCTGCACCCCCACCCCCTCAGTTCATTTAAAGATGAAACTGATCGCGTAATTTTAATTCACTCGTGCATTCCGCCTGTTGCGATTCAGAGCTGACTGTTCAGATGTGTCATCCTTTTTTCATATGTCCATACTGGGTAACAGCGTTGCTTTTCTTGCAGACCCTTCCTCGGACCAGAGAGTCAGCTGGGTAAGTGACAGCTTCTCAGGTTTGGTGGCTCTTCTGAGCTGCTGAACCACTTCTTCTTCATTAAAACTTGAATTCGGATGAGGGGAGGGAACTTAGAGGACGGGCCAATAGGTGCAGCAAGCCACTGTGGCACACATGAGCTTAGGTAACAAACCTGCACGTTCTGTATGTGTATCTCCCTCCTCCCCCTGCCCTTTTTTTTTTAGAAGAAATAAATTTAAAAAAAAAAAAAAAAGAAAGAAAAATACATTTGTAGCTATTTAAAAAAAAAAAAAAACTGGCTGGGTGCAGTGACTCACACCTGTAATCCCAGCACTTTGGGAGGCAGAGGTGGGCAGATCACTTGAGGTCAGGAGTTCAAGACCAGACTGGTCAACATGGTAAAACCCCGTCTCTACTAAAATTACCAAAGTTAGCCAGGCGTGGTGGCGGGTACCTGTTATCCCAGTTACTCAGGAGGCTGAGGCAGGAGAATCGCTTGAACCCGAGATGTGGAGTTTGCAGTGAGCTGAGATTGTGCCAGTGCACTCTAGCTTGGGTGAGAAAATGAGACTGTGTCTCAAAAATAAATAAATAAATAAGAATAAAAGAGAATGTCTTGCTGAGACTGCCTAGGTGGAGTAAGGAGATGGCAGGGGTCGGGGGTGGCACAGTTCACAAGGCACCTGCTGGGTGTATGACATGCTCCAGTTCTTCTTAGCCGGGGACTAAACACAGTGTGAAGTCTGTTTCGGGAGTGATGGTGAGTTCCTGTCATCCTCTAACTCACATTAAAGGAGAAGTGAGGGGGCAGGGTGGCAGGTGGCCATGGACTGTTGTCCCAACTGACTTGTATCACCATCACAGAAAAACAATAATACAGTGGTCCCCCCTTATCCTTGGGGAATATGCTTCAAGACCCCCAGTGGATGCCCAGACCCATGGGTAGTACAGAACCCTACCTATACTGTTTTTCCCTATCCATACATACCTATGAGAAAGTTTAATTTATAAATCAAACACAGGCTGGGCGTGGTGGCTCATGCCTGTAATCCCAGCACTTTGGGAGGCCAAGGTGGGTGGATTACCTGAGGTCAGGAGTTTGAGACCAGCCTGGCCAACATGGTGAAACCCTGTCTCTACTAAAAATAAAAAAATTAGGTGGTGTGCGCCTGTAGTCCCAGCTACTCGGGAGGCTGAAGCGGGAGAATTGCTTAAACCTGGGAGGTGGAGGTTGCAGTGAGCCGACATCGTGCCACTGCACTCCAGCCCAGGCAACAGAGCAAGATCCATCTCAGTAAATCAATAAATCAAGCACAGTAGGAGATTAACAGCAATAACTAAAGATAAAATAGAACAATTATAACAATATGCCTTCATTACTAATCTTGCACTTTGGGGCCATTATGAAGTCAAATAAAGGTGACTTGAGCACAAGCACCCCAGCCTTCCCAGGACCATCAGTCTGATAACAGAGCCAGCTACTCAGTGACTAATGGGCAAGTAGTGTAGACAGCGTGGATCGCAGGACAAAGGGATGAGTCACGTCCAGGCAGGACGGCACCACACTTCATCACGCTGCTCAGAACAACGTGTAATTTCAAACTTCTGAATTGTTTATTTCTGGAATTTTCCGTTTACTCTTTGGAGACCTTGGTTGACCTTGGGGAACAAACTGAGGAAAGCGAAACCACAGATCAAGGGGAAGCTCGTGTCATAGCAGCTGTAACTTAGTGCTTACAATGTACAGGCACTGTTGTAGTCATTTTGCATATATTCATGAATCCTCCCACAACCACCGTGTTCACAAGGAAGTGGAGGCCGAGGGAGGTTTAGTGAGTTGCTGGAGGCAGCCCAGCTGGTGAGCTGAGGCTCGGCCCCATGCCCATGCTCTGGCCCCAAAACACTCCGGTAATCCCCATCTCGCCCACACAAATGGCCCCGGAACACAGCGGCTGCTTTGAGTCGGTTTCTCTCTCAATGACTTTTCCACGATGGCTTCGATCTGGGAGTTCCGTTTTCTGTGTGTTTGCTGCCAATTTCTGTGCCTTTGGATGTTAGTCATTTTCCAAGGTGCTAAAAGGGGCTGGTGTATGTCTTTTTATTCCTCCACAGGTGGCCCTGGGATGGTAACAGATGCTGAGAGATCCATCGTATCACCAAATGAAAGGTAAAAGATAAATCATAGCAACTAAAATCCACAACTATGCACAGTGTTCGTTTTTGGATGACAGGCCTCCTTACAGCATTTAGGTGCAGTGTATAGGGTTAATGTGCTTCTTCTCTTCCTTATTTTCTATCCTATTCTTTGTCCAGAAAGACCTTTGGAATTAGAAGACTATTTTCAGTAGACACGTTTAATTTTGGAACAACTTATTAAGAACGTTAATATTAGAGTGGAGGCAGTGTTGCATTTGGTTGATGGGAGGAGGGGGATTTGGTGCCACGGAGGTCCAGGGCATTTGAGCTTAGCATGTCCAGGCGGCTCTGCCTGGTCCTCACCCTGCCCATCCTGACCAGGGTTCCCTTCTCCTTGCAGCTGCGGCCCCATCAGTGTGAAAACTGAACCCATGGAAGATTCTGGTGGGTACCATGATGCTTTTAGAATCAAGAATTGGCCAAGCGTGGTAGCTCACACCTGTAATCCCAGCACTTTGGGAGGCCGAGGCAGGCGGATCACTTGAGGTCAGGAGTTCAAGACCAGCCTGGCCAACATGGTGAAACCCTGTCTCTACTAAAAATACAAAAATTAGCTGGGCGTGGCTGTGCGTGCCTGTAATCCCAGCTACCCGGGAGGCTGAGGCAAGAGAATTGCTTGGACCCGGGAGGCTGAGGCTGCAGGGAGCTGAGTTGGCACCACTGCACTCCAGCCTGGGTGACAGAGCAAGACCCTGTCTCAAAAAAACAAACAAGGCTGGGCATGGTGGATCACGCCTGTAATCCCAGCACTTTGGGAGGCTGAGGCGGGCAGATCGCCTGAGCTCAGGAGTTCAAGACCATCCTGGCCAACATGGTAAAACCCTGTCTCTACTAAAATACAAAAAATTAGCTGGGCATGGTCGTGTGCACCTGTAGTCCCAGCTACACGGGTGGCTGAGGCATGAGAATCTTGAGCCTGGGAGGTGGAGGTTGCGGTGAGCTGAGATGGTGCCACAGCACTCCAGCTTGGGCTACAGAGTGAGATTCTGTCTCAAAAACAAAAACAAGTATCTAGCAGGTTATCATTTGACACCTTTCTTTTGTTTTATCAAATAAATAAATAAATAAGGACCAGGGCACAAATTAACCTCAATGGAGCCTCATTTGCAGAAGAACCATTATTTTACTCAAATATCTAGAAAACGGAGTCTTGGCAGGGTGCAGGGGTTCATGACTGTAACTCCAACACTTTGGGAGGCCGAGGCAGGTGAACTGGTTGAATACCAGAGTTCAAGACCAGCCTGAGCAACATGGTGAGACTTCATCTTTGCAAAAAATACAAAAAATGGTGGTGCATGCGTGTGATCCCAGCTACTCAGGAGGCTGAGGTGGGAGGATCGCATAAGCCCAGGAGGTCGAGGCTGCAGTGAGCTGTAATGGTGCCACTGCACTCCAGCCTGGGTGACAGAGAGAGACGTTGTCTCAAAAAAGAAAAAAAGGAAAAAAAAGAAAAGAGAGAGAGAACCTTCTAATTCAGTAAATACTGGGGACTAAGACGTTATTAAATACACATATTTGTGGACAAAATATTATTTTAATTATAGTTGAATTAGAACCTGAATTTGAAATGAGTAAAACATTTTGAATATAAAACTGAAATTATTACTTGACTCACAAATTGAGCAGTGTTTTCATTTTTGGACATACTTTACTGCTTTTTTGGACTTTTCTGTCATTTCTACATGTTTTACAATGTAGGTACATTACTATGACAGTGTATGCTAGAAAAAAAATCCCTCTTCAGTGGATGAGAGTAGTTGACCCCATTCTTGCTTCTCCTCCCTCCTCAATGAAAGAAAACCAGCATTAATTAGAGGAAAAATGTTAACAGGTTAAGATTTAAAAAAAAAAAAAAATTTAGGCTAGGTGCAGTGGCTCACACCTGTAATCCCAGCACTCTGGGAGGCCAAGGTAGGCGGATCACTTGAGGTCAGGAATTCGAGACTAGCCTGGCCAACATGGTGAAACCCTGTCTCTACTAAAAATACAAAAAATTAGCTGGGCATGGTGGCAGGTGACTGTAATCCCAGCTACTCGGGAGGCTGAGGCATGAGAATCGCTTGAACCCAGGAGGTGGAGGTTGCAGTGAGCCGAGATCATGCCACTGCACTCTAGCCTGGGCAACAGAGCAAGACTCTGTCTCAAAAAGAAACAACAACAACAAAAATAATTTAAACCCAAATGTTTAATCAAGGGATGGGAAAATACTGAAAGCATTAAAAGTGGAAAGGTTCACACTTGTAATCTCAGCACTTTGGGAGGCTGAAGCAGGAGGATTGCTTGAGCCCAGGAATTTGAGACCAGCCTGGGCAACAGAGCGAGACCCTATCTCTACAAAAAATACTTATAAATAAAAAATTAGCCAGACATGGTGGCATGCACTTATAATCCCAGCTACTTGGGAGGCTGAGGTTGGAGGATCACCTGGGCCCAGGAGATAAAGGCTGGAGTGAGCCATGACTGCACCACTGCACTCCAGCCTGAGTGACAGAGCGAGACCCTGGCTCCAAGAAATAATAATCATAATCCAAAAGAAAAACAATATTCTGTGTTAAGAAACAAAGATCTGGGCCGGGCGCGGTGGCTCAAGCCTGTAATCCCAGCACTTTGGGAGGCCGAGATGGGCGGATCACGAGGTCAGGAGATCGAGACCATCCTGGCTAACACGGTGAAACCCCGTCTCTACTAAGAAATACAAAAAATAGCCGGGCGAGGTGGCAGCGCCTGTAGTCCCAGCTACTCGGGAGGCTGAGGCCGGAGAATGGCGTGAACCCGGGAGGCGGAGCTTGCAGTGAGCTGAGATCCAGCCACTGCACTCCAGCCTGGGCTACAGAGCGAGACTCCGTTTCAAAAAAAAAAAAAAAAGAAACAAAGATCTGGCTGCGTCCAGTGGCTCAGGCCTGTAATCCCAGTACTTTGGGAAGCAGGCAGATCAGCTGAGGTCAGGAGTTTGAGACCAGCCTAGCCAACATGGTGACACCCCATCTCTACTAAAAATACAAAAATTAGCCAGATGTGGTGGCTCACACCTGTAATCCCAGCTACTTGGGAGGCTGAGACAGGAAAATTGCTTGAACCCAGGAGGCAGAGTTTGCTGTGAGCTGATACTGTGCCATTGCACTCCAGCCTGGGCGACAGTGAAAATCCGTCTGAGAAAGAAAGAACAGGAGAGAGAGAGAGAGAGAAAGATCTAGAAAAAGGAAAAACAGAGCCTTTAGCATGAGTAAAATGAAGTAAGGACAGCAGCGTTTCTAAGACAGTGAAGATGTGGTTTATGCTTCGAGGCTCCTGGGATTCCTTGGGAGGTCCAGGGACACAGTGGGTGGGTCTCCTTGGCCCAGCTCCTCCTTTGTCACACCCAGGGATCTTTTCGCCACAACTGTGGATGCTCATGTCCCTTCCATTCCCATGCAAACAGATGCTTAGCAGAAGCTCCAGCTTCAGATGAGAGTCTGAACAAAAAAATGTCTCAAAAAGAAACAACAACAACAAAAATAATTTAAACCCAAATGTTTAATCAAGGGATGGGAAAATACTGAAAGCATGAAAAGTGGAAAGGTACACGCTTGTAATCTCAGCACTTCAGGAGGCTGAAGCAGGAGAATGCTTCTCCTCTGCAGTGGTTCTAAGTCAATCCAAGACAAGTTGAATGGAGAGAAGCGGGCACAGTATTTCAGGTCAGCACAATTCAGCTGTGAGCACAGGTCTGCTGTGGAATCTTAGTCTCGTTTCTGACCTGACAGGCCTCAAACTCCTGCCCACTCAATTTTAGCCTGGGATGTTTTCAGAGCTCAGATATGTTCTGCCTGTGTCTTACCTGGTCACAGAGAATTTTTAAAAATACCCCAAGCCACAGGCTCCACATACAAACTGGGAAGATGAGGCCAGGCACGGTGGCTCACACCTGTAATCCCAGCAATTTGGGAGGCCAAGGGGGGCAGATCACCTGAAGTCAGGAGTTTGAGACCAGCCTGGCCAACATGGTGAAACCCCGTCTCTACTAAAAATACAAAAATTAGCCGGGCGTAGTGGTGGGCGCCTGTAATCCCAGCTACTCAGGAGGCTGAGGCAGGACAGTTGCTTGAACCTAGGAGGCAGAGGTTGCAGTGAGCCAAGATGGCACCACTGCACTCCAGCCTGGGTGACAGAGCAAGACTCTGTCTCTAAAAGAAAATAAAAAGAAGAAGAAGAAGAAGAAGAACCTGGGAAGATGAAAGGGGTGAGAGTGAGACGTGATCAGTGTCCCCAGGGGCCGAGTTTCCTTCCTCACCAGCTGTTGGGCTAGATGTGTGGTTCCCACGTGCCTTTGTTGGAGATGTGGTTTCATTTGAACAAAAATATGCTTCCTTATTCACAAAACTTCCTACTGTAGACTTCATGAAGCGATATGGATTGGTACCAGCTGCCGGCAGGCTCCTGAGAGCCGGTGCTCAATTGCTCCTTATTTCTTGTGATAGCATTTGCTACATAGAAGAAACATCTCCCTGGTTTTAATTTTTTCTTTCTTTCTTTCTTTCTTTCTTTCTTTCTTTCTTTCTTTCTTTCTTTCTTTCTTTCTTTCTTTCTTTCTTTCTTTCTTTCTTTCTTTTTCTTTCTTTCTTTCTTTCTTTTTCTTTTTCTTTCTTTTTCTCTTTCTTTCTTTCCTTCCTTCCTTCCTTCCATCCCTTTCTTTCACTTTCTTCCTTCCTTCCTTCCATCCCTCTTTCTTTTTCTCTTTCTTTCTGTCTTATCTTTTTTTTTTTTTTTTTTTGAGTCTTGCCAGGCTGGAGTGCAGTGGTACGATCTCAGCTCACTGCAACCTTCGCCTCCTGGGTTCAAGTGATTCTCCTGTATCAGCCTCCTGAGTGGCTGGAATCAGGCGCACACCGTCACGCCCAGCTAATTTTTTGTATTTTAGTAGAGACGGGGTTTCACCCTGTTGCCCAGGCTGGTCTCAAACTCCTGAGCTCAGGCAATCTGCCCGCCTTGGCCTCCCAAAGTGCTAGGATTATAGACATGAGCCACCGCACCAGGCCAATTTTTTTCTTTTCTTGAGACAGAGTCTCGCTGTCGCCCAGACTGGCGTGCAGTGGTACGATCTCAGTTCACTGCAACTTCCACCTCCCGGGTTCAAGCAATTCTCCTGCCTCAGCCTTCTGAGTAGCTGGGATTACAGGCGCCCGCCACCACGCCTGGCTGGTTTTTGTATTTTTAATAGAGACGGGGTTTCACCCTGTTGTTCAGGCTGGTCTTGAACTCCTGAGCTTAAGTGATCTGACCACCTTAGCCTCCCAAAATGCTGGGATTAGAGGTCTGAGCCACTGTCCTCGGCTGACAATCAGATTTTTAAATGTTTAGCTTCACTATCCTTATAACAACAGAGCTGTTAAAGATTTTCAGACGACCCCTCAGAACTTATAAATTATGCTAAACAATGAACCCCAAGCTGTGCCACAGTTTTTTTGTGTTGCTATTATAACACAAAATGGTTGGCCGGGTGCGGTGGCTCATGCCTATAATCCCAGCACTTTGGGAGGCAGAGGCTGGTGGATCACAATGTCAGGAGATGGAGACCATCCTGGCTAACATGGTGAAGCCCAGTCTCCACTAAAAATACAAAAAAAATTAGGCGGGCGTGGTGGCGGGTGCCGGTAGTCCCAGCTACTCGGAAGGCTGAGACAGGAGACTGGTGTGAACCCAGGAGGCGGGGCTTGCAGTGAGCCAAGATCACACCACTGCACTCCAGCCTGGGCAACAGAGCCAGACCCCGTCTCAAAAAAAAAAAAAAAAAAAAAAGGTCGAATAAACATTCATGGTTAAGTCACATGTATATTTTAGTATCAGTCATCTATTGCTGTATTTAAACGTACCCTGAAATGAGGCCGGGTGTGGTAGCTCATGCCTGCAATCCCAGCACTTTGGGAGGCCGAGGTGGGTGGATCACCTGAGGTCAGGGGTTTGAGACCAGCCTGGCCAACATGGTGAAACCCTGTCTGCACTAAACATACAAAAATTATCCAGGCATAGTGGTGCACATCTGTAGTCCCAGCTACTCGGGAGGCTGAGGTAGGAGAATCACTTGAACCTGGGAGGTGGAGGCTGCAGTGACCCGATATCATGCCATTGCACTCCAGCCTGGGCTGGAAGGGGAAGGGGAAGGGGAAGGACTCCAGTGGAATGGAATGGAATGGCTGGGATGGAATGGAATGGAATGGCTGGAATGGAATGGAATATTTAATCTCTCTTACATTTCTGTGTGTTGGCTGGACTGGCTCAGCAAGGGCCGGATGGCTGTGTGTCTGAGGCCTTGTCTGGGACATCAGGGTCTCTCTCCTCGTGGCCTCATACCCTATAGGAAGCACCCCAGGCCGGCTCCCATGGTGATGAGGTTCTAGAAGCAGGAGGCACAGATGATCAAACTCTTCTCAAGCCTCTGTTTGCATCCCATCTGCTGATGTCCCATTGACCAAAGCAAGTCACACAGCCAGGGCCAGATTAAGGGGCAGAGAATGGCCTGGCGCCGTGGTTTACAGCTGTAATCCCAACACTTTGGGAGGCCAAGGCAGGCAAATTGCTTGAGTCCAGGAGTTTGAGATGAGCCTGGACAACATGGTGAAACTCCAACTCTACAAAAAATAAAAAATTAGGCAGGCATGGTGATGCATGCCTGTAGTCCCAGCTACTCGGGAGACTGAGACAGGAGGATCGTTTGAGCCCAGGAGACAGAGGTTGTAGTGAGCCATGATCGCATCACTGCACTCCACTGGGTGACAGAGCGAGACTCTGTCTCAAAAAATAATAACAAAATGGCAGAGAAACAGACTTCTAGAAAAGAAGCATGGGAGAGTCAAATTGCAAAGGGATGTACATCCTGGGATGGGAGAGGTCTTGAGCCTGTTTTTGCAGCCAACCACACCTTTCTCTGATAAAGGCCTTTGGTTTTACTGGTGTAGCTTCTCCAGGTTTTGAAATCCGTTCCATTGTAGTGGGTAGCTTAAGATTATAAGTGCCTGGCCGGGCATGGTGGCTCACGCCTGTAATCCCCACACTTTGGGAGACCAAGGTGGGCGGATCACCTGAGGTCAGGAGTTCGAGACCAGCCTGGCCAACATGGTGAAACCCCGTCTTTACTGAAAATGCAAAAATTAGCCAGGTGTGGTGGTGCACGCCTGTAGTCTCAGCCACTTGGGAGGCCGAGGCAGGAGGGTCCCTTGAACCCGGGAGGTGGATGTTGCAGTGAGTTGAGATCATGCCACTGCACTCCAGCCTGGGCAACAGAGTGAGATTTTGTCTCAAAAAAAAAAAAAAAGAAAAAAAAGATTATACATGTCAGTTCAGGCTCCATGACAGAATAATCTTCACAGCATTTCATGTAAATGCATGTGGATATTCAGCCACCATGAAGGGGAAAATCTCCCAAAACTAGGACTAGAACCAGAACTAAGGTCTCACGCCTTCTTGATGCCTTCCTTCATCCTCCTCGCCTTCCTTCCTTTTTTTTTTTGAGACAGAGTCTCGCTTTGTTAACTAGGCTGGAGTGCAGTGGCTCTATCTCAGCTCACTGCAACCTCCACCTCCTGGGTTTAAGCAGTTCTCCTGCCTCAGCCTCCCATGTAGCTGCGGCTACAGGTGTCTGCCACCACTCCCAGCTAATTTTTGTATTTTTAGTAGAGACAGGGTTTCACCATGGTGGCCAGGCTGGTCTCGAACTCCTGACCTCAAGTGATCTGCCCGCCTCGGCCTCCCAAAGTACTGGTATTGCAGGCATGAGCCACCGTGCCCGGTCCCCTCCTTCCTTCTTTCCTTTTCTATTGATTTTACAATTGATATTTTTTTATATAAATATACATAAATACATAATGTATGTTTTCTATATGTACATTATTTTATATTTATAGTATTTCTGTTTTTGTATCAAGAGGTCAAATTTGTTCATAGTGAGTGAGCTACAAGTTCTTTTGCTGATTGTAACATTGCTGTATTAATCAACTTATATTAGCTAGTCATAGTCTCTGTTGGCAAGCTTAACCTAACATACAATTTTATAATTTCCATTGCATTCTAAGGCATTTCACTGAAAGCAGAAGCTGTCGCAGTCAAGAAAGAATCAGAAGATCCTAATTACTATCACTATAATATGCAAGGTAATACTGTTTGATGATAATTTTCTTCCCCAAAAGTTATTTGGGATGGAAGATTTTAATTACTACCTGTCTGAAAAACAGGCGAACACCCATGTATGTTTACCTAGGATTTAGCATATTGCCATTTAGAGTAAATCCTACAGTTATGAAATAGATTGTATTTAACCTAAATCCATGTACTCTTGTTTCTTTTTTATAGAGATGAGGTCTCACCTTGTTGCCTAGGCTGGTCTCTAACTCCTGGGCTCAAGTAGTCCTCCAGCCTTGGCCTCCAGAAGTGCTGAGATTATAGGCGTGAGCCACCATGCCTGGCCTAAATCCACATTTTTTTTTTTTTTTTTTTTTTTTGAGACAGAATCTTACTCTGTTGCCCAAGCTGGAGTTCAGTGGTGCTGTTTCCACTCACTGAAACCTCTGCCTCCTGGGCTCAGATGATTCTTGTGCCTCAGCCTCCTGAGGAGCTGAGATTACAGGCGTATGCCACTATGCCTGGCTAATTTTTTGTATTATTAGTAGAGACAGGGTTTTGCCGTGTTGGCCAGGTTGGTCTCGAACTCCTGACCTCAGGTGATCCACTTACCTTGGCCTCCCAAAGTGCTGGATTACAGGCATGAGCTGCCACACCCGGCCCATAAGGCTTTTAAAAAGAAGTCATAAATTGTCACGACTGTCATGATTTTGTACCACGTAATGAAGCAATGCATCTTGGCAATAATTGTCAGTCGCCATTACAACCATTTTATAAAAGTCTGATGGAGACTTTATCATGGACAGACTTGACTGACAGTTCCTGAACTGACTGGTCACTGGTCTCCTGATGGGATCCAGCAGAAAGTACACCACACCATTTTGGTCAAGGATTCTTCAAAAACAAACAAAATCAAACCAATACAGGTGTAGTGTCTCATACCTGTGATCACTTTGGGAGGCCAAGGCAGGTGTATCACTTGAGCCCAGGAGTTCAAACCAGCCTGGGCAACACGGTGAGACCCCATCTCTACAAAAAATACAAAAAGTAGCCAGGCGTGGTGGCGCATGCCTGTAGCCCCAGCTACTTGGGAGGCTGAGGTGGGAAGATCGCTTGAGTCTGGGAGGTCAAGGCTGCAGCGAACTATAATGACACCACTGCACTCCAGCCTAGGTGCTGAAGTGAGACTGTGTCTCAAAAAACAAAAACAACAACAACAAAAAAACAATCAGACCTAAGTCTGATCCAGCCTTTAGAGCTAACCAGCAATTTTTAGGAGATACATGGAATACAGGCACATATGAAAACATCACCACAAGGACATAGTCAATAAAATCCAGAATGTGAGAAACTCAGATAAATTCATTGCTTTACTTTTTTTTTTTTTTTTTTTTTTTTGAGACAGAGTCTCGCTCTGTCGCCCAGACCAGAATGCAGTGGCATGACTGTGGCTCACTACAACCTCCACCTCCCAGGTTCAAGTGATTCTCCTGGCTCAGCCTCAAGAATAGCTGAGATTACAGGCGTGTACCACCACGCCCGGTTGATTTTTGTATTTTTGGTAGAGAAGGGGTTTCCCCATGTTGGCCAGGCTGGTCTCAAACTCCTGACCTCAGGTGGTGGCAACCTGCCTGCCTTGGCCTCCCAGAGTGCTGGGATTACAGGCATGAGCCACTGCGCCCAGCCGAGGAGGGGATTTCTATTCGTAAAAAATGTCAATGTTAGGCCGGGCGCGGTGGCTCAAGCCTGTAATCCCAGCACTCTGGGAGGCCAAGACGGGCGGATCACAAGGTCAGGAGATCGAGACCATCCTGGCTAACATGGTGAAACCCTGTCTCTACTAAAAAATACAAAAAACTAGCCGGGCGAGGTGGCGGGCGCCTGTGGTCCCAGCTACTCGGGAGGCTGAGGCAGGAGAATGGCGTGAACCCGGGAGGCGGAGCTTGCACTGAGCTGAGATCCGGCCACTGCACTCCAGTCTGGGCGACAGAGCGAGACTCTGTCTCAAAAAAAAAAAAAAAAGTCAATGTTATAAAACACAAAGACAGACTATGGAACCGTTCCTGATTAAAGGAGATTTAAAAGACATGACAACTGGAAACACTACCTTGCCCTAAACTGGCTCCTGTACTGAAAGGAGAAAAGCTCTAAAGGACATTCGAGTCAGCTGAGAAATGTCCTGGTTTTAAAAGCTTTATTGTGATTGTGTAAAGGAATGTCCCTATTCTTAGGAAACAGTCACTGAATTATTTAGAGATCAAGGCCTATGATGTTTGTAACTTTCCTCAAATGGTTCAGGAAAAATATTAAAAAGTATGTGTATATACACCTGTATAGATGACAGATGGAGGGGAGAGGAGAGGGAGGGAGGGAGGGAGGGAGGGAGGGAGGGAGGGAGGGAGGGAAAGGCATCCTGATGATCAAGGAAACGGGGTAAAATGTTAACATTGTGTGATCCGGGCAAAAGGTACATGGATCTTTGTACTCTTTTATTTTTGCAACTTTTCTGTAAATTTGAAGTTTCCGGTCCAGGCACTGGGAAAAGCGCCTTGGGATCACTTGGGACGCTGAGGCAGGTGGATTGCTTCAGCCCAGGAGTTCAAGACCAGCCTAAGCAACACAGTGGGACCCCATCTCTACAAAAAAAGTATTAAATTAGCCAGGCACAGTGGCTCACGCCTGTAATCCCAGCACTTTGGGAGGCCGAGGCGAGTGGATCACTTGAGGTCAGGAGTTGGAGATCAGCCTGGCCAACATGGTGAAACCCTGTCTCTACTAAAAATACAAAAATTAGCCAGGCGTGGTGACGCACACCTGTAGTCCCAGCTACTCAGGAGGTTGAAGCAGGAGAATTGCTTGAACCTGGAAGGCAGAGGTTACAGTGAGCCAAGACTGCACCACTGCACTCCAGCCTGGGTGACAGAGTGAGACTCTGTCTCAAATAAATAAATAAAAATTAGCCAGGTTCAGTGCTGCATGCCTATAGTCCCAGCTACTCAGGAGGCTGAGGTGGGAGGATTGTTTGAGCACAGGAGGTCCAGGCTGCAGGAAATCCTAATCATATCACCACACTCCGACCCGGGCAACAGAGTAAGACTGTCTACAAATAAAATAAATACAAAAAATAATAAAATAAAACATAAAACACATTTTCCAAATAAAAACTTAAAAAAAAAAAGGACATTTATGTGCTGGGCATGGTGGTTCACACCTCTAATCCCAGTGCTTTGGGAGGCCGAGGTGAGCACATTTTCTGAGCTCAGGAGTTCAAGATCAGCCTTGGCAACACAGGAGACCCTGTCTGTACAAACAAATTTTAAAAATTAGCCGAGTAGGCCAGGCGCGGTGGCTCAAGCCTGTAATCCCAGCAGTTTGGGAGGCCGAGACGGGCGGATCACGAGGTCAGGAGATCGAGACCATCCTGGCTAATACGGTGAAATCCCATCTCTACTAAAAAATACAAAAACTAGCCGGGCGAGGTGGCGGGCTCCTGTAGTCCCGGATACTCGGGAGGCTGAGGCAGGAGAATGGCGTAAACCCGGGAGGCGGAGTTTGCAGTGAGCTGAGATCCGGCCACTGCACTCCAGTCTGGGAGACACAGCGAGACTCCATCTCAAAAAAAAAAAAAAAAAAAAAAAAAAATTAGCCGGATATGGTGGCATGTGCCTGTAGTCCCAGCTACCTGGGAGGCTGAGGTGGGAGACTCTCTTGAGCCCAGGAGGTGGAGGTTGCAGTGAGCCAAGATCACGCCACTGCATCCTAGCCCGGGTGACACAGTGAGACCCTGTCTCTAAATAAATAAATAGACAACTAGGGAAATTTAAACAATGACTAGATATCAGACGGGGATGAAGAACGATTGTTAATTTTGAGGGTAATCGTGATATTGTGGTAATGCAAAAGGAAGACAGGCCCTTATGTCTTACTTATTCGTTCTACGGTATTACCACATGGAATTCTATGACCGCTGGGACTTCCCTTTACCCACCCAGTGGGCACAGGGGTGGGGTGGGTACAGATGAAACAAGGTTACATGGGCTGGTGGTCGTGGATGCTTCACTGTGTGATCTCTGTGCTTTGGTATGTTTCAAATTTTCCAAAATAAAATAATAAAAAAGTAAACAAAGGATCATTTGGTTGAGGTTTATTTATTTATTTATATTTTTTTGGGGGGGTGGAGTCTTGCTCTTGTCGTCCAGGCTGGAGTGCAGTGGTGTGACCTTGGTTCACTACAACCTCTGCCTCCTGGGTTCAAGTGATTCTCCTGCCTCAGCCTCCTGAGTAGCTGGGACTAGAGGTGCCTGCCACCATACCCAGCTAATTTTTGCATTTTTAGTAGAGACAGGGTTTCACCATGGTGGCCAGGCTGGTCTCCAACTCCTGACCTCAGGTGATCCACCTGCCTCCGTCTCCCAAAGTGCTGGGATTACAGGCGTGAGCCCCCGCATGCAGCCAGTTTTATTTCAAGGGGCAGAAGTATTTCAAGTGTATTCCTGTGTGGATATTGAATTGTTTGCATTGTATTCAATGATTTCTTTTTTCATTTTTATATTTCTCCCTTTGTTCTATATTATTTTTCTTTCAGGAAGCCACCCTTCTTCCACAAGCAATGAAGTAATAGAAATGGAATTACCAATGGAAGGTTAGAAAAATGCAGCATCCTCTCTCTCTCTTTTAAAAAAGTTTATAGTATTTTTTTTTTTTTTTTTTTTTTTTGAGACGGAGTCTCACGCTGTCGCCCAGGCTGGAGTGCAGTGGCGCGATCTCGGCTCACTGCAAGCTCCGCCTCCCGGGTTCCCGCCATTCTCCTGCCTCAGCCTCCTGAGTAGCTGGGACTACAGGCGCCCGCCACCGCGCCCGGCTAATTTTTTGTATTTTTAGTAGAGACGGGGTTTCACTGTGGTCTCGATCTCCTGACCTTGTGATCCGCCCGCCTCGGCCTCCCAAAGTGCTGGGATTACAGGCTTGAGCCACCGCGCCCGGCCAAAAAAGTTTATAGTATTTTACAAAGAACATACTCTTTCTTTTTCTTTTTTTGTTTTTTTTTTTGAGACGGAGCCTCACTCTGTCACCCAGGCTGGAGTGCAGTGGCACGATCTCGGCTCACTACAACCTCTGCCTCCTGGGTTCAAGCGATTCATGTGCCTCAGCCTCCTGAGTAGCTGCAATTACAGGCACCCGCTACCACGCCCGGCTAATTTTTGTATTTTTAGTAGAGACGGGGTTTCACCATGTTGGCCAGGCTGGTCTCGAACTCCTGACCTCAAGTGATCCGTCCGCCTCTATCTCCCGAAGTGCTGGGATTACAGGCGTGAGCCACTATGCCCAGCTGAAAGTTTATAGCATTTTACAGAGAACATACTCTTTTATACATGCAAGTTATATATAATAAAGAAGGTGATTTCCTGGCATGCCTGTCTTCTCAGAAAACTATTAATGGTTGAGTTCTTGTCCTAAGATATAGTAATAAGGGCTCTATCTCTTCTTGTACTTCTGATCTGTGATGTTATAAAACACAGAGTAATTCTATTTAAAGCACCTGAGTATGGAAGTTAACTTGCTGTTTGTTGCTTTTTCTTTTGCATGGCATGACAGAATACTTTTGGACACAGTTAGTAATATTTTAGGAAATTCTTGCATTAGAAGTAAAATTTGATAATACTTCCCTCCATTCATATATAAATCTTGAGCATCATATGAATAAAGCCTAAATTCCTAAGGTGGTTTATGTATGTCCAAGATAAAATTAATAATTGAAAAAAGGGCTGGGCATGGTGGCTTACGCCTGTAATCCCAGCACTTTGAGAGGCTGAGGTGGGCAGATCACCTGAAATCAGGAGTTCAAGACCAGCCTGGCCAACATGGTGAGACCTCCGTCTCTACTAAAAATACAAAAATTAGCCAGGTTTGGTGGCGGGCACCTGTAATCCCAGCTACCCTGGAGGCTGAGGCACGAGAATTGATTGAAACTAGGAGACGGAGCCTGCAGTGAGCTGAAATCACACCATTCCACTCCAGCCTAGGTGACAGAGTGAGACTGTCTCAAATAATAATAATAATAATAATAATAATAATAAAGATTTTCTTCCCAAACCTAGAGGCATGGGACATCTTTGTCCATTTACAGGCATTGTGGCCTTACTTTTAGTTGTGTATCTGCCTTAGAGAGATAGTAACACACGGATTACCAAAATGATCCTGTTTTTGTTTTTGTTTTTGTTTTTTTTGGAGACAGTCTTACCCCGTCACCCAGGCTGGAGTGCAGTGTTGCGACCTCAGCTCACTGCAGCCTCCACCTCCCAGGTTGAAGCAATTCTCTTGCCTCAGCCTCCTGAGTAGCTGGGATTACAGGCGTGTGCCACCACACTCGGCTAATTTTTGTATTTTTAGTAGAGATGAGGTTTCACCATGTTGCCCAGGCTGGTCTTCAACTCCTGGCCTCAAGTGATCCGCCCACCTTGGCCTCCCAAAAGTGCTGGGATTACAGGTGTGAGCCACCGTGCCCGGCTCAATTACTGTTTATTATCCTATTATTATTGCTTATAAAATTAAAATTATGTTTATTATATATGAAGTGTATTTAAAATGCCAAGATAAGCTACTTTTTTGGTATAGGAGCAGTAATGTGTTGGAATATGAGGAGAATACTTAATAATGAATGTCATTTTAGAAATTTTTTTTTCAAGATTCCACTCCTCTGGTGCCTTCAGAAGAACCAAATGAGGACCCTGAAGCCGAGGTGAAAATCGAAGGTTAGTTGCCAAACGCGCCATTGCCAAGTATGATTTTCATTCTAACAGGATTAATTGCGAATAGGATGGCTGAGCTCAGTGACTCAAGCCTGTAATCCCAGCACTTTGGGAGGCCAAGGTAGGTGTGTTGCTTGAGCCCAGGAGTTTGAGACCAGCCTGGACAACATGGTGAAACCCTGTCTCTACTAAAAACACAGAATTAGCCAGGCATGGTGGCACACATCTGTAGTCCCATCTACTCGGGAGGCTGAGGCAAGAGGATCACTTGAACCTGGGAGGCGGAGGTTGCAGTGAGTCGAGATCTCACCACTGCACTCCAGCCTGGGTGACAGAGCGAGATTCCATCTAAAAAAAAAAAAAAAAAAAACGAATTGTGAGGAAGAGATTGAAATCTCTAATGTGTGTATATATAATAGAGCAGCCCATATTCCCATTAGGGCCCAGTACTTTGGGGTGTTGTAGACAACATAATTAGCTGTGCAAAAAAATTAGAAAGAAAAGAAAAATAATAACCAGGCATGATGGTGCATGCTTGTAATCCCAGCACTTTGTGACTTTGAGAGGCCAAGGCAAGAGGATCATTTGAACCCTGGAGTTCTAGATAAGCTTGGGCAACATAGTGAGACTCCATCTCTGCAAAAAATAAACAGTAAAAAAAATTAGGCAAGGCATGGTGGCTCATGCCTGTAATCCCAGCATTTTGGGAGGCTGAGGTGGGCAGATCACTTCATCCCAGGAGTTTGAGACCAGCCTGGGCATAGTGAAACCCTGTCTCTACTAAAAATACAAAAAATTAGCAGGGCATGGTGGCACACACCTGTAGTCCCAGCTATTAGGGAGGCTGAGGTGGGCCAATCACCTGAGCCCAGGGAAGTCGAGGCTGCAGTGAGCTGTAATTGTGCTACAATACCCCAGCCCGCATGATGGGAGTGAGATCCTGCCTCAAAACAAACTAACAAAAATATTAGCCAGGCATGGTGGCACACACCTGTAGTCTCAACTACTTAGGAGGCTGAGGTGGGAGGATCGCTTGAGCTCAGGATTTCGAGGCTGAAGTGAGCTGTGTTTATGCCTCTGCACTCCAGTGTGGTCAACAGAGCAAGACTCCATCTCTAAAAATAAAAATTAAAACAAAATTTTTTTAAGTCTTTCACATTAGCACTGACCCACAACTGGGCCTCTTCTGTGCTGTGTTCAAGTAAGGAAAGAATGAAGGGTGGAGGGTACATAAGCGGGGAGAATAGAAAGGAAAGGACGATTCACTCACACATAGCCCCTTTCCTACTGGAGTGGACAGACAGATATCAAAAGTAACCGCTCAGGCCTGCAGCTGGTGAACTCAGTTTAAGTGCAAGTATCTAAAAGAAGTGAAATTGAAAGTGTGATTTAGGGCTGGCGTGGTGGCTCACACCTGTAATTCCAGCACTTTGGGAGACCCAGGTGGGTGGATTCCTTGAGGCCAGGAGTTCAAGACCAGCCTGGCCAACATGGCAAAACGCTGTCTCTACTGAAAATACAAAAATTAGAGCTGGGTGTGGTGGCTCACACCTGGGTAATCCCAGCACTTTGGGAGACCCAGGTAGGTGGATCCCTTGAGGCCAGGAGTTCAAGACCAGCCTGGCCAACACAGCGAAACCCCATCTCTACTAAAAATACAAGAATTAGAGCCAGGTGTGGTGGCTCACACCTGTAATCCCAGCACTTTGGGAGGCCCAGGCAGGTGAATCAGTTGAGGTCAGGAGTTCTCGACCAGCATGACCAACATGGTGAAACTCCATCGCTACTAAAAAAATACAAATAGTAGCTGGGGGTGGTGGTGGGCTCCTGTAATCCCAGCTACTCAGGAGGCTGAGGCATGAGAATCGCTTGAACCTGGGAGGCAGAGATTGCAGTGAGCTGAGATTGCACCACTGCACTCCAGCCTGGGCGATAGACTCAATCTCAAAAAAAAAAAAAAAAAAAAAAATTAGCCAGGCATGGTGGTACATGTCTGTGGTCCCAGCTACTCAGAAGGCTGAGGTGGGAGGATCACTTGACCATGGGAGGTAGAGGCTGCAGTGAGCTAGGATCATACCACTGCACTCCAGCCTGGATGACAGAGTAAGAACCTGTCTCAAAAAAAAAAAAAATAATAATAATAATCAGTCTGGGCTTCTGATCAAAGCAGTACTTAGACATATTTAAAGGTGAATTGGCTTTATTCTTGGTAAATTCTAAATTTCAACCTCTGTTTTAAGGAAACACAAATTCATCCAGTGTTACAAACTCTGCAGCAGGTGTTGAAGATCTTAACATCGTTCAAGTGACTGTTCCAGGTATGGACTAATGTTACATTTTTCCTTTTGTCTGAATTCTTTTTTGACATAGGGTGGTCTCTTGGACCTGTCATTTTTCACTTAGTTCACCCTGACAACTAAGAAATGACAGTTCGGGAATATAAAATATGCGGCAAGTTGCTACACACCAAGCATCTTGCTCGTATCAGACATTGTTAACCAGATATTTTGCTTCTCCTGGCCAAGCCTGGGCATTACCTGGAAAATGCATCTCAGAGCAGGCAGCACCGAGCACCAGCTATGGCTGAACTGGAATTGGCCACAGAGGTGAAATGTTTTGTTGCCCATCATTAATAATCTTCCTGCTGGGCGCAGTGGCTTACGCCTGTAATCCCAGAACTCTGGGAGGCTGAGATGGGTGAATCACGAGGTCAGGAGATCGAGACCATCCTGGCTAACACGGTGAAACCCCGTCTCTACTAAAAAAATACAAAAAATTAGCCAGGCATGGTGGTGGGCGCCTGTATTCCCAACTACTCAGGAGACTGAGGCAGGAGAATGGCATGAACCCGGGAGGCGGAGCTTGCAGTGAGCCGAGATCGCGCCACTGCACTCCAGCCTGGGGGACAGAGCGAGACTCCGTCTCAAAAAAATAAATAATAATAATAATAGTCTTCTTTTCTGAATATGTGTATGTAAAATATATCTGGAAATATACAAGAGAATCTAATAACATAGTTCCTCCAGGGAAGGAAACTGACAGCTGAGATAGGGATGGGAGAGAGACATTTGAGATGTTTCTGTGTATTACTCTTCTTCAGTGTTGAGCCATGTGATTGCTTTAGTTATTCAAAAGTAAATAAAGTTTTAAAGTGTTGAAAAATATCTAAAAAATAAAAACATGGCCGGGCGCGGTGGCTCAAGCCTGTAATCCCAGCACTTTGGGAGGCCGAGACGGGCGGATCACGAGGTCAGGAGATCGAGACCATCCTGGCTGACATGGTGAAACCCCGTCTCTACTTTAAAAATACAAAAAACTAGCCGGGCGGGGTGGCGGGCGCCTATAGTCCCAGCTACTCGGGAGGCTGAGGCAGGAGAATGGCGTGAACCCGGGAGGCGGAGCTTGCAGTGAGCTGAGATCCGGCCACTGCACTCCAGCCTGGGCGGCAGAGCGAGACTCTGTCTCAACAACAACAACAAAAATAATAAAAATAAAAATAAAAATAAAAAAAATAAAAACAAAAAAAGGGCCAGGCATGGTGGCATGTGCCTGTAAACTCAACACTTTGGGAGGCTGAGGCAGGTGGATTACCTGAGGTCAGGAGTTCGAGACCAGCCTGCCCAACATGGTGAAACCCTGTCTCTACTAAAATTACAAAAATTAGCCAGGTGTGGTGGTGGGCGCCTATAATCCCAGCTACTTAGGAGGCTGAGGCAGAAGAATAGCTTGAATCTGGGAGGGGTGCAATTAATTGCTTGAACCCAGAAGTTTGCAGTGAACCAAGATTGCACCATTGTACACCAGCCTGGGCGACAAGAGCAAAACTCAGCCTCAAAAAAAAAAAAAAAAAAAAAAAAAAGAAAAGAAAAGAAAAAAGAAAAATAAAAAAAGAAAGAAAACAAAAATATACCTTTCCTTCTAATCCTAGTACCTCTTATTCCTTTTACTTGTCATATTTCATTGGCTAAGATTTCTATTTTAAGGCTGAAAAGTGGTGGTGAAAGTAAACATCCTTGTCTTGTATGATATTGAAAATATTCCTTAAAAGTAATATGTAGTATGTTTATATAGGGTTATGATTTGGAAAATTCTGTATTATCTATAATGGCTTCCATTTCCAAATTTCCAAAATGCTTAATTATTGCTAAAAGTAAACTGAATAACAATCCAGGTAAAGCACTTTCTCGGGGGCTAACAGGCATTTCTCCCAACAGCTCTCTTGGGAGAAAATACATGAATAACCTTGATTTGTTTATTTGTTTAATTATTTTTAGATAATGAGAAGGAAAGATTATCAAGCATTGAAAAGATTAAACAGCTAAGAGAACAAGTTAATGACCTCTTTAGCCGAAAATTTGGTAAGTTTTTATATCTTTTTATATCCAGAATTCATATACTTAAAATACTTCTTTTTAAAAGAATACTTGGCCGGGCGCGGTGGCTCAAGCCTGTAATCCCAGCACTTTGGGAGGCCGAGGCGGGCGGATCACGAGGTCAGGAGATCGACACCATCCTGGCTAACACGGTGAAACCCCGTCTCTACTAAAAATACAAAAAGAAATTAGCCGGGCGTGGTGGCGGGCGCCTGCAGTCCCAGGTACTCCGGAGGCTGAGGCAGGAGAATGGCGTGAACCCGGGAGGCGGAGCTTGCAGTGAGCCGAGATCGCGCCACTGCACTCCAGTCTGGGCAACAGAGCGAGACTCCGTCTCAAAAAAAAAAAAAAAGAATACTTGGCCAGGTGCATTGGCTCACACCTGTAATCCCAGCACTTCAGGAGGCCAAGGCTAGAGAATCACCTGAGCCCAGGAGTTTGAGACCAGCCTGGGCAACAAAGTGACCCCCAGGTCTGTAAAAAAAAAAAAAAAAAAAAAAAAATACTTTATCTTACAAGAAATTGGTCTTGGCTGGGCGCAGTGGTTCATGCTTTTAATCCCAGCACTTTGAGAGGCCAAGGTGGGTGGATCACTTGAGGCCAGGAGTTCGAGTCCAGCCTGGCCAACATGGTGAAACCCTATCTCTACTAAAAATACAAAAAATTAGCCAGGTGTGGTGGTGCATGCCTGTAATCCCAGCAACTCAGGAGGCTGAGGCACGAGAATCGCTTGAAACTGGGAGGTGGAGGTTGCAGTGAGCTGAGATCGCACTGTTGCACTCCAGCCTGGGCGACAGAGCAAGACCCTGTCTCAGGAAAAAAAGAAAAAAAAAGAAGAAGAAATTGATCTTTTTGTGAAAGAGCTGTGATAAAAATTAGTCAATGTGTCTTTTACAGAAGAGCTTTTGCGTGGTAGCATTGACTAATTACAATAATAATAATAGCTATCTTTATTTTACTGAGTGCTCACCTTGCGTATTATTTTTTGTGCTCAACATGTGTTTGATCATTTAATCCTCACATAAAACCTTTCAGGTAGGCGTCAGGATAACCCTGTGTAATGGATGGAGAAACTGAGTTTGCCTACTACCCATGCCAATTTGAAAATGTTAAAATTATATTCACACATCGTAGTACCACTGGAAAATAATAATGACTGATTATAAGTATTGTCATTTGATGCTTCTAAGTTCTGGTTTAGGAAATGTAAGGAACAAACTCAGCTAGTTTTATTTGTGTTTTTGTTGTTGTTGTTTTGTTTTGTTTTGTTTTGAGGCAGGGTCTCGTTCTGTCTCCCAGGCTGGAGTGCAGTGGGGCGATCTCAGCTAATTGTAGTTTCTGCCTCCTGGGTCCCTCCCGTGTAACTGGGATTACAGGCATGCGCCACCATGCCCAGCTAATTTTTGTATTTTTAGTAGAGACAGGGTTTCGCCATGTTAGCCATAGCTGGTCTCAAACTCCTGGCCTCAAGTGATTCACCCGCCTCAGTCTCCCAAAGGGCTGGTATTACAGGTGTGAGCCACCGCGCCCAGCCAAACTCAGCTGGTTTTATGCTGCTCATCCTGTCACAGGTGAAGCAATTGGCGTGGATTTCCCTGTGAAAGTTCCCTACAGGAAGATCACATTCAACCCTGGCTGTGTGGTGATTGACGGCATGCCCCCGGGGGTGGTATTCAAGGCCCCCGGCTACCTGGAAATCAGTTCCATGAGGAGGATCTTGGAGGCAGCTGAGTTTATCAAATTCACAGTCATCAGGTAAGTGAGTCAAGAGAATGAATCTGGAAACTCTGACTTGCCCAAGGTGGGCACGTGGCAGCCCAGGAATGTCTGCCCCGTGACTTGGGCTGGGGGTTTGTTCCCCCAGTGACTTCATCATCTTCTGCTTCCTTGAGATGTATCCATGTCCTTGTTCCTCGGTGATCACGGGCAGCCCGTCCCAGTTGTAGCTCACACAGCACCTAGCATAGAGTTAACACTCCGCAAAAGTTTGTCCAATCAAACTAAGTGGGGCCGGTCACGGTGGCTCACGCCCGTAATCCCAGCACTTTGGGAGGCTGAGATGGGCAGGTCGTCTGAGGTCAGGAATTTGAGGCAAGACTGGCCAACATGGTGAAACCCCGTCGCTACTAAAAATACAAAAATTAGCCGGGTGTGGTGGCGGGTGCCTCTAATCCCAGCTACTCAGGAGGCTGAGGCATGAGAATCGCTTGACCTGGGAGGTGGAGGTTGCAGTGAGCTGACATGGCGCCAATGCACTCCAGCCTGAGCAGCAGAGTGAGACTCCATCTCCAAAAATAAATAAATAGGCCGGGCATGGTAGCTCAGGCCTGTAATCTCAGCATTCTGGTAGGCCGAGGCAAGTGGATCATTTGAGGTCAGGAGTTCGAGACCAGCCTGGCCAACATGGTGAAACTCCATCTCTACTAAAAATAAACATTAGCCGGGTGTAGTGGTACGTGCCTATAATCCCAGCTACTTCAGGAGAATCACTTGAATCTGGAATGTGGAGGTTGCAGTGAGCCCAGATGACACCACCGCACTCCAGCCTGGGTGATGGAGTGAGACTCCGTCTCAAAACAAAAACAAAAACAAAAAGTTCGGTGCAGTGGCTCACGCCTTTACAGGTAGATATCTTGAGGTCAGGAGTTCAAGACTAGCCTGGCCAACATGGTGAAACTAAAAATACAAAAAATTAGTCGAGTGTGGTGACGGGTGCCTGTAGTCCCAGCTACTCAGGAGGCTGAGGCAGGAGAATGGTTTGAACCCAGGAGGCGGAGCTTGCAGTGAGCTGAGGTCACACCACTGCACTCCAGCCTGGGTGACAGAGGGAGACTCTGTCTCAAAAAAACAAAAACAAAATAAATAAATAAATAAATAAATATTCTTCTGTAAAAAAATAAATAAGTAAAAATTTAAAAAATAATAAAACTAAGTGGCCAAAAGAGGAAACATGAGCTTGTCGCATTTATCAATGTGTCTCTCTCTTCAGGCCGCTTCCAGGGCTTGAGCTCAGTAATGGTGAGTATTCTGCCGGTGAGAAGAACGTTCTGGCAATGTTGGGCCGCGGGAAGTGTCTGGGTGGGTGCTCAGGGTCTTTGCTTCCTTGAGACTGGGACCCAAGTACACGACCTTTGATGCATGCTTTATTTTTCCTGCATGTGATAAAGTTAGATAACTCTGTTACTTGAGTTTGATTAACCAGGCATTTTTTCTCATACAACAGTCTGAAGAAGCATAATGTATATCACACCATGAGTGTGATGTGTGATGTGGCACACTCTTTTTTTTTTTTTTTTTTTTTTTTTCTGGAGACGAGTCTCGCTCTGTCACCCAGGCTGGAGTGCAATGGCACAATCTCAGCTCACCGCAGCCTCCCCCTCCCAGGTTCAAGCGATCTCCTGCCTCAGCCTCCTGAGTAGCTAGGACTATAGGCGCGTGCCACCACGCCTGGCTAATTTTTGTATTTTTAGTAGAGATGTTTTTGCCATGTTGACCAGGCTGGTCTCGAACTTCTGACCTCAAGTGATCTGCCCACCTCTACCTCCCAAAGTGCTGGGATTACAGGCATGAGCCACTGCGCATGGCCGATGTGGCATACTATTCAAATGTGCTATGTGGCGGGGGCTCCCCTGAGGCCACCCGCACAGCTGCGCTCAGGATCACAGTACCGATCTCCTCTGTGTTAGCTGATAAATAGTGCCTGTTTGGCCCCCAGCCCCGCTGTAGTACCTCCCCACCTCTAGACCTTGGCTTGACCTCCCTACAGTGCTGAAGCAAAAGGGATTCCACCTGGTACAGCAGGGGCCCCCCAGAACCCTTCCAGTGCTGAGATTAGCATCTGTTCTTTTTTTTTTTTTTTTTTTTTTTTTGAGACAGAGTCTCGCTCTGTCACCCAGGCTGGAGTGCAGTGGCGCGATCTTGGCTCACTGCAACCTCCGCCTCCCAGGTTCAATCGATTCTCCTGCCTCAGCCTTCCGATTAGCTGGGATGACAGGTGTGTGCCACCACATCCGGCTAATTTTTGTATTTTTTAGTAGAGACAGAGTTTAGCCATGTTGGCCAGGCTGGTCTCAAACTCCGGACCTCAAGTAATCCACCCACCTTGGCCTCCCAAAGTACTGGGATTACAGATGTGAGCCACCGCACCAGGCTCAGCATCTGTTCTGATTGAGCAATGCCCAGGCATTCTGCTACTTAAATGTTCTCTCTTTTTTTTTCCCCCTTCAACACTTATTTTAAGTTCTAGGGTACATGTGTAGGATGTGCAGGTTTGTTAAACATAGGTAAATGTGTGCCATGGTGGTTTGCTGCACAGATCAACCTATCACCTAGATATTAAGCCCAGTATCCATTAGCTATTCTTCCTGATGCTCTCCCTCTCCCTACCCACCCCCACCCTGTTAAATATTCTTAATATCTTCCCTGGAGCCCTTGCAAGTGAATCAGTATCCTGTCAAGTAGAATATGGAGAGGTGTTCTCACGAGCGTGAGTCAACCAGGGAACCTCCTAATGTAACATTTGAAAACCAAAGTAGGCTGGGCATGGTGACTCACGCCTGTAATCCCAGCACTTTGGGAGGCCGAGGTGGACGGATCATGAGGTCAGGAGATGGAGACCCTTCTGTACAACATGATGAAACTCTGTCTCTACTAGATATACAAAAATTAGCCAGGCATGGTGGCGCGTGCCACCACTGGGATTACTACTACTACTAATGAGTAGTAATCCCAGCTACTCAGGAGGCTGAGGCAGGAGAATCACTTGAACCAGGGAGTGGGAGGTTGCAGTGAGCCGAGATCGTGCCACTGCACTCCGGTTTGGCGACAGAGCAAGACTCCATCTCAAAAAAAAAAAAAAGAGAGAAAGAAAAAAAAGAAAACCAAAGTATTCTATTAAAATGCTCCATTCTTCTTCCCAAATGCATCTGATTGCTAAATGACTTTTTGATCTTTTATAATAGCTTTATGTATTTATGTTATTATTATTATTATTGGGGTTTTTTTAGAGACAAGGTCTCTGTCGCCCAGGCTGGAGTGCAGTGGTGTGAACATAGCTTACTGCAGCCTGGAAGTCCTGCCCTCAGGCAATTCTCCCACCTCTGCCTCCGGAGTAGCTGGGACAGCACCACCATGCCCAGCTAATTTTTTTTTTTTTTTTTTTTTGGAGAGACGGGGTCTCGCTATATTTCCCAGGCTGGCCTTGAACTTCTGGCTTCAAGCAATCCTCCTGCCTCAGCCTCCCAAAGTGCTGAAATTATAGGCATGACACTGTACAGGGCCTGAGTTTCTTAAGGTGCACTTTTATGTGTGTGTACTCTGGAGATACCTTGATTACCTGAAGGGTGGCCAGGTTCTTTACATCTAAAACACTAGCCCCTGTACACTTGAACACACTTATATGTATGAGTTTTGTGTGGTTCTGTGGCTATCACCCTTGTCGTCTGAGACTCACAGTAGGTAAAAATCATATGACTTTTCTGTGCTCATTTCCATCTCTGTTATTTCAAAGTTTTCTTGGGAATCAAATGAGAAAATATGTTAAAATGCTCACGCCTATAATCCCAGGACTTTTGGAGGCCAAGGCAAGAGGATTGCTTGAAGCCAGGAGTTCGAGACCAGCCTGGGCAACACAGCAAGAACCCCATCTCTACAAAAAATTTAAAAATTAGCTGGACATAGTGGCTCATACCTGTATCCCCAGCTACTTGGCAGGCTGAAGCAGGAGGATCACTTAAACTCAGGAGTTTGAGACAGCAGAGAGCCATAATTGCAACACTACACTCCAGCCTGGGTGACAGAACAGGACCCTGTCTCTAAAAAGAAAATGCAAACATATTATCAAATAATTCCTGTTTAAACTGGTTGTAACAAGCACAGCTATGTGCTGAACCTCATCAAAGGTGTCTTTTGTTTGGCTCATGTATTTTTAAAAATAAGGACGAGGCCAGGCATGGTGGCTCCTGTAATCTCAGCACTTTGGGAGGCCAAAGCGGGTGGATCGCTTGAGCCCAGGAGTTTCAGACCAGCCTGGGCAACATGGCAAGACTCCAGCTTTACAAAAAAAAAAAAAAAAAAGAAGAAAGAAAAAATAGCTGGGTGTGGTGGTGCATGCCTGTAGCCCCAGCAACTGGGGAGCTGAGGTGGGAGGATCGCCTGAGCCCAGGGAGTTCCAGGTTGCAGTGAGCCATTATCACACCACTGCACTCCAGCCTGGATGACAGAGTGAGACTTTGTCTCGGAAAAAAAAAAAAAAAAAAAAAAGGAATAGTGGCCAACATTGAAAAACCAGGCACTCTTTCATAAAAGTCAATCTTCAGTTTTTCTTTAGAAAACCTGAAGATCTGGCTGGGTGCAGTGGCTCACGCCTGTAATCCCAGCACTTTGGGAGGCTGAGGCAGGTGGATTTCCTGAGGTCAGGAGTTCGAGACCAGCCTGGACAACATGGTGAAACCTCATCTCTACTAAAAATACAAAACTTAGGTGGGTGTGGTGGCGGTCGCCTGTCATCCCAGCTACTCAGGAGGCTGAGGCAGAAGAATCGCTTGAACCCGGGAGGCGGAAGTTGCATTGAGCCGAGATTGCGCCACTGCACTCCAGCCTGGGCGACAGAGCAAAACTCCGTCTCAAAAAAAAAAAAAAAAGTCAGATGCATTTGGGAAGAAGAATGGAGCATTTTAATAGAATACTTTGAGGCCGGGCGCGGTGGCTCAAGCCTGTAATCCCAGCACTTTGGGAGGCCGAGACGGGCGGATCACGAGGTCAGGAGATCGAGACCATCCTGGCTAACACGGTGAAACCCCGTCTCTACTAAAGAATACAAAATACTAGCCGGGCGCGGTGGCGGGCGCCTGTAGTCCCAACTACTCGGGAGGCTGAGGCAGAAAAATGGCGTGAACCCGGGAGGCGGAGCTTGCAGTGAGCTGAGATCCGGCCACTGCACTCCAGCCTGGGCGGCAGAGCGAGACTCCGTCTCAAAAAAAAAAAAAAAAAAGAATACTTTGGTTTCCTTTTTATTCTTTTCCTTTTTCTTTTTTTCTTTTTTTCTTTTTTTTTTTTGAGACGACGTCTGGCCACAGCTGGCGTGGCAGCAGTTTGCTGGAGTTGAGGGTCAGCGGTCCCTCTCTGCAGGGTGGGTCACCCTCCTGTGAACCACACCCCGCCCCACCCGCTTCCTCCCTCACGTGCCTCATCAAGCATTTGCTGTTGTTTTCCTCATAGTCACGTTAAGAGAAAAGTGAAATATTTTTGTCTCCCTGTCTCTGTCAAAAGTGGGAAAACGAAAGATAGACCAAGAGGGCCGTGTGTTTCAAGAAAAGTGGGAGAGAGCGTATTTCTTCGTGGAAGTACAGAATATTCCAACATGTCTCATATGCAAACAAAGCATGTCTGTGTCCAAAGAATATAACCTAAGACGCCACTATCAAACCAACCACAGCAAGCACTACGACCAGTATACGGAAAGAATGCGTGATGAGAAGCTTCACGAGCTGAAAAAAGGGCTCAGAAAGTATCTCTTAGGCTCGTCAGACACCGAGTGTCCCGAGCAAAAACAAGTGTTGGCAAACGCAAGTCCAACCCAGAAATCCCCTGTGCAGCCTGTGGAGGACCTGGCTGGGAACTTATGGGAGAAGTTACGTGAAAAAATCAGGTCTTTTGTGGCATATTCTATCGCAATCGATGAGATCACGGATATAAATAATACCACCCAGTTGGCCATTTTCATCCGCGGCGTCGATGAGAACTTCGATGTGTCCGAAGAACTTCTGGACACAGTGCCCATGACGGGTACAAAATCTGGAAACGAGATCTTTTCGCGTGTTGAGAAGAGTCTGAAAAAGTTCTGTATCGACTGGTCGAAATTAGTAAGCGTGGCCTCCACTGGCACCCCGGCGATGGTGGATGCCAATAACGGGCTTGTCACAAAACTGAAGAGCAGGGTGGCCACGTTCTGCAAGGGTGCGGAACTGAAGTCCCTCTGTTGTATAATTCATCCGGAATCACTCTGTGCTCAGAAGCTGAAGATGGACCACGTCATGGACGTGGTAGTGAACTCCGTGAACTGGATATGCTCCCGGGGACTGAACCACAGCGAGTTCACAACCTTGCTCTATGAGCTGGACAGCCAATATGGTAGCCTCCTGTACTACACGGAGATTAAGTGGCTCAGTCGCGGGCTGGTGCTAAAGAGATTTTTTGAATCGTTGGAAGAAATCGACTCCTTCATGTCGTCCAGAGGCAAACCCCTGCCTCAACTGAGCTCCATAGATTGGATCCGAGACCTGGCCTTCTTGGTTGACATGACGATGCACCTGAACACTTTGAACATCTCTCTCCAAGGGCACTCCCAAATTGTCACGCAGATGTATGACTTGATCCGGGCGTTCCTAGCAAAACTGTGCCTCTGGGAGACTCATTTGGCGAGGAATAATTTGGCCCACTTTCCCACCCTGAAATCAGTTTCCAGAAATGAAAGCGATGGCCTGAACTACATTCCTAAAATCGCGGAACTCAAGGCCGAATTCCAGAAAAGGCTGTCCGATTTCAAACTCTACGAAAGCGAACTGGCTGTGTTCAGCTCCCCGTTCTCCATGAAGATAGACAGTGTGCACGAGGAGCTCCAGATGGAGGTGATCGACCTGCAATGCAACACGGTCCTGAAGACGAAATACGACAAGGTGGGAATACCAGAATTCTACAAGTACCTCTGGGGTAGTTACCCGAAATACAAGCACCACTGCGCAAAGGTTCTCTCCATGTTCGGGAGCACCTACATCTGCGAGCAGCTCTTCTCCATTATGAAACTGAGCAAAACAAAATACTGCTCCCAGTTAAAGGATTCCCAGTGGGACTCTGTACTGCACATCGCAACGTGATAGAGAGAAAACTCCTGGCAGGACCCTATGGTGGGAAGGGCTGGAGTCTTCTAGGCCCAAAGGAGATGACAAAATGAATTATTTTTTTCTTTTTTGAGACGGCGTCTTGCTCTGTCGCCCAGGCTGGAGTGCAGTGGCGCAATCTCGGCTCACTGCAACCTCTAGCTCCTGGGTTCGAACGATTTTCCTGCCTCAGCCTCCCGAGTAACTGGGACTACAGGCGTTCGCCATCAGGCCCGGCTAATTTTTGTATTAGTAGAGACGGGGTTTCACCATGTTGGCCAGGCTGGTCTCGAACTCCTGACCTCAGGTGATCCACCCGCCTCGATCTCACAAAGTGCTGGGATTACAGGCATGAACCACTGTGCCCAGCCGACAAAATGAATTCTTAAACTTTTTTTTTTCAGTTTTTTTTCCACTTTGAATCAGAAATATAATCTGCAGTATCATACTTGTTTATATGACATTGTATGCCTCACTACTCAGTAAAAATCAAGAAAGTTTTATTGTAGTATTGGTACTTGACTTTTCTTATGACTGGCCTGTTTCATTCATTCACATTACCTGCCTGCCACCCTGATAGGCACTGTAGTTGGCATCTCAAAGTTTAAATCAATCAACAGAGAGAGAGGGAGAGAGATGTGTATGTTTGCTTTTTGGTTTTTGGGGTTTCTTTTGAGACGGAGTCTCACTCTGTCACCTAGGTTTCAGTGCAATGGCGCGATCTGGGCTCACTGCAGCCTCCGTCTCCCAGGTTCAAATGATTCCTCTGCCTCAGCCTCCCGAGTAGCAGGGATTACAGGTGCCTACCACCATGCCCTGCTCATTTTTGTATTTTTAGTAGAGATAGGGTTTCACGATGTTGGCCAGTCTGGTCACAAACTCCTGACCTCAAATGATCTGCCTGCCTTGGCCTCCCAAAGTGCTGGAACTACAGGCGTGAGCCACCACGCCCAGCCCGAGACATATATATTTGTGGAGGAGTATATATGAACACACATTTATCTCCTGTTCCCATCTGCGTGGTGTCCCACATGGTCTAATATGTTTCCAAGTTTCAGGAGAAATAGTTGAAAACATACAGACATACTATAATCCTATGTCATCTGTCTTTGCCTTCACCCGGAACCAGAAAGGTCAGTTTTTTTTGTTTGTTTGTTTTTTTTTTTTTTTTTTTTTTTTTTTTTTTTTTTTTGAGACGGAGTCTCGCTCTATCACCCAGGCTGGAGTGCAGTGGCGCGATCTCGGCTCACTGCAAGCTCCGCCTCCCGGGTTCACGCCATTCTCCTGCCTCAGCCTCCCGAGTAGCTGGGACTACAGGCACCCACAACCGCGCCCGGCTAATTTTTTGTATTTTTAGTAGAGACGGGGTTTCACCGTGGTCTCGATCTCCTGACCTTGTGATCCGCCCGCCTCGGCCTCCCAAAGTGCTGGGATTACAGGCGTGAGCCACCGCGCCCAGCGAAAGGTCAGTTTTAAAATGGAAAACCCGGCCGGGTGCGGTGGCTCAAGCCTGTAATCCCAGCACTTTGGGAGGCCGAGATGGGCGGATCACGAGGTCAGGAGATTGAGACCATCCTGGCTAACACGATGAAACCCCGTCTCTACTAAGAAATACAAAAAACTAGCCGGGCGAGGTGGCGGGCGCCTGTAGTCCCAGCTACTCAGGAGGCTGAGGCCGGAGAATGGCGTGAACCCGGGAGGCGGAGCTTGCAGTGAGCTGAGATCCAGCCACTGCACTCCAGCCTGGGCTACAGAGCGAGACTCCGTCTCAAAAAAATAAAAATAAAAAATAAAATAAAATGGAAAACCCCAGAGCCAGAAAGGTCAGGTTTAAAATGGAAAACCCCAGAGCAAATAACATAGGCTCTGTCTATAAAAGTTAGACAAAGTAAGTTGAGGTTTAGAGGTTCTCTTTTTTTTTTTTTTTTTTTTTTTTTTTTTTTACTTCGAATAATTACAGAAAAGTTGTGGCCAAGCACGTGGCTCACACCTGTAATCCCAGCACTTTGGGAGGCCAAGGTGGGTGTATGACTTGAGGTCAGGAGTTCGAGACCAGCCTGGGTAACATGGTGAAACCCCCATCTCTACTGAAAACACAAAAATTAGCTGGGCATGGTGGCGCGCACCTGTAATCCCAGCTACTCAGGAGGCTGAGGCAGGAGAATCACTTGAACCCAGGAGACGGGGTTGCAGTGAGATTGTGCCATTGCACCCCAGCCTGAGCAACAAAGTGAGACTTTGTCTCAAAAATAAAAGTTACAAAATTAAAATTGTATGAAAAATACTCACATGCCCTTTAGCCAGACTCTCAATCGATAACATTTTACCCTTGTTTCATTATTCGATCACTTTGTCTCCCTCCCCCGTTCCCTCCCTCTCCCTCTCACTCATATGTGTGTATGTGTGTCTATAATCAGTGCCTGTGGTAAGTGCATATAAGCAAATGTCTATGAGTATCTATGATATGTGTATAAATGGATGTGCATTATTTTCCTGGATCGTTCAAGAGAAAGTTACATATATCATTTACCACCAAATACTTAAGTGAGTCTTTTCTGAGAACAGGGATATTCTCTTACACAATCACGTTTCCTTTACCAACTTCAGTAAATTGAACATTATTGCAATTATTTTATCCAGTTTACTGTTCACACTCTAGTTTTCTCTGTTGACCCAATAATATCTTTCCCTTTTTCATTTTTGGAAACAAGGAAATGGTCTGTCTGTTGCCCAGGCTGGAGTGCAGTGGTGTGACCTTGGCTCACTGCAACCTCTGCTTCCTGGGTTCAAGTGATCCTCCCACCTCAGCCTTCCAAGTAGCTGGGACTACAGGTGCGTGCTACCACGCCCAGCTAATTTTTGTGGTTTGTTTGGTTTTTTTGTAGAGACGGGGTCTCCCTTTGTTGCCCAGGCTGATCTCAAACTTCCGGGCTCAAGCAATCCACCTGCCTTGGCTTCCCAAAGTGATATCTTTCCCTTAACAGAATTTTTCGGCCAGGCGCAGTGGCTCACGCCTGTAATCCCAGCACTCTGGGAGGCCGAGGCGGGTGGATCATGAGGTCAGGAGATCGGGACCATCCTGGCTAACATGGTGAAACCCCGTCTCTACTAAAAATGCAAAAAATTAGCTGGGCGTGGCGGCGGGCGCCTGTAGTCCCAGCTACTTGGGAGGCTGAGGCAGGAGAATGGTGTGAACCCTGGAGGCGGAGCTTGCAGTGAGCCGAGATCGCGCCACTGCACTCCAGCCTGGGCGACAGAGCGAGATTCCGTCTCAAAAAAAAAAAAAAAATAGCATTTTTCTCCTGGCAGGTTATCATTTGAAGGCCTGTGTATGTGTGTGTGTAATCTCTATTAGTCTCTGGAATTAGTGACACAAAATTGTGAATACTTTCCAGATTGGGGGAATTCATGTGATCAGGATGGAGGAAGGCTGTGGATCTCCACCTAATGACCCACTCAGGAAGCAATGGAGAAAAGGACTTTGATACAAATGACAGGGAGTGCAGGAGGGAGAGAGCAACCCCCAGGCCAGCAGCCCAGTTGGAGCCGAGGTGCCTATCCTCGGACACAGGAAAATGACCCCCCTCCAGGCAGTGCCTGTCGTTGACTTCAGGTACAGCTGGGTCTGGCAAGCTCAGTGCTCTTTTGGAGAAGGAATCCCAGATGGGCTGGTTTCTAATGGGAGTTGGAGGGAAGCCCAGGTCTTGGCAGAACTGAGCACTTGTTGACACCACATATCAGAGGTGTGGCCGGGCAGCAGGACCAGAGCAGCCCCCACTGTTATAGACAGGAAGCTGAAGCTCAGAGTGGCTGAGTGGCTTGCTCAAGGTCACACAGCCATTATAGGAGTTGTGAGGATTCAAACCAGGGTCCATGTGACTCCAAAGTCCATGTGCCTCACTCTTTTTTTTTCTTTTTTTTTTTTTTGGGATGGAGTGTCGCTCTGTCGCCCAGGCTGGAGTGCAGTGGTGCGATCTCGGCCCAATGCAACCTCTGCCTCTCAGGTTCTAGTGATTCTCATGCCCCAGCCTCCCGAGTAGCTGGGATGACAGGCATGTGCCACCACGCCCGATTAATTTTTGTATTTTTTAGTAGAGACGGGGATTCACCATGTTGGCCAGGCTGGTCTCGAACCCCTGACCTCAAGTGATCCACCCGCCTCGGCCCCCCAAAGTGCTGGGATTACAGGCATGAGCCACCACAGCCGGCCCATGTGCTTCATTCCTAAGCAGCCACTGTACCTGACACGGAGACCTAGCAGGTATCTGTCTTGCAGCCTCTGCCCTCATCATCTGTCATGTGTGTGGCTCCCTGGTGGTCTACTCATCAGATGACAGGGAGGGGACAGTAGGGCTCAGCCTAGGCTGCCTTCCGTTGGCCGGGCCATTCATGAAGCTGTTCTGCTTTGAATCAATTCCCAAGGCCCCAGGATTCCTTCTTTTCCCTGGAATGTATGTTGGGACCAGGATGGCTTGAGATATGATGGCCACTGACATGCACTGTCACTCATGGGACTGAGCTAAGACTTGGGGACTGACTGAATGGGTGAGAAAGGTTTTTCATTTGTTTTTTTGAGACAGTCTTGCTCGGTTGCCCAGGTTGGAGCGCAGTGGCAGGATCTCAGCTCACTGCAACCTCTGCCTCCCAAGTTCAAGCAATTCTCCTGCCTCGGCCTCCTGAGTAGCTGGGATGACAGGCGCCCCCCACTACACCCAGCTAATTTTTGTATTTTTAGTAGAGACAGTGTTTCACCATGTTGGCCAGGCTGGTCTGGAACTCCTGACCTCAGGTGATCTACCCAACTCCACCTCCCAAAGTGCTGGGATTACAGGCATGAGCCACCAAGCTTGGCCGGGAGAGGTTTTTAGAAGGGCAATGGGGTGTCTGCAAATGAGAGCCCTTCAGAGTGGTGTGGTCAGGGAGATGGGCAGGGGCCCAGCCTAGGAATAGGGGCTGGATTCGGTGGGTCTCTGTCAGTTTCCAGGAGCAGGGGTTGTACTGCAACTGTCCCAAGGCCCCGACTTCCCATCCCAGGATGGGCAGAGGAAAGAGTCAATCTCTCCTCCAATACAGGCCCTGGGACTAGGGGCCTACGGCGGGCCCCGGAAGCCAGACCCCCCTCACACTTGCCCGGAATGTACCTGTGTGCCATATTCATATGAATATGAATTCCATATTCAGCCCCAGGCCTGAACCACAGATCCTGAGCTCTGCAGGGTCAGGATAAAGTACTGGATCTGGAGGGCCTTTAGAATCAAAAAGAAAAGCCTGGGTCAGCCGGGGTGACTCACGTCTGTAATTCCACCACTTTGGGAGGCCGAGGCAGGTGGATCACCTGAGGTCAGGAGTTGGAGACCAGCCTGGCCAACATGGTGAAACCCCATCTCTACTAAAAATACAAAACATTAGCCGGGCCGGGTGGCGGGCACCTGTAATCCCAGCTGTCCTGGAGGCGGAGGCAGGAGAATCGCTTGAAACCGGGAGTCAGAGGTCGCAGTGAGCTGAGGTTGCTCCATTACACTCCAGCCTGGGTGACAAGAGTGAAACTCCTTCAAAAAAAAAAAAAAAAAGAAAAAAACTGGTTCCACCTCCCAGTACTGTCACTTTCTTGCATTACTGTATAAACAAACCACTTAATTTTATGAGCTTTGGTTTCCTCATCCATAAAATACCTGCCAGACAGTGTTGATCTCAGAACTGGAGATGATGGAATGAGCCTAGCACTATGACTGGCCTCAAGAAAATTGTTGGCTAAACAGAGGTGCAGCCCTTAGAGCAGGCAACTTTAGTTTTTTTCTTCCTTCCTTGTGGGCGTGGCTTCCCAATCACCCACCCATTGAGAGGCCTCCTCCCCAGCACGCTGCAAGCCCACTTTGAGGGAACCAGAAATATACAAAAACCATGGGAAAACATTTGGTCAGGACCTCAGCTTGGAAAAAAATGAAACAATCATGAAAATAAGTATTTTGTTTTTTATATGTACATATATTTTTTATATTTATTTATTTATTTATTTATTTTTGAAACAGAGTCATGCTCTGTCGCCCAGGCTGGAGTGTGGTGGCGCGATCTTGGCTCACTGCAACCTCTGCCTCCCGGGTTCAAGCGATTCTCCTGCCTCAGCCTCTTGAGTACCTGGGATTACAGATGTGTACCACCGCACCCGGCTAATTTTTTTGTTGTCGTTGTATTTTTAGTAGAGACAGGGTTTTGCCATGTTGGCCAAGCTGGTCTCGAACTCTTGGTCTCAAGTCATCCGCCCGCCTTGGCCTCCCAAAGTGCTGGGATTACAGATGTGAACCATTGTGCCCAGACTTTAATTTGTTTTTTTAGAGACAGGGTCTTGCTCTGTCACCCAGGCTGAAGTACAGTGGCACGATCACAGCTTACTGCAGCCTCGAACTCCTGGGCTCAAGCAATCCTTCCACCCAGCCTGGGACTACAGGTGCACGCCACCACCCCTGGCTAATTTTTAAAAATGTTTGTCGGCCGGGCGCGGTGGCTCACGCCTGTAATCCCAGCACTTTGGGAGGCCGAGACGGGTGGATCACGAGGTCAGGAGATCGAGACCATCCTGGCTAACCCGGTGAAACCCCGTCTCTACTAAAAAATACAAAAAACTAGCCAGGCGAGGTGGCGAGTGCCTGTAGTTCCACCTACTTGGGAGGCTGAGGCAGGAGAATGATAGGAACCCAGGAAGCGGAGCTTGCAGTGAGCTGAGATCCGGCCACTGTACTCCAGCCTGGGCGACAGAGCGAGACTCCGTCTCAAAAAAAAAAAAAAAAAAAAAAATGTTTGTCGCGACGGGTCTTACTGAGTGGCCCAGGCTGATCTTGAACTCCTGGCCCCAAGCAACCCTCCCACCTTGGCCTCCCAAAGCACTGGGATTAGAGGCATGGTATTTTATACTGTATTTAATAAAAAGGTTATAACTGCAACTGAACAAGCAGAAGGGGTGAGGGTTGGTGATTCAATTTCCCACAGCTTTGTGTGATAGCTTTTGGTGCTAGGCTTTTCCAGCAAACCAGGGTCTGCAAAAATGCAGAACTAGTTTAGAGCTGCAGTGGTTTTCTTTTTTTTCTTCTTCTTTTTCTTTCTTTTTTTTTTTTTTTTGAGACAGAGTCTCGCTTTGCTGCTCAGGCTGGAGTGCAGTGGCGCGATCTCGGCTCACTGCAAGCTCCGCCTCCCGGGTTCACGCCATTGTCCTGCCTCAGCCTCCCGAAGAGCTGGGACTAAAGGCGCCCACCACCGCGCCCAGCTAATTTTTTGTATTTTTAGTAGAGACGGGGTTTCACCGTGTCAGCTAGGATGGTCTCGACCTCCTGACCTCGTGATCTGCCCACCTCGGCCTCCCAGCGTTTTTTTTCTTTTTTTGAGGAGTCTTGCACTGTCACCCAGGCTGCAGTGCAGTGGAGCAATCTCGACTCACTGCAGCCTCTGACTCCTGGGTTCAAGTGATTCTCCTGCCTCAGCCTCCCGAGTAGCTGGGATTCTAGGCTTGCGCCACCACGCCTGGCTAATTTTTATGTTTTCTGTAGAGATGGGGTTTCACCATGTTGGCCAGGCTGGTCTGGAACTCCTGACCTCAAGTGATTCACCCACATTGGCCTCCCAAAGTGCTGGGATTACAGGCCTGAGCCACTATTCCCAGCCATCCAGTGGTTTTCTGAAAGCTTCTGTCAGTCCTTTGATGGTCAGCCTATTCTCTTGACAAATATCTGTTCCCCTTATGATTTTCTCTTATCTCTAAGGGACCTGCCTCCCCCATCCTCACATAGCCACTTCCGCATATGTGGGACAGCTCTCCCTGCCACTCGTGGCCTTCGTGACAAGTTACATCTTTTGCAAGACTGGCAGCTTCACTTTGCACCTTCGTGTCTGCATTTTGCGGAAAGAACTGCCCTCAGAGCAAAGGCTTTCAGGCTACGAGCTGGCAGCAATGCTAGGGTGAGCGGTGAGGATGTGTTCATAGTGAATATTTGCTTTCTGGTACAACCTCACTACCAGGGCACGGTCTCAGTGAATAACAGAGGACACCCTGTACCTGTTACTTTTTTTTTTTTTTTTTTTTGAGATAGAATCTCGCTCTGTAGTCCAGGCTGGAGTGCAGTGGCGCCATCTCAGTTCACTGCAACCTCTGCCTCCTGGGTTCAAGCGATGCTCATGCCTCAGCCTTCCCAGTAGCTGGGCTTATGGGCGCGTGCCACCACGCCCAGCTAATTTTTGTATTTTTGGTAGAGATGGGGTTTCACCATATTGGCCAGGCTGGTCTCCAACTCCTGAGCTCAAGCGATCCTCCCACCTCGGCCTCCCAAAGTGCTGGGATTACAGGCGTGAGCCACCGCGCCCGGATCTAAGTTATAACTTTTTTTTTTTAAATCTCAGCTATAGGGTCACCCATGTACCCTGGATGGCAGCCTGTCTCCTGTCATGAGACAGGGCTGTCCCGCTGCACTGTGCCCACCCATCTGCAGGACTTTTCCGCCAGAGTCCAAGCCGGTGGTTTCTGACCAAACGGTCAGCAGGAAACCGGGAGTTCCTCTTGCACTTGGCCTTGTGCAAACCTGTTCTTGACCAAGGCCAGGGCAGTATGCAACCAGACCTCGACTCTTTGCAACTTCCCCCCAGCAGAACTCACAACCTCCTGTCCTTAACTTAGAAATAGCCCTGGGGCGGAGCCCGGCCCTCCCGGCATCCCTGCAGAGCCTCGGTCCACTCCAAGCAACATTTATTGAGGGTGGCGGGAGCCGCGCTGGACAGGGGCCGGGGCTGGCCTCGGCGTCCAGACAACAGGTTCTATAGAACACGTATATACAGGGACGGGGCGGGAGGGGCCGAGACGCTAGCTGGGGACTGCGCTGTACCCTCAGACGGCAGACGCCAGCTTCCGCTTGGTGCTCTCGCTGCAGCGGTTCAGGATGAGGTCAGCGCTGGGCCGCGGGGGCACCGCCGGCTGCGGTTTAGAGCGCTGGGTCTGCGGCTCCTCCTCTGCGGGCAGAGCAGGGCCGAGTCAGAAGCCCCGCCCCGAAAGATGGCCCCGCCCACAGTGATCTCTGGCCCCGCCCCGCCGCGTTCTCTAACTCCTGCTCCGCGCTCTGGCCTCGCCTCGCGGTCGTGCCTCTCCCTCTGACTCCGCCTCCGCTCCCTAGCTCCCGCTCCTCCTCTGGCCCCGCCTCCAGTGTCCGCCTCTCCCTCTGATTCCGCCCTCTGGCTCCGCCCCCCCGCTGACTCCGCCCCTAGGGCTTACCCGGCCTGCCCCCTTCTGCTGCACTCACCGAGAGGGCTCCCGGGGCTCTGCGGTCCCGGCCGCGCCTGGCGGCGTCGCTGCTGCAGAAAACGGACGCTGTTGCGGCGATAGGCGTCCTGGCTGAGGCGCTTCCGCGACCGCTGGTGGATGCTGTGCGCGTTGCGGATGGACGACCTGGCCCAGCGGGACAGGGCGTCGTCAAAGCCTGAGCGCTCCCCTGCCCCCAGGGACTCGATGAGCCCTATATCGCGGCCAGGCGCGTCCAGCCCCTTTCCCCGGTGAGGGTTCTGCCTCTCCTGCCGCTGAGAGCCCCCGCCCCGGCACTGCCAAGCTGCCTAGACAGAGCGAAACCGTGATGCGCCCCCCTCGACCCCGCCCAGCCCCGGGGAACCCCGCTCACCTGCGGGGCGGCGCCCCGCGCTTGATCTGGCGTTGGGCCTGGGACACGTCTTGCCCCGACTTTTGCAGGTACATGGACGGGAAGTAGCCTGTGACGTCATCTTTCCTGCAACAGAGGCAGCCCTTGAGGCTGGGGCAGTCACCTGGGGGTCGCTCAGAGGAGGGGTTTCAGGGCTCTCTCTGAACAATTGGGGTTAGGTCAGGCTGAGAGGTTGCAAACAACCGGACACCTGCCTCTGTGGGCCTCAGTTTCCTGGTCTGTGCAACTGAGACCCTTCCAGCAATCCTTCCACAGTCTATGCAGGGGTGGAGGTTAGCAGATCCAGGTCACCGCAGGGAACAGGTATTTGCTATAAGACATTGGCAATAATGGGCAGGGCACGGTCGCTCACGCCTGTAATCCCAGTACTTTGAGGGATCTAGGTGGGAGGATCGCTTGAGGCCAGGAGTTCGAGACCAGCCTGGGCAACATAGCAATAGATACCTATAGATACCTCCCAAAAAAATTAAAGAAAAAAGAAACATTGGCAGATTATATTTGCCAGTTTTTCTTTTATGTTAACTGCCTTCTGTCTCCTATGAACCTTTACCTACCTCCAAGCTACCAAATTCTGTGCTTTCTTCCAAATACTTTCCCCCCGCCCAACCCCAAGACAGAGTTTTGCTCTTGTTGCCTAGGCTGGAGTGCAATGGTGCGATGTTGGCTCATTGCAACCTCTGCTTCCCAAGTTCAAGCAATTCTCCTGCCTCAGCTTCCCAAGTAGCTAGGATTACAGGCATGTGCCACCACGCTTGGTTAATTTTATATTTTTTTAGTAGAGACAGGATTTCACCATGTTGGTCATGACTGGTCTTGAACTCCTGACCTCAAGTGATCCACCCACCTCAGTCTCCCAAAGTGCTGGGATTACAGGTGTGAGCTCCCCATCTGGCCCCAAATGCTTTTTAGTTTCAGGTTTTACTCTGGGATAAACCTGTGATCCATCTGAAGTAAACATCTGTGCACAGTGTGAGGTAGGGGTCTGGGTTTGTTTTTTGCTTTTTTTTTTTTTCAGTATGGAAATCCACCTGTTCCAGCACCATTTGTTGAAAAGACTTTCCTTCTATTTTCAATATTATATTTAGGAGTTAAAAAAACTCCAAAACTTTGCATAATACAAGGTTCACATAAAACCCTAATTCTTGGCTGATGGGAGGATCACAAGAAGATTATCAGGGACACAGGATGGGGGTTAACGGAGTATGTGTCTAAAAGGCTGAGAAATGCTGCCTCAAAGCCCTCTGGCCCAGAGCCCGGCTGCAGGTATGCATGTTGTGGTCCTAGCTTTAAGATAAACTTGCAGCAGGGCGCCAGGCTGGTCCTGTGACCTAGGGCTCTGAAGACGCCAGCAAAGGCCCAGCATGGAGGCTCATTCCTGTAATCTCAGTGCTTTGGGAGGCCAAGGCAGGAGGATCTCTTGAGGCCAGGAGTTTAAGACTAGTCTTGGCAGCATAGTGAGACCACATCCCTACAAAAAAATTTTAAAAACATTAGCCGGATGTGGTGGTGCTCACCTGTAGTCCCAGCTACTTGGGAGGCTGAGGCAGGAGGATCACTTGAATGAGTTATGACTGTGCTCCAGCCTGGAAGTCAGAGCAAGACCCTGTCTCAAAAAATAAATAAATTTGTAAAAAATGAAGACACAGGAAAGGACCTGGGAGGCCCTGTGGCTCCAGGGAAATGGCTCCACCAGCCACTAGAATTCTGTGATCCCCAGAACCAGAAAGAAAAAAAAAAAATTAGTATTTCTGCATTCATTTGGAGGATACACAGATGGGAAGGCAATGGAAGCTTTTTTTTTTTTTTTTTTAAAGAGACAGTCTTACTCCATCACCCAGGCTGGAGTGTAGTGGTACAGTCATAGCTCACTGCAGCTTCCAACTCCTGGGGTCAAGCGATCCTGTCACCTCAGCGTCTTGAGTAGCTGGGGCTACAGGCATGTGCTACTACATCCAGCTAATTTTTAATTTTTTTTGTGGAGACAGGGGTCTCCCTACATTGCCCAGGTTAGTCTTGAACTTGTAGCCTTGAGTGATCCTCCCACTTCAGCTTCCCAAAGTGTTGGGATTACAGGCATGAGACACCACACCGAACCACAAGAAAGCTTTAAAAGAAAAAGGAATGATAAAAGAATGTAATCTTTTTTTTTTTTTTTTTTTTTTTTTTTGAGATGGAGTTTCGCTCTTTGTCGCCCAGGCTGGAGTGCAATGGCGCGATCTCGGCTCACTGCAACCTCCGCCTCCTGGGTTCAAGCAATTCTCCTGCCTCAGCCTCCTGAGTAGCTGGGATAACAGGCTCCCACCACCACACCCAGCTAATTTTTCTATTTTTAGTAGAGACAGGGTTTTGCCATGTTGGCCTGGGTGGTCTCAAACTCCTGACCTCACGTGATCATCCTGCCTCGGGCTCCCAGAGTGCTGGGATTACAGGCCTGAGTCACTGCACCCAGCCAGGAATGTAATTATTCATACAACAGTTCACCGTGTTGCCAGAGAAGGAATAATAATAGATGGTTAGGGAAAGATCCTAAATCACAAAGCAAAGATGCATGCACTTGGACAAGGACATTGGATCCCCACAAGACAGGCCAGGGTGGGCTCACCCCTCCCTGCTACTGAGATGGAAACTGAGCCCAGAGAGAGGCAGTGGCTTACCCAGAGTCCCAGGGACAAGTTACCCCAGATCCCCAAACAGTCCCACCCTGGGTGGGGCTGACTCGGGTGGGTGCCCTGGATGGAGCGGAGCCCTCCTACCTGATGACCCACCAGCCGTCCAGGAGCTTGTGAATGACCTCAACAGCTTCGCCCTCGAGCAGGGACACCTCGTCCTCCTCCACAGCAGTGTAGGCCTTGATGGCAACGTACGGCTCGCCTGGTCCACGGCGGGGGCACAGAGCACGGTGTGAGATCTGGCCAGCCCGGGGCTCGCCACCCATCCCGTCTTCTTCTCTCTGCACCTGGGCTTCCTCCAGGCACTCCAGACCCACCCAGGGCCCACAGTGCCCCTCTTCTGGGTCTCCTCCCCCCATCCTCCTACTCCATCCCGGTTTCCCTCGGCAAGCTCCTGCTGGCACCCTCTCTGGGGGCACACTCTGGACTTCTGCCCTCTGCCCCCTACACCCAGGTGAGCTTGTCCACTCCCATTCATTGCCACCCACTCCGGGGACCAGATTCCACAACAATGAAGGTCTGTCCAGACACCTAAATATGACAAGAAACCAGCCATGAGTAGGTGGGTGGAGCGCCTGTCCACGTGGCACTGGGAACTGCTTGGCTGTGGCTGTCGGCCTGGGGGCTGCAGGCCTTCCCAGTGTTTAAACAATAGCCACAGGCTGGATGAGGTGGTTCCCGCCTGTAATCCCCGCACTTTGGGTGGCCGAGGTGGGTGGATCACCTGAGGTCAGGAGTTCAATACCAGCCTGTCCAACATGGTGAAACCCCATCTCTACTAAAAATACAAAAATTAGCCTGGCATGGTGGTGCACGCCTGTAATCCCAGCTACTCAGGAGGCTGAGGCGGGAGAATTGCTTGAACCCAGGAGGTGAAGGTTGCAGTGAGCCAAGATTGCATTACTACACACCAGCCTGGGTTGACAGAGCCAGACTTTGTAAAAAAAAAAAAAAAAAAAGGCTGTAAATCACATAAAAGGGTGAAATCACGCCATTTTAAAATGTGGGTAACCAGGCCAGGGGCAGTGGCTCATACCTGTAATCCCAGCCCTTTGGGAGACTGAGGCAGGCGGATTACCTGAGGTCAGAAGTTCGAGACCAGCCTGGCCAACATGGTGAAACCCGTCTCTACTAAAAATACAAAAATTAGCTGGGTGTGGTGGCGCATGCCTGTAATCCCAGCTACTCGGGAGGCTGAGGCTGGAGAATCACTTGAACCTGGGACAGCAGAGATTGCAGTGAACCGAGATCACACCACTGCACTCCAGCCTGAGCAAGGGAGTGAGACGCTGTCTCAACAACAACAACAAAGATAAATAAATAAATAAATAAAATAAAATGGTAACCAATTCTATTATAGTTTTTTTCCGAGCTCAATGCAGGCCCCATCCAGCCCCAGCACTGCCAGTTTTCCCTTTCTGGTCAGTGATGACGCCCCCACCTCCAGGCAGCCCTCCTTCCTGAGCCTAAGGTCTGCTCGTCCTTCAGTTTCCCACTGGACCTGACCACATACCCACAGACATAACTGACCTCCCACCCTCCCCCATCGTTTGCTCCTCCTCCTGGTTCCCTGTCCAGACCAAGGATATCGCAACCTGCCAGGGCCCCCCAAGCCAGAGAAGATGAGGTCTCAGCCCTGACTTTTCTGCCAAGCCAGCAACCAGCCCAGACTCCAGAGCAGTCACTCAACATCCCCGGGTCCCGCCTGCCCCTTTCTCCCACACCCCTATGGCCTGGGAGGGCAGGGGGCACCTGCATAGTTGGGCTCAGGGTCTTCCGTCTCGTCGGGACTGTCCAGGGGCTCGAGGAAGGATGCTGGGATCCAGCCTCGCTTTGCTTTCATCTGACAGAACCACCAACCTGTGCCAGAGATGCGGGAATGTGACTGAGGGGCAGGACCCGGAGGCTCCCTGCAGCCATCAGGGACGGTGAGGACACAGGGACACAGACACACCGATGTCCAATGCTCAGATTTGGAAATGTCACCTTCACCTCACTGGACAACGAGGTCACATGCATGCATGCACATATGCTCACAGAATCATAGCTCTGAGCCCACTTCATAATGAGCAGACGGTCCCATACCCACCCAGACAGAACACTCAGACATGCACCGCCCCGGCCTGCCATGCACAGATGCCCACAGCCACTGCAGGGTGCACACTCAGAGACAGGGCGACTCGCAGTGTGGGGAGGACATTCAGGGCCCCTAAAGGAACCAGAGTCCTCCCAGGGGCCAGGCTGTCTGAGCCTTGGCAGGGGGCTTGTGGCTGTGGGTTCCTGAGCACCAGGGGAAGGACCCCCGTAGGGCGGGAGGTCTGACCGCTCTCGCTCTTCTCCACGACCTCCACCACGTCCCCCACGGCCAGAGCCATCTCGGAGCCTGAGGTCTTCTCATAGTCGGCAATGGCGCGGTACGTCTGCAGGATGATGGGACCGGTGATGTCTGGGGCAGAGGGAGGGCAGGGTGAGTGGGCACTGCGGGACCCATCTGGGCCTCCAGAACAGGTGCTGGCGTCCTGAGTCTCTGCTGCCTGCATTTCCTGAGCGCATAGCGTTCTCCAGGCTTTGGCCTCCCAATTCAAGCATGTCCTTGTTCTCATCTGAAGAAGTTAGTGAGCCTTTCTCAACTTTAGTTTCTTTTATGGAGACAGAGTCTTGCTCTGTTGCCCAGGCTAGAGTACAGTGACATGATCACAGCTCACTGCAGCCCTGGACTCCTAGGCTCAAGCAATCTCCCTGTCTCAGCCTCCCGAATAGCTGGGACTGCAGGCATATGCCACTATACCTGGCTAATTTTTTGTAAAGACAAGGTCTTGGGACAATGCCCAGGCTGGTCTTAAACTCCTGGGCTCAAAGGATTCTCCCACCTCAGCCTCTTAAAGTGTTGGGATTACAGGCCACTGCACCTGGCCTTTTCCCAACTTTTTTTTTTTTTTTTTTTTTTTTTTTGAGACGGAGTCTCGCTCTGTCGCTCAGGCTGGAGTGCAGTGGTGCAATCTTGGCTTACTGCAACCTCCACCTGCCAGGTTCAAGCAATTCACCTACCTCAGCCTCCCAAGTAGCTGGGACTACAAGCACCTGCTACCACGCCCGGCTAATTTTTGTATTTTTAGTAGAGATGGAGTTTCACAATATTGGTCAGGCTGGTCTTGAACTCCTGACCTCAGGTGATCCACCCACCTTGGCCTCCCAAAGTGCCAAGATTACAGGCATAAGCCACAGCACCTGGCCTTTTCGTAACTTTAAGGTGCACTCGAATGCCTGGGATTTTGCTAAAATGCCTATCCTGTTCAGTAGGCCCACCGTGGGACCTGAGTGCATTTCTGACCAGCCCCTTCATCCAACCGAGGAGGTGCTGATGCTGTTTGTTATTGGCTGAGGTCAGTCTTCTCAAACTTCATATGTTGAAGTCCTAACCCCCCAGTTAGGGCCACTATGCCTTAGAGTGTGGGTGTATTTGGAGATAGGGTCTTGCAAGAGTTAATTAAGTTAAAATGAGGTCATTAGAGTGGGCCCTAACCCAACAGGCCTGGTGTCCTTATAAGAAGAAGAAAAAGCCGGGCACAGTGGCTCATATCTGTAATCCCAGCACTTTGGGAGGCCTAGGCAGGAGGGCTGCTTGAGGCCAAGAGCTTAAGACCAGCCTGGGCAATGTAGTGAGACCCCATCTCTACCAAAAAATTAAAAATTAGCTGGGCATGGTGGCACACACCTGTAATCCCAGCTACTTGGGAGGCTGAGGTGGGAGGATCGCTTCAGCCCAGGAGGTCGAGGCTGTAGTGAGCTATGATCACACCACTTCACTCCAGCCTGGGCAATAGAGAGAGACCCTGCCACTGAAAACAACAAAAACAAAATAGTGGCTGGCACAGAGTAAGCGCTCCACTAATGTTAGCTATTATTATTATTGTTGTTATTAGCAGTGACTGTGCAATAATATTAGAAACTGCCACAGCCCTGCATCACCTCTGAAGGCCATGTTGGCCTCCAAAACCTGTTCATTCATTCAGCCACAAACACTGCCCTGGCTGCCGGGAGCCAGGGTCTGTGCTGGTCTCTGCACTGCCACCTGCAAAGGGCTCCTTTCAGTCTCCAAGGACCTTCCAAACATCCAATTCTTCTTCGTCTTCTTTTTTTTTTTTTTTTTTTTTTCTGAGATGGAGTCTGGCTCTGTCACCCAGGCTGGAGTGCAATGGCACGATCTGGGCTCACTGCAAACTCCGTCTCCCAGGTTCAAGCGATTCTCCTGCCTCAGCCTTCCCAGTGGCTGGGACTACAGGCGCCTGCCACCACACCTGGCTAATTTGGATTTTTAGTAGAGACGGGGTTTCTCCATGTTGGCCAGGCTGGTCTCGAACCCCTGACCTCAAGTGATCCTCCCACCTCGGCCTCCCAAAGTGCTGAGATTACAGGCATGACCAACCGCACCGGACCCAAAGACCCAATTCTTCAGCAGGGTAGCTGTGAGCCCTCCCGATCTACTCCCAGCCCCCGCTCTTTTCCCTGAACACCCCCCAACTCTGGATCTCCTCGGGGTGACCCTGCCCCTGGCTGCCCCACTGTCCTCTCACCCGCCGCGGTACTCTTGCCGTCTTTGGGCAGCAAGTATGTCTCTGGCTTTTTTGTCCTGAGGAGAGAACAGTCTGGGTGAGACCCTCGGCTTCCCACGGAGGAAGGAGAGGTGCTGGGTAGACTTACAGAGGAGCTCCCCAAGAGAAAAGGGACCTGGGGAAGGGAAGGGGCACTGCGGAGAGAAGAGAGCAACTGGACTGGCTGAGGAAGGGCTTTGGGAAGTGACAGGGGCGGGAGGATCTGCTCGGGCAGCCCAAGGGAGGGACATGAAGGGGACACTGCATAGCCTCTTGCAGACTCTAAGGATGCCCTAAGCCTGGGAAATGCTCTTGGGAGCTCCCAGGCCATCTTCTTTCTTCTTCTTCTTCTTCTTTTTTTTTTTTTTTTTTTTTTTTGAGACAGAGTCTTGCTGTGTCACCCAGGCTGGAGTGCAGTGGCACGATCTCAGCCCACTGCAACCTCTGCCTCCAGGGTTCAAGCGATTCTCCTGCCTCAGCCTCCCAAGTAGCTGGGTTTACAGGAGCACACCACTATGCCTGACTAAATTTTTATATTTTTGGTAGAGATGGGGTTTCACCATGTTGGCCAGGATGGTCTGGAACTCCTGACCTCAGGTGATCCGCCCACCTCGACCTTCCAAAGTGCTGGGATTATAGGCGTGAGCCACTGTGCCCAGCCTCTTCCTCCTTCTGGAGCCCTGAGAGAGCAGGCAATGAGGAGCGGACCCCACTGTGGAGTCCATCCTTCCCCCACCTCCCAGGCTGATGAGAACTGCCCTTCCTTGGACCAGGGGACACCTTCAAGGGTCAATAAGTGCCGGCCGGAGCAATGCTGCCTGTCTGTGTCTTGGCAGCCTGGGTGCCTTGGCGAGGGGGTAACGGCCTGTCCTCACGCCCCCCCACTTTGAGCTTCGGTGACCAGAGAAGGGTGGAGAAGGGGACTTCCGCAGCCTGCCTGGAGCTCCCTCAGCCTCTCAGGTGCCTTCCACACAGGGTCCTGGGTACAGGAGACCCCAGACCTGCTCAGTACTTAGCAGAGGTATCAACCCCACATCCTTCTGGGGAGCTCCGCAAGACACCCATTGCTTCTTCTGATCCTCACTGCCCGTTATAGAAATGGAGAACCTGCGTTCAGAGGGCAGTGGTGGCCGGCTCTGGGTCCCATGGCCAGGTGGCCGCAGGGTCGGGATGAGGACCCAGGACTTTGGACCTCCGGCCCTGAGTGCTTCCCCCAGTGCCCTGAGGTGTGAAGGATGAAGGTGGAGGCTTGGCGGGGTCACAGGGGCTGGAGGCGGAATCTGCCTCCTCTTTCTGGCTGTGTGGCTCTGAGAAGGCGGCTTTCCCTCTCTGAGCCTCGGTTTCCTCATCTGCAAAACACGGAAAGTCCCACCCCGCTTCCCTCTCCCGCCTGGCAGCGTGAAAAGGCCACTCACTGGTTGTCTGTGGGGAGCTTGAGGTCGTTGGGGCGCACCTTGAAGAAGTCGAGGAGGTGGGGACAGCGGGAGATCTTGGTGGGCAGGCTCATAAGCGTGCTGCAGTACTCAGTAAGCGTGCCCTGGCGGTTCTCGGCGGCCCGCTGCCCGTCGAACCACCTGGGAGCTGGCACCAGAGAACATGAGGTCAAGCCCGAGAGGGGCTGGGAGGGCAGGTGAGCCCCCGCCACCGACCCCCCGACAGGCGGCTCAGCCCCGCGCTCACCTGGAAGGTGGGGGATGGTCCTGTTCTCTGGATTGATCGCCCCTGCCTCAATAGGGAACATTTCTTTTAAGGTTTTCTAAACATTAAAAAGACAAGAAGACGTGAAGGAATATTTGTAGTTTACAATACTTGGAAAAGCACGAGATTGGAAGTGACCTAAATACTTCTCAAAACTACCTAAAAGGCTGAGTGTGGTGGCTCATGCCTGTAATCCCAGCACTTTGGGAGGCTGTCGTGGGTGGATCACTTGAGGTCAGGAGTTCAAGACCAGCCTGGCCAACATGGCGAAACTCCATCTCTACTAAAAATACAAAAATTAGCTGGGAGTGTTAGCACACGCCTGTAATCCTAGCTACTCAGGAGGCTGAGGTGGGAGAATCGCTTAAACCTGGAAGGCGGAGGTTATAGTGAGCCGAGATGGCACCACTGCACTCCAACCTGGGTGACAGAGTGAGACACTGCCTTAATATCTCGGGCCTAGAAATTTCAGTGGCAATCTGGATTCCTTGATTAGCAGAGGCACTGACCTCTCTGCCTCCCACGTGCAAGTCACCAGCAAATCCTTTTGCTTCCAATCCCCAAATCTCTTTGGGATCTGACCGCTTCCCACCAACACCACCCTCCTGGCCCTAGCCACTACCAGGCCCCCGTCCACCCTTGTCTGTCCTCAATCCAGTCACCAGAGGGATCCTCTTAAAACTCAGGTTGGCCAGGTTCAGGGGCTCAAACCTGTAATCCTAGCAATTTGGGAGGCTGAGGCAGGAGGATCACTTGAGTCCAGGAGTTAGAGACCAGCCTGGGCAACATAGTGAAACCCCATCTCTGCAAAAAACAAATCAGGAAAAGGAGCCAGGTGTGGTGGTGCACGCCTGTGATCTCAACATGGGAGGCTGAGATGGGAGAATTGCTTCAGCCCTGGAAGTTGAGGCTGCAGTGAGCTGAGATCGCACCACTGCACCCCAGCCTGGGCGACAGAGCAAGACCTCATCTCAAAAGAAAAACAAATATTTTTAAAAAACTGATAACTCATTCTTAAAAAGATACAAATGTAAAATTTAGGAAAATAACTACCATTGGGACAACAACCACAAGGAGAATGTTTACCAGCAGGTGCATTTGTTATTTGGGATCTAGAACTTGGCTTTGTTTTTCTTTTTCTTTCTTTTTTTTTTTTTTTTTTTTTTTTTTTTTTGAGACAGAGTCTCGCTCTGTCGCCCAAACTGGAGTGCAGTGGCCGGATCCCAGCTCACTGCAAGCTCCGCCTCCCGGGTTCCCGCCATTCTCCTGCCTCAGCCTCCCGAGTAGCTGGGACCACAGGCTCCCGCCACCTCGCCCGGCTAATTTTTTGTATTTTTCAGTAGAGACGGGGTTTCACCGGGTTAGCCAGGATGGTCTCGATCTTCTGACCTCGTGATCCGCCCGTCTCAGCCTCCCAAAGTGCTGGGATTACAGGCTTGAGCCACCGCGCCCGGCGGTCTTTGTTTTTCAAAAGTGGTAAGAATGGTTCCATTCTAGGAACGTTCTGGGAGATCCTGTCTGTTTTACTTTAAAATGAGAATTTGGTGTTTTTCATTTTATTCATTGTTTTCAGCAAGACTTCTTAAATGCTTCAGGGGGAAAAATGTTTTTTAAAATGCCCCCTTAGCTTTGGGAGGCCAAGGCAGGAGGATCACTTGAGGTCTGGAGTTCAAGACCAGCTTAGGCAACATAGTGAGATCCCCGTCTTTACAAAAAAACACAAAAAATTAGCCACACACGGTGATGCGCACCTACAGTCCCAGCTATTCAGGAGGCTAAGGCAGCAGGATCACTTGAGCCCCAGTGGTTGAGGCAGCAGTGAGCTATGATTGCACTGCAGCCTGGGTGACAGAGCAAGACGCTGTCACAAAAATATATATAAATAAATAAATCCCCTTTAACTGTGGTCTGGGAGGGGATTCTGGGTTCTGTAGTTTCCGCACCACCTGGGCTAAGGTCCTCCCCAAAGGGTAGAGCTGGAACGGTGGGTCCCTCTCCCTCCTCTGTCCCCACACTCACATGGAACTCATAGATCTCCGTGAAGCGCCGGTACACCACCTTCTCGGACAGGTCCTGCCATTTCACCAGAAACATGTACACCTGGGGGAAGGCCAGAGTCGGGGGGACCCCATTCAGCTTCCAAAGAGGCTTTGCTGTGTGCACCCAGGATCCCACTACCCCCTGGAGGAAGTCCAGAGGATTGGGTGAGGGACATCTTTGGGGTGGCCCAGGATTGCAGAAAGGGCACAAACGTGGACCCCAGTGCTGCCACACCCCAGCCTTGAGACCCAGGGCAAGATGGTCAGCTTCTCTCAAATGGACTCATCCGTAAATTGGAGATAAAAGTAGGACCTAGGCTGGGCACGGTGGCTCACACCTGGAATCCCAGCACTTTTTAGGACTGAGGTGGGAAGATCGCTTGAGTTCAGGAGTTCGAGACCAGCCTGGGCAATATAGCAAGATCCCCATATCTACTAAAAATACAAAAATTGGCCGGGTGTGGTGCCGCACATCTGTGGTCCCAGCTGAGGCAGGAGAATTGCTTGAGCCTTGTAGGTCAAGGCTTTAGTGAGCTATGATTTCACCACTGCACTCCAGCTTGGGTCGGGAGGGGAGGGGAGAGTCAGGCAGGTTGGGCATAGTGGCTCATGTCTGTAATCCCAGAACTTTGGGATGCCAAGGCAGGTGGATCACCTGAGGTCAGGAGTTCGAGACCAGCCTGACCAATATGGTGAAACTCTGTCTCTACTAAAAATACAAAACTTAGCTGGGAGTGGTGGTGGGTGGTTGTAATTCCAGCTACTTGGGAGGCTGAGACAGGAGAATTGCTTGAACCCAGGAGGTGCAGGCTGCAGTGAGCCGAGGTTGTGCCACTGCACCCCAGCCTGGGTGACAGAGTGAGACTCCCTCTCAAAAAAATTAAAAAGAAGACAACATCGCGGCCGGGCGCGGTGGCTCACGCCTGTAATCCCAGCACTTTGGGAGGCCGAGACGGGCGGATCACGAGGTCAGGAGATCGAGACCATCCTGGCTAACACGGTGAAACCCCGTCTCTACTAAAAAAAAAAAATACAAAAAACTAGCTGGGCGAGGTGGCGGGCGCCTGTAGTCCCAGCTACTCGGGAGGCTGAGGCAGGAGAATGGCGTGAACCCGGGAGGCGGAGCTTGCAGTGAGCTGAGATCCGGCCACTGCACTCCACCCTGGGCGACAGAGCGAGACTCCGTCTCAAAAAAAATAAATAAATAAATAAAGAAGACAACATCGCATCTAAGATCCACTGCCCTGGATGCGCAAACTGAATCTAATGAAGAGAAACTCAAACCAAGGGACATTGTACAAAGTAACTGTCCTGCTCTCTGCAAAACATCAAAGTTGCAAAAGACAAAGACTGATTAAGACTGATCCAGAATCAGCTGGACGCGGTGGCTCACGCCTGTAATCCCAGCACTTTGGGATGTTGAGGTGGGCAGATCACCTGAAGTCAGGAGTTCGAGACCAGCCTGGCCAACATGGTGAAACCCTGTCTCTACTAAAAATACAAAAATTAGCTGGGCGTGGTGGCGCATGCCTGTAATCCCAGCTACTCAGGAGGCTGAGGCACAAGAATTGCTTGAACTCGGGAGAAGGAGGTTGCAGTGAGTGGAGATCGTGCCGCTGCACTCCAGCCTGGGTGACAGAGCAAGACTCCATCTCATAAAAACAAAAAACAAACAAACAAAAAAAACTGATCCAGAATCCACATGGCGAAACCCTGTCTCTACCAGAAAATACGAGCTGGGCGTTGTGGCGGGCACCTGTACTCCTACCTACTCAGGAGGCTGAGGCAGGAGAATCTCTTGAACCTGGGAGGCAGAGGATGCAGTGAACCGAGATTGCACCACTGCACTCCACTCTGGCAACAGAGTGAGACACTGTGCCAAAAAAAAAAAAGAAAAAGAAAAAAGATAAAAAGACTGATCCAGATTAAATCCAGATTAAAGAAGGTTAAAGACCATGACATTGATCCTTGACTGGATCCTAGACCTGAAAAAAGTTTTTACTGCAGAGGACAAGTAGGATAATTGGGGGAATCTCAGTAAAGTCTGTGGGTGGATAATGGTGTTTTGTCCATGTTAATTTGCTGATTTTGACACGTGCATTGTGATTATGTAAGAGAATGCCCTTGATTTTAAGAAATGCCTAACAACTAGTATTTAGAGGTAAAGAAACACGTCTTCAACTCACTCTCAAATAATTCAGAAAATATACCCAGAAAGAGGCATGTGGATGAAGGTGAGGGAAAGATTATTGGAGTGATTGGTACTGTTTTGAAGCCCAGTAGCCTTTCTGTAAATTTGAAATTTCAAAACTGAAAGTTACAAAGAAAAGGAGAAAAGTGACTAGGCACGGTAGCTCACGCCTAGCACTGTGGGAGGCTGAGTCCAGAGAGTTGCTTAAGCCGAGGAGTTCAAGATTAGCCTGTACAGGTCCGGCGCAGTGGCTCAAGCCTGTAATCCCAGCACTTTGGGAGGCTGAGACGGGCAGATCACGAGGTCAGGAGATCGAGACCATCCTGGCTAACACAGTTAAACCCCGTCTCTACTAAAAAAATACAAAAAACTAGCCGGGCGAGGTGGCGGGCACCTGTAGTCCCAGCTACTCGGGAGACTGAGGCAGGAGAATGGCGTGAACCTGGGAGGCGGAGCTTGCAGTGAGCTGAGATCCGGCCACTGCACTCCAGCCTGGGCCACAGAGCGAGACTCTGTCTCAAAAAAAAAAAAAAAAAAAAAAGATTGGCCTGTACAACATAGTGAAACCTCATCTCTACAAAAATTTTAAAAATTAGCCAGGAGTGGTGGTGTGTGCCTGTAGTCCCAGCTACTCAAGGGGCTGAGGCAGGAGGATCGCTTGGGCCTGGCAGATCGAGGCTGCAGTGAGCTATGATCGCACCACTGCACTCCAGACCTCATTTCAAAAAAACAGGCCCAGGAACGGTGGCTCCCAGCACTTTGGGAGGCCGAAGCGGGTGGATCACTTTGAGGTCAGGAGTTTGAGATCAGCCTGGCCAACATGGTGAAGCCCCATCTCTACTAAAAATGCAAAAATTAGCCAGCTGTGGTGGCGGGCAGCTGTAATTCCAACTACTCTGGAGGCTGAGGCAGGAGAACAGGTTGAACCCAGAAGACGGAGGTTGCAGTGAGCTGAGATCACACCACTGCACTCTGGCCTGGGCAACAGAGCAAGACTCTGTCTCAAAAAACAAAACGCAACAAAAAAGAGAAAGGTCTTGGCACATAGGACTAAATGTTCCATACAAGCTTCATTCAATTTCCTAAATGTAGCTTCTCCCTGGCCTTCCTATGGGATTAGGGGACCCAGTGGACTGGCCTGTCTGAGCAGGCATTTGTCCAGCCTCCCGGGGGACAGATGGGAGGACTCTTGGCCCCTGTGATGGTGTCACCCTACTGGAGAGGATAAGACTCTAACTGACACTACAGGCAGCTGGAGAGAGAGAGAGAGCTTTAGTTTCCAGGCCTCCCTCCTGGGAGGGCCACTCTCTGATAGCGGGGCTAGTCAGGGAAGGCTTCCTGGAGGAGTGGGCCTTGGACCTGAGAGAGTGCTAGGCTGCCTGGCCATGGCAGGGGAGCAGAGAGAGGACTCCTAGCTAAGGCTGAGGGCCTGGCTGGGAACACAGGCGGGGACAGTAAAGGGCTGGGGCCCAGGGCGGGTCCAAGGGAACTGTCTTCCCCGGGTGGAGTCCAGGATCAGAGGGGTAGATCCAGGCCCAAAGACCAGGGACTGGGTGCTAAGACCCTGCCCCCTTAGTCCTCACTGGAGCTGGTTGGCCTTGGGACTGTAAGGGTGGCCGCGGTGTCCCTCCCATATCCCCACCATGGGATCCCTTCCACCAGCTACTCACATAGTGCTGGTTGGGTACGAAGCGCTTCTCAAAGCCCAGCAGGGCGATGTGACGGATGAAGGTGTCCCCCATGACTGGGTGGCCTCTAGTGCTCCCTGGCACTTCCAGGCTGTGCCTTAAATGCACTGGAAAGAGGAAGTCGCTTTTGTCGCGGTCGGGACAGGGGGCAGGGAGGGTACAGAAAAGGCTTTGCTTCTTCTTTCAGTTTCTGGGGACTCTTCAGGCTTGCAGGTTGCAGGGTGTAAATATGGGCAGAGTCACATTCACACACACCTGCAGGGACAAGGAAAAGGGTTTACACTTGTCCTTCCTGTCGCCTACATGGGCCCCATGGCTTTTGGGGGTGAACCAAGCTGCTCCTGCCTCAGGGCCTTTGCATTTGCTGTGTCCTCTTGACCATCTTTCCCCCCTTGACCATATTCCCGCCTTGACCATGTTCCCCCCATTCATCGTCTTCCCTCCATAACTCTCTCCTCCATTTCTCTGCCCAAATGTCACCTCTTCCGAGAAGCCTTCCTTGATAACTTCACATTGCATAGCAAACTTCATCTCTTCCTCAGCCTCTTCCTGCCCCCTTTTTCTGCAGAGCACTTATTATCATTGATGCATCACCAATTGCATGTTATTTTTCTTTATTATTATTGCTATTATTATTTGAGACAGGATCTTGCTTTGTTATCTAGGCTCAAGCACAGTGGTGCGATCAGTTCACTGCAGCCTCCAACTCTTGGGCTCCAGTGATCCTCTTGCCTCAGCCTGTGGAGTTGCTGGGACTTCAGGTGCGTTCCACCATGCCCGGCTAATTTTTTACATTTTTTTTGTACCGACAGGGTCCTGCTATGTTGCCCAGGATGGTCTCAAACTACTGGCCTCCAAATGATCCTCCTGCCTCTGCCTCCCACTGTTTTTGTTTTGTTTTGTTTTGTTTTGTTTTGAGATGGAGTCTCGCTCTTGTTGCCCAGGCTTGAGTGCAATGGTGTGATCTCGGCTCACTGCAACCTCCACCTCCCAGGTTCAAGCAATTTTCTTGCCTTAGCCTCTTGAGTAGCTGGGATTACAGGCATGTGCCACCACACCTGGCTAATTTTTTTTTTTTTTTTTTTTTTTAGTAGAGACTGGATTTCCCCATGTTGGCCAGGCTGATCTTGAACTCTTGACCTCAGGTGATCCTCCCACCTCAGTCTCCCAATGTGCTGGGATTGCAGGTGTAAGCCACCACACCTGGCCTTGCCTCTGCCTCTCAAAGAGCTGGGATTACAGGCATGAGCCACCGTGCCTGGCCTGACTTTTTTTAGTCTCTCCTTACCACCATGTGTGTCCCAGGAAAGCTAGGGCATGACCGGGTTATCAGGGGCTGTAGCCCCAGCCCTTCCATCTAGTGCCTGGCACACAGAGACCATAAATATTTGGATCGTGACTGCAACATTCACTGAGTGAATGAATGAATGAGCGAGTGAATGAATGAATGAGTGAATGAATGAATGAGTAAATGAAAGAGTGAATGAACGAGTGAGTGAGTGAGTGAATGAATGAGTGAACGAATGAATGAGTGAATGAACAAGTGAGTGAATGAGTGAATGAGTGAATGAAGGAGTGAGTGAGTGAATGAATGAGTGAATGAATGATGAGTGAATGAATGAGTGAATGAATGAATGAGTGAATGAACGTGGGCATGGGAGTGCGCATTGCAAGTGCTAGGTGCTCGTCCTTGGCTATGTGTGGATGAGTGCCAGTGACAGCTGGGATGAAAATGGCACAGACTTTGAGTGAGACTTGAGTTCCGATCCTCAAGTAAGCAAATCTTTCATTGAATTGTTCCTTAGAGCTGACTCAGTTTCTTCCAGAGTGAAATAAGATTGTCAGCTTTGCCAGAAAGGGAATTTGGGACAAAGAGGTGAGGAGGGAGCAGCGTGCCCAGGGACAGGCTGAGGCCTCTCTCTCCCACTCCCCCTAGAGCCTGGGAGGCCCAGAACTTTTGGAACTCATTCAAGGTCATGAGTTCATGAGTGGCCAGCCTCAGCCCCAGGCAGCCTACTGCAGCCTGTGCCTCCCAGCAGGCCAGGGGCTGCACCAACTCATCTTTGCCCGAGCCCAGGGTCAGCTCGTGGTCCGGACCTGATCTCCTCGGGGTGAGGGTTGAAGCCTGGCAGATGAAAGCCGAGACATACTGGGCTTTTATTTATTTGTTTGAGTTGAAGTTTCGCTCTTGTTGCCCAGGCTGGAGTGCAGTGGTGCGATCTCTGCTCACTGCAAAATCTGCCTCCCGGGTTCAAGCGATTCTCCTGCCTCAGCTTCCCGAGTAGCTGGGATTACAGGTGTGCACCACCATGCCCGGCTAATTTTGTATTTTTAGTAGAGAAGGGGTATCACCCTGTTGGCCAGGCTGGTCTCGAACACCTGAGCTCAGGGGATCCGCCCGCCTCAGCCTCCCAAAGTGTTGGGATTAACAGGTGTGAGTCACTGCGCCTGGTCTTTTTTTTTTTTTAAAGACAGGGTCTCTGTCACCCAGGCTGGAGTGCAGCTGCACAATCATAACTCACTGCAGCCTCCAACTCCTGGGCTCAAGTAGTCCTCCTGCCTTGGCCTCCCCGGTAGGTTGGGACTACAGGCACGTGCCACTGCACCTGGCCTGTTCCTGCTTTTATTATCCAAGAAGTGTAAGGTCCATTCCATCAGCTCTGAAAGATTTGCTTGGCAAATGCTTCACTTCTTCTTCTTTTGTTTTTTTTCTTTTCGAGATAGAGTCTCTTTCTGTGCCCCAGGCTGGCATGCAGTGGCACGATCTCGGCTCACTGCAACCTTCGCCTTCTGGGTACAAGCAATTCTCCTGCATCAGCCTCCCGAGTAGCTGGGATTACAGGCATGCACCACCATGTCCAGCTAATTTTCTGTATTTTTATAGTGACGGGGTTTCACCAAATTGCCTAGCTGGTCTCAAACTCCTGACCTCAAGTGATCTGCCCACCTCGGCCTCCCAAAGCGCTGGGATTACAGGAGTGAGCCACCGCACCCGGCCTTTGCTTCTTTATAGAGAAGAAAAGTCACATCACCTGCCGGCACCTGCTCCCTCTGGTCCTTACTGTCCCCCACCTCCACCCCGAGGTCCCCAGCCCTGGGTGTGAGCAGCCCTGCAAGCCCTTCCTATGGTGATTTCCATCTATGTATCTCGGAGCCTTCCATGCAGATAGATAGGCATTTGCAACAGGACCTACTCAGCAATGACAAGGAACTGTCCCACAGGGCGACACCGTGGAATCTTCCAGACACATCACTGACGGAAGGAAGGCAGGCACAGAGCACATGTTCTGAAGGATGTCATAAGAGGCTTGAAAACCGCCCCAGCCAGGCTGTGGTGTTGGAAGCCAGGGTGACCTCTGGGATGATGGCGGGGACAGTAGTGAGAGGAGGGAGCGGGAGGTGGTGGGTGATGTTTGCTTCCTCTCCAGATAGATGCTAGTTCCACAAGTGGGACCAGGTGCGGCGGCTCATGCCTGTAATCCCAGCACTTTGGGAGGCCGAGGTGGGTGGATCACCTGAGGTCAGGAGTTCGAGACCAGCCTGCCCAACATGGTGTAACCCGGTCTCTACTAAAAATACAAAAATTAGATGGGTGTGGTGGCGCATGCCTGTAATCCCAGCTACTCGGGAGGGTGAGACAGGAGAATCACTTGAACCAGGGAGGTGGAGGTTGCAGTGAGCAGAGATTGTGCCACTGCACTCCAGCCTGGGAAACAGAGTGAGACTCTGTCTCAGAAAAAAAAAAAAAAAAAAAAGCTCAGCACAGACGCCAGACCCGCAGTGGTGCTCACCTGGGCATGTCAAGGCGGGGCAGAGGAAGGTTCTAGTGGGGATCGTTGTAAGTAGAGACTTTTGTGGGCTCTCAGCACTTCCTTCCCTTCCTCTAGCAGTCCTTCCACTCTTGCATAACTGCCTGGCCAGCGTGTTTGTCCTGTAGACACCCCGAACCCCTGCCTGTGATCTTTCCACTCTCCTCCTATGGCCTCCTGAGACCCTGTCATGTTCCCACAAAGTGCTCTGCAGACGGGGTATCCAGCAAGTTTGTTGGGTGAGCAGAGGCAGGAAGCGCTCCGAACTTGAGTTTGACCTTGTAATGACCTCTGTAAGCAGGCTCACAGCCTTTATTCAGGAAGACATAGGATTTTTTTTCCCCACTTTTTATATTTATTTATTTATTTATTTTTGGTAGAGACGGGGTCTTGAGATGCTGCTTGGCCTGGTCTCGAACTCCAGTCTCAAATGATCCTCCTGCCTCAGCCTCCCAAAATGCTGGGATTACAGGCATGAGCCACTGTGTCTGGCCAGGATTTAATTTAATGTGTGGATGAAACAAGATCCAAATAATTTTTTTAATTAAAAAAAAGAAAAGGTTGGCACGGTGGCTCATGCCTGTAATTCCAGCACTTTGGGAGGCCAAGATGGGTGGACCACCTGAGGTCAGGAGTTCGAGATCAGCTTGGCCAACATGGTGAAACTCGGTCTCTACTAAAAATTAAAAAATTAGCCAGGCATGGTGGCGCAAGCCTGTAATCCCAGCTACTTGGGAGGCTGAGGTAGGAGAATCGCTTGAACCCGGGAGGCAGAGGTTGCAGTGAGCCGAGATCACGCCACTGCACTCCAGGCTAGGTGACAGAGTGAGACTCCGTTTCAAAAAAATAAATAAAATAAAATAAAATAAAATAAAATAAAGGAAGGAAGTAATAAAGAGATAAGAGAGTTTTTTCAGGGGGAGGAAATAGAATTTCTAAAAATGTTTGTATTGTGAAATATGTCGAAAACCGCATCTCTTACCTAATTATTATAAAGGAGACAGCTGGTGAACCATCACTGGGTGTTAGAACAATACCACGGCCCCAAGAATTCCCCCATGTCCCGAGTGCTAACAGGAAGGGCCCCCCGCACCCCGCCACCCCGCCCTACGTCAAGCACTATTCTAGGTGCTTTCTATTTATGATCACATCTTCTCCTCACAAGGAGGCTGTCGGGGAGTGGGTCCAATTTTTCCCACTTCACAGACGGGAAAACGGAGAGGAAAACAGATTGCCACAGCTGGTAAATGCAGAACTGGGATTTGTTTTGTTTTTGTTTTGAGACGGAGTCTTGCTCTGTCACCCAGGCTGGAGTGCAGTGGCGCAATCCTGCCTCATTGCAACCTCCGCCTCCCCAGTTCAAGAAATTCTGTGTCAGCCTCCCCAGTAGCTTGGATTACAGGCTCACGCCACCATGCTCAGCTAATTTTTGTATTTTTTGTAGAGATGGGGTTTCACCATGTTGCCCAGGCTGGTCTCGAACTCCTGACCTCAAGTGATTTGCCTGCCTTGGCCTCCCAAAGTGTTGAGGTTACAGGCATGAGCCATCGCGCCAGGCTACAACCATGATTGGACTCAGGCAGTCTGGACCCAGGATCATGATTTAACTGTTGCCCTCTCATGCCTTGCCCTTGAACAATGTGAATGAATGAATGAATGAATGAATGGGTGGGGGAAGGGGGCTCATGAGGGAAGCTGTCACCTCAAGCCAGGCTGGCGGGCAGTGGGGGCTTCCAGGTCTGAGCTGCCGGTCCTGGCCTTTTTCCAAATGTCACCTTCTCCACCCTCAGGCCACTTGGCCTTCCCCAGATGGGCTGAGCTCGCCATTTCCTTAACCAGGAAATCCCCAAGGCCAGGCCAGTGGGGACCATATGGGGAGAAAGGGGGCTTGGCTTCAGGGCATGGGACCCACACAGTGCCCTCTGGCACAATTTATCAGGAGAGGAAATCTAGCAGTTACTAGGACTGGAGCAAATCAGCCTTTGTGTGGGACAGTTCTTTCCCAGGTCTAACCTAAGGCTCTCCTGCTGCCTCTTCTTGACAGTGACAGCCAGGATCCATCCCCTTGAACAGCCCTGGGTGGCAGCCTCCCGGGCCGGCCCACAGGACCAGCTCTCCCTGCTGCCTAGGGCAGCAGGATGGGCCCCAAGGTGCCTATGGCGCTGGCTCTATGTGACCGACCCTGTATTGGCAGGCAGGTGTCAATAGGCAGAAACGCTGGCCACTCCAGCCTGGCTGACATGGTGACACCCCGTCTCTACTACAAATACAAAAATTAGCCGGACGTGGTGGCAGGTGCCTATAATCCCAGCTATTCAGGAGGCCGAGGAAGGAGACCCGGGAGGTGGAGGTTGCAGTGAGCCAAGATCGCACCACTGTATTCCAGCCTGGGAGACAGAGCAAGTGGGACTCCATCTCAAAAAAAAAAAAAGGCAAAAAAGAAACGTGGGCCACTCACTGCCTCCCCAGAGACCCGTCCTCCTTTATCCACCAAATCACCTGTGCTGGGCTCTGCTTGGCAGGGGTGGACCCCGAGGCCTCGGCAGAGGGGAATCAGGGACCTGCCCGTGGGAGACTGGCCCAGGACACAGCTGAACCACAGCCCTGGGAACTCCCTTCTCTCCTAGACCTGATCTCCAGCCCTTGGCCTAGGGACATGAGAGAACGGACTTCAGGCCCTAGACATTCAACTCAGGGGAGTCAGATGGAGGCCCAGGCCGCGTGGGGAGATGTGCAGGCCACGGCTGAGCTGTGCACGTGGCTGAAGCTTCCTGAGCCTCCGTCTTTTCATCTGTGAAATGGCACTAACCAATCTACCCACTTCATGGGCTGCCGTGAGGATTAAATAGGGTCAAGTACTAGGGTGGCGAACATTGGCCATCACCAGATACAAACTGCGCAGGGGCTGCCTCCAAGCTGCGGGGCAGGGAAATTGCCAGATAGGAGGCAGGGCAGCTTCTTGCTGTTTAAATTGAGCTTGGAATGAAGAAAATGTCACACGAAGGAGAGCAGGCACCCCAAGTTGCTGGGACCACCGGCCCGGGGCTGTGACAGTGGGGGCAGTCTCATGATGTCCCTTGGAGAGCTGGTCTGGGTGTGGTGCAGCTGTGTGGGTGGCCTGGAAGCTTTCCCTGATATGGCCAGGCTGACAGTAACCAAGCCCATGGACAGGCTGGGCCATGCACTGTGGCTTCTGGCCCAGCTCCAGGCATGACATGGGCCCTCATCAAATATGCACCACAGGAATGGGGACTCTTCAAGCCCCGCCCCCGCGGGAGCCCCACTTCCGTGCTCAGGGGCCCAGATGCCCTCTGCCACCCAGGAAGGCTAAACCCTGCAGTGCACCACCCCGCCTGGGGGCTTCGGTGAATTTTGTTTTTTTTTTTTTGAGACAAAGTCTCGCTCCGTTGCCCAGGCTGGAGTGCAATGGCGCAATCTTGGTTCACTGCAACCCCCGCCTCCCGGGTTCAAGCAATTCTCCCGCCACAGCCTCCTGAGCAGCTGAGATTACATGCTCCTGCCACCACACCTGGCTAATTTTTGTATTTTTAGTAGAGACGGGGTTTCTCCATGTTGGCCAGGCTGGTCTCAAACTCCTGACCTCAGGTGATCCACCCACCTCGGCCTCCCAAAATGCTGGGATTACAGGCATGAGCCACTGCACCTGGCCGATGTTGATTTCTGTACACTTGAAACAAATTTCTGTAATGAGGAAACCATGTCCTAAGAGCCAACCAGTCACCGGGTCTGGAGTGGCCATTTCCACATCTCCCCAGCCCCAAGAAGCGCAGTGAAGTCAGCGGTGGTGCGCTCCCTCTGGGACTTGCCGAGGGCCAGGCCCCTGCCCCACTTCCCTGGGGAGATCTGGGACAGTCGCTAAGTCACACAGGCCTGGAGATGGGGGCGGGCCGCCCGCAGACAGGCGGGACCTGTAGACGCGGCTTTACTCACTGAAGGCACCGCAGATCCCCATCACGCATGAGGACAACCTTGTCACCTCCGTGGGACCGAAGCTCATCTCCCGCAGGCCAGAAAAAGAAACTTGGGGCTGTGGTGTCCACACTTGCCACAGCTTCATGAACACGCACCCCGGGTTCCCTGTTCCGGCCTTGTCTTTCTGGAGACCTGCAGGGACTGCTGTCTATCCAGGGGTTTCCCCTGGAGGGTGTGGGCACCGTACAGGAGGGGACAGTTTGAGAGTCAATCGGGGCAGGAGTTCAACAGGTCCTTTGGATGTAGCTAGACCTTCTCAGCCTGTGGCATTTGGGGCTCTGGGAGGTGGGCCCTCTGCTCTCTTGCTGGCCCTGCCTGTGTCCACCAAATCGCCCTCACACCTCTGGAGGGGTCCTCCTGCGTGGGTCCTTCCTGCTTTATGTAGCCTGAGGCGTGAGCAGCCTTGAGTCCCCGCAGGAAGTGGATGCCACAGCAGGCCCCGCTATTGCTTCTGGGGAGGAAGTCAGGCAGGAAACACCTTCCCTAGCTGGGCTTGCCTCACAAGCTATGTCAGAGCCGGCTTTCCCAACACTTCCTCAAAAGTAAGGCGTGGTGCTGGGCGCAGTGGTTCATGCATGCCTGTAATCCCAGCACTTTGGGAGGTCAAGGCTGTAATCCCAGCACTTTGGGAGGTCAAGGCAGGCAGATGACTTGAGGTCAGGAGTTCAAGACCAGCCTGGCCAACATGGGAAAACCCATCTCTACTAAAAATACAAAAATTAGCTGGGTGTGGTGGTGGACACCTGTAATCCCAGCTACTCGGGACGCTGAGGCAGAATAGCTTGAACCCGGTAGGCGGAGGTTGCAGGGGGCCAGGATTGCACCACTGCACCCCAGCCTGGGCAACAGAGCAAGACTCCGTCTTGGGGGAAAAAAAAAAAGAATTAAGGTGGGGTGGGGGTGTGGGAGGCAGGCAGGGAGGGACCTCGAGGCGGCTGGGGGAACAAAAGCATGGGCCACAGTCTGGGCTTGGTTTTTAGCCCAGTTCCCAGGGTGAGAAAGCCCCTCTGGTGCAGCCATACCAGGTCCACCTGCCCTTTGTCACTGATGGGCCACCAGGCCCCTAGGAACCTGTGATTTCTATAACCGGCTGCAAGCTGCATCTTGTCTGCCCCGTGAGCCAGGAGAGCGGGCAGCCAGCCGTGGGTGAAGTAGAGAGCCAGAGCTCACTTCCCACCATGAATCCAGGGAGGATCTGAACTCCAGGCAGGGGAAGTGATGCTTTTCAGAGTAAAGGACCCACAGCCCTGTCTGTGGTCATCTCCCTAGACTCACAGGTCTAAGGACAGGGACAGCGGCCTCCAGGATTCTTAAAATCCGTCCCCTTCCTCTTCCCCATCATAGGGAAACTGAGGCACTTTGGGAGAACATCAAATCCTCAAAACACACCCAAGTCCAGAAACTGGGGCTTCCATTTAGGAAGACGAGCGGTGACCTTCCAGAAGATGGGTAGTCGCTGTGCAGTGACTTTCCAAAAGATGCCCCTTTGGTGTGTGACAATTCTGCCCCCGAATGGTTAAATCCACCAGGTGCCTTGAATTTACTAAGACCAGCGCTTGGAGTATAATGTGGAAACTAGAAAGGCCTGGTCCCTTGATCTTCCTCGCCAGTGGAACTTTTGATCTTTGGAGAGAAAAAAAAGCAGAAATGGGGGACTGGAGGGGGCTCAGAAAAACCAGCCTGCGGCCGGGCACAGTTGCTCACACCTGTTATCCTAGCACTTTGGGAGGCCAGGGTGGGCGGATCACCTGAGGTCGGGAGTTCAAGACCAGCCTGACCAACATGGAGAAACTCTGTCTCTACTAAAAATACAAAATTAGCCAGGTATGGTCGCACATGCCTATAATCCCAGCTACTCAGGAGGCTAAGGCAGGAGAATCACTTGAACTGGGAGGTGGAGGTTGCAGTGAGCCGAGACTGTGCCATTGCACTCCAGCATGGGCAACAAGGGCGAAACTCTGTCTCGAAAATAAAAGAAATATAGAGACCAACCTACTTCAAAATGCAACTGAAGACACCTACTTGCATTGTATTGCTTTTTCAATCCAGACTACTCGGCTAATGAAGATTTTACTGGGCAAGTTTAACTTCCCCTTCACCCTCTGAAGAATCACACTATCCACCTTTTAGAAATGCACTGCCTGAGGTCGGGTGCTGTGGCTCACGCCTGTTATCCCAGCACTTTGGGAGGCCGAGGCAGGCCGATCACTTGAGGTTAGGACTTTTGAGACCAGCCTGGCCAACATAGCGAAACCCCATCTCTACTAAAAATACAAAAATTAGCCGGGCGTGGTGGTAGGTGGCTGTAATCCCAGTTACTCGGGAGGCTGAGACAGGAGAATCTCGAACTCAGGAGGCGGAGGTTACAGTGAGCCAAGATTGTGCCACTGCACTCCAGCCTGGGCAACAGAGTGAGACTCCGTCTTAAAAAAACAAAACAAAACCACACAGAAATGCACTGCCTGTTCATTAATTAATGCAGGTAGCTAAGGGCTCTTCTTTTTAAGAGACAGGGTCTCACTGTCACCCAGACTGGAGTGCACTGGTGTAATCACTGCAGTGGCTCAAGTGATCCTCCCACCTCAGCCTCCCTAGTAGCTAGGACTAGAGCTGTACACCACAGCACCTGGCTTAAATCAAATCCTTTGTGTATGTGTGTGTGTGTGTGTGTGTGTGTGTGTATATATATATATATAATAAAAATATGTGTATATACCTGAGACCAGGAGTTTGAGACCAGCCTGGCTAACATGGTGAAACCCCATCTCTACTAAAAATACAAAATTTAGCCAGGTGTGTTGGTGGATGCCTGCAACCTCAGCTATTCGGGAGGCCGAGGCAGGAGAATTGCTTGACCCTGTGAGGTGGAGGTTGCAGTGAGCTGAGATTGCACCACTGCGCTCCAGCGTGGGGACAACAGAGTAAGACTGTCTTAAAAAAAAAAAAAAAAGAAAAAGAAAAAAAAAATGTGTTATGTACACACAGAATTGTTTTAACGGATTGAATCATGAATCTCCTTGGCAAGTCTGTGACCTCACAAATGAGTGTGAAACCAGTAACTGAATGGAGATTCACGGAAGAGCTGGGCTTTCGCCAACAGCAGCCTTGCCATGGCCCTGATTCTCCAGGATCGGCGCCGGGAGGTGTGGCTGAGGGTGGCACGGCAGGGCACGTTTTAAGGACACGTTCAAAGAACTGTGAGATGCTATCAGAGAAGCGGTCTCCTCCCAGGTTAGCAGGCAGGCGAATCGTGAGATTAGTTTCCCTTTCTGGCCCACGCGGATGGGGCACGGCAGAGGCAGGGACCACGCTGAGAACAGAGGAGCCTCAGAGCCAGTGTGTGGGCTCAGGCAGGAGGATCTGCCGCATGAGCTCTCGATGGCAGGGGCTTTTGGCTCCCAAAATCGTATGTGAGCTGCTCTTCATCCATGGCTGCCTGGCCCAGATAGAAGGGTGGGTGGGGGCCCTGGCCCAGCTCAGAGGAGATGGACAGCAGTGGTCTGAGAAACACCGCAAGTGGCACTGTCCCCGGGAGGCCCGGTGGGCTCTGCCCAGCGCCAGCCTCTGCCTCGGTCTGTGTCCCACCTACGCCGAGCCACCCCCGAACTTCCCCAGACAGAACCATGAAAACAGCCGAGAGAGCAATGACTTAGTGTGTGAAAGGCATGGATGGATTTTATTGATTACCCTATATCTACAATTTGAGGTAAAATAGAAGCAACACATAAAAGGGCCTATTTCTGCTACCATGTCATATAATTCTCCATTGTGAATATTGTGATAAAGCTACTGAGAACTATGCTGTCACAGAGCCTAGCTTCTTGTAGAGCTGGTATTTTACAACTCGCATTGCTTGTGAAATCTCAACACATGTAAGACTCTCCTAGGAAGGCGCAGAACGTCAGAGGTTGCATCCTCAGCCCCCTGATCCCTCCTCCCTCCCCGTGCTGGCACCTCAGGGTTACAAGAAGAACTAGGAAGTAACGCCGGCCACGGCGAGCCCTGGAGAGGGGGCCGGCTAGAACCGCGTTCCTAAGAATCCACGCCACAGCAGGTCCCGTCCCGCGATGTCGGGGCCTTAGTGTCATCGAGCTAGCCCCAATCCTCAACCCGATCTTCAACTTCTGGTACACCATGCATTTTATTTGGACGAAAAGTAAAAGTGGAAGAGGTTCTCTCTGTATTTACTCTGTAATTCACACGCTGAGATACTGACCTCTGACTGTTAGGTGATCCAGATGGTTTTGCTTTTAATTATGATAAAAAAACATAGGAACCATGAGAGATAGCTTAGGAAAAGGTTTAGTCAAATATACAGATAGGAACTGTTCACTCAGTCATTAAGGAGAGCCGTGAACAAAAGATCATTTAAATGATTTTTTTTTTTTTTCCAAATAGAAAAACTAAGGAACTGAACTATCACAGGAATTTTTCTTCACTGCAGGAGCTGAGATGTTCCAGTAGGAGATATCTTCACTTGATTGGAAAATAAACACCGTAACTCAAGGCTCTGCTGAGTACATAAAAAATCTGGTGAGATTCATTCCTGTCATTTTCCCTGTCGTTTCCCAGCATTGCTGTAAAATCCTGATAATACATTCCCAAGTACACCAGCCATTCCAGACCCACAGTCACTCTGCTCTTTAATTCACAGAACTGCTGAAAAAGTAGACATTTCTATCTAAAAGTAGAAAAAAAGGTTTGTATAGAAGGTATTTCTGTTATACAAGTATATTACACAGCTTGGGGAAGTAACACGTCCGAAAAGCTCTTCTCAACCACTGATACTTTAAGCTAAAATAGGAGAGAAAACAAACAAGCAAGCAAACAGGTTAATCTAATTACAGGAATTTAACAGTCACGAATATCACAACTTAATTTGCAAATTCGGGTGACAGTGACTTGGATTCAGATGCGCTCATAAAGCGGGATGAAACCTTAAGTCCATGAGCTGACAGGGTAAGGCAAACTCCAGTACAACAAGTCTCTGGATTTAAAAAAAAAAAAAAAAATCCATTGTCAAAGTTTCCTGACTTCGGGTCTCAAGCTACTGCTCCTGTTATAACTTGGCCAAATTTAAGAAATCTGGAATAACAGGATCAGACTTGTGAACTCAACTCTGCAAGATGAACAATAGATCTGCAGCTCTGTGAGACTCTGCAAAATACTATTACTACGGAAAAAAAAAAAAAAGTCAGTCTAATGATTCTGACTCATAGTGAATTCCAATGAGAAGGACAACGTTTACTCTATAGATTAGAAACAACATTCTTTTTAAGGCAAAAGTGCTTTTACATCTTTGACTGAGAGACATATATTGATCCAAGGAGAATCTCCCTGTTGAATCTTCTAGCTTAAACATCCAGGAAGGCTCCCACCTGGCTCCCACATTCCCTGAAGGCAGGGCCACCATCTTATGTGAAAATGGGGAGATCACATTAGCTACGCGTATGCAGGGGGTTCAGATGGACACCACACGGCATCCCTGACACAGAAGCTGATTTACCCTAGGAGGGAAGAGGTCTACCACGTGGGGTCTGGTTCTTGCTTGATCTGAGAGCTTCCATCAGTCTCTTTTATTTCTATCAATGGAAACAAAATGGTACCGATTAATTATTTTGCAGACCTGCTCAATGATAAATCCATTCGTACCAAACTGTTTACTAAGATATGGTTTAATAATAAGAAGGACAAGACACCAAACATCAAAAGAGCTTCAGAGAGAGAAGTCTCTCTAGCAACACATTCTAAATTTTGTTACTTAAGTTTTCAAAGTAACAAACATCTCCTGGCTTTTATGCATTTAAAGGACACACATTATGTTATCTAGGTTATGTAGCAGAGTCATTCACGGAGAATTTACCAAGTCATCTGGGGGAAATGGAGCAAAAGCAGCTATGCGTCATCTCTCAACAGCATAACCTGCAAATCCAATTCATCCAGAAGAAAGAGAGCAAAACCACCACTCAGTTCTAGTGAAATAGTTTAAACACACAATCCTTTGTCCTGGTAAAAAGTCTTGGCTGGGCGAGGTGGCTCGTGCCTGTAATCCGAGCACTTTGGGAAGCCAAGGCCGACAGGTCACTTGAGGTCAGGAGTTCCAGACTAGCCTGGCCAACATGGTGAAACCCTGTTTCTACTAAAAATACAGAAATTAGCCAAGCATAGTGGTGCAGGCCTGTAATCCCAGCTACTTGGGAGGCTGAGGCAGGAGAATTGCTTGAGCCTGGCAGGCGGAGGTTGCAGAGATCACACCACCTCACTCCAGCCTGGGTGACAGAGTGAGACCCTGTCTTAAAAAAAAAAAAAAAAAAAGAAAAGAAAAGAAAAGAAAGAAAAAGAAGAAAGAAGAAGTCTTAAGGACTTGCAGGACCACCCCACCCTTTTACCTTCTGTGGCTGGAACTTCCAACTGGCTTGGTTCAGCTGATTCTAAAGAGAAACACAGAGATTGATTTCCACATTGTTCAACAGCTGCTTTATACTATGAAAGAACCCAGGAGGAGGAAGAGGAGAAAAGCCCTCCAGACTCTGTACAAACACAGGCGCATGATGAAACAATGCCCACGGTCTTGAGGTGGAGCACACAATTATCCAAGTGTACTTTCAAATTTCTGTTTCTCAAATGTGGTCCTAAGTTCACATATACAGCTGAAGTCTGAAAGAGCAGTCTTAACATAGCTCTACTGTGAAAACAACAAGTGCCTTAGTTATGCTTTCTTCCTCATTCTTCTGTTTACTCCCTTTAATAAAAGCTTTTCATTACTTTTTTGTTTTTGTTCATATGTTTGTTTTTTTGAGACACGATCTCCCTTTGTTGCCCAGGCTGGAGTGCAGTGATGTGATCTTGGCTCAATGCAACCTCCACCTCCCAGGTTCAAGCGGTTCTCCTGCCTCAGCCTCCCAAGTAGCTGGGATGACAGGCACATGCCACCACGTCCGGCTAATTTTTGTATTTTTAGGAGATATAGGGTTTTACCATGTTGGGCAGGCTGGTCTCGAACTCCTGATCTCAAGTGATCCACCCGCCCCAGCCTCCCAAAGTGCTGGGATGGCAGGCGTGAGCCATCGCACCCAGCCTCATTACTTTCAATGACTCACATAGCACCGGGCCATTCCACTTGTTTTTTAAGGAATTTTTTAAAAGCATAATCTGTACATTTCTACTCAAGAACATTTTGCTCAATCACTTATGGCAGACATTAGAAACGGACAGCACAGAGTCAGGTTAAAATGACGACCCTCTTTCTCTGCCATTTCATCCTATCCATTAATCCTGGGGTTCCTGATGTTAGGCCTGAGCTGGGATAGGGGGTGCAAATGGTTTGCAGCCCCCTGTTCTCAATCAGGACCCACAGCTTGAATTTATGTTTTGATCAGCTGTCAAACCCAGGAGTGAAAACCACAGAGAAGCATGTGTGCGCTGTGTAACTGAGTCCCCTCAGGGCAGGCGACTGAGTGGCAGGAGTAGCTCCGGGCCCTCCCCTGCCTCACTCACCTTGTATCACGGGGCCTTCTGACTCACTCTGATCAACCAGCTCTGAAAATGAAGCAGATTGGTTTAATAATGTAAGGACGTGTTGTTCCCTTTGACAAGCATTTTAACATACATTTGCTCAAGATGAGAAGGATACAAACCTCAGAGTTCTGATACGGTCCTCAGAATCACTAATTCATAGTAATTACCATAAAACTCTATTCCACACTACCGCACAAGAACAGGAACAAAAGAGAACATTTTATTTATGTATGTATTATTTATGTAAATAAATAATTTATTGAGACAGAGTTTTGCTCTTGTTGTCCAGGCTGGAGTGCAATGGCACGATCTCAGCTCACTGCAATCTCCGCCTCCAGGATTCAAGCGACTCTCCTGCCTCACCCTCCCAAGTAGCTGGGATTACAGGTGTCCGCCACCACGCCCAGCTGATTTTTGTATTTTTAGTAGAGACAGGTTTTCACCATGTTGGACGGGCTGGTCTCAAACTCCCAACCTCAAGTGATCCGCCTGCCTCAGCCTCCAAACTGCTGGGATTACAGGCATGAGCCACCGCTCCTGGCCTCACTTTTATACATTTTTAATAATAAAGTTAAGAGAACAAAAACACACTTGGAAAACTAAGTTTGGCTTAAAATACTACTGAAAATGACATCAATGTTAAGGCATTGAAAGGACAGTTGTTCACCCGCTCGACAATATTTGAAAGCCCAATGTGTGCCAGACACTGTGCTGAAATAGTAATAGAAGCAGGCACATTAAGTGACTGACTTTGGCACGAAATCCAAGCACAATCATTATAACAGTCATAAAAGCAGTAATAAATATAGATTGTATTCGCTGAGCACATACCGTAGGCTAAGCACATACTATAGGCTAGATGCTGTTCTAGGTTAGGGGGCTGCAAACTCTTTTCTTACAGAGCCAATCAGTAAGCATTTTAGGTTTTGCAAGCACACACTTGCTGTTGCCACCTCTCAGTTCTGCCATAAACAAATGAACACGATGGTGGTTTCAATAAAACTTTATGCACACACCTCGGCAGGAGCTTGCTGACACTTGTTCTAGATGCTTTCCATCTACTGGAACGACTCCCCCAGAATCAGTGCTATTATTACCATTTTATGATTAAGCGCATCGAGGATAGGAAAAGTTAAGAAGCTTGAAGAATTTTACAACTTGGAAGTGCCTGGTGTTTTTACTGAGGGCTAAAATAAGTATCTGGCATGGCTGCTGACATAGGTGAAGGAACGTGATATACTTTAAACACATATACACACTCACACGCACACATGTCAGACCCCGGGGAAAAAACAGAAACGCTTCACAAAATACTCACGGTTATTAATCACAAGTCCTGGAAATGGTCTAAAGAGAGAAACAAATTGTAAAGTATAATAATTTATTTTCACTCTATAAGGATTTACAGGTATAACTGTCTATTCAACTCATATCTAGCCCATGTCATTTACATACTACAGTGAGAAGTATTATCCACGATCTTATAAACTTATGGAAGAGATAGATACGTATCCATAATAAGAACACTGTTAGAAAATGTTACTCAGTAAATGGAGGAAAAACAAAAAACAGAAACGCCAGAGCAGGAAACAGAGTGATTCTAAGTTCAATGCACGGAAGAACGCAAGGGGCTTTTGGCCTAACTCCTGGGAATGATATGGAGAATGACCATGGGGAAGCGGAACAAAAATATGAGATTTTGAGGGAAAGAAGGTTGGAAGAAGACGAGTGAATGAGAAGAAGCCTCAAGAGGACTTATTATGAGATTTCTGAGCGCCAGTCCTAAGAGATGTGAACTAGAGACAGTGGCAGTTTGATGATGAACTGATTGGGTAGGTTGAGTTGTAGCTAAGTTTCTGGGGCGCTGGAAGAAAAAGAGGAAGATAACCTGGGGTTGGTGCTCAGGTGGGCGTCTCTTTTTTTTTTTTTTTTTTTTTGAGACGGAGTCTCACTTTGTCGCCCAGGCTGGAGTACAGTGGCGCCATCTTGGCTCACTGCAAGTTCCGCCTCCCGGGTTCAAGCCATTCTCCTGCCTTAGCCTCCTGAGTAGCTGGAACTACAGGCACGCACCACCACGCCCGGCTAATTTTTTGTATTTTTAGTAGAGACGGGGTTTCACTGTGTTAGCCAGGATGGTCTCGATCTCCTGACCTCATGATTCGTGCGCCTCGGCCTCCCAAAGTGCTGGGATTACAGGTGTGAGCCTCCGCGCCCGGCCTAGGTGGGCGTCTCTTATGGTAACAAGGACACAGGAAGGAATGTGGCGCTCAAATGGTGTTAGAGGATGAGTACAATCATCATGCCTGCTCTACGGGAGGGAACTGACACTCTCCGTGGTAACAATGGTCACTCTCATTTACAGACAAGGAACAGAGTGACCAGGCTAACAAATGGCTGATGCGAGGTTGAATCCGTCTGAGCCAAAGCCTGTGACACGGCGCCCTAAGACAGAGGTTGGCAAAGTTTTTCTTTCTTTCTTGAGATGGAGTCTCACTCTGTCGCCCAGGCTGGAGTGCAATGGCATAATCTCGGCTCACTACAACCTCCACCTCCTGGGTTCAAGCGATTCTCCTGCCTCAGCCTCCCGAGTAGCTGGGACTACAGGCACGCACCATCATGCCCAGCTAACTGCTGTATTTGTGTACAGACAGGATTTCACCATGTTGGCCAGGCTGGTCTGGAACTCCTGACCTCAGGTGATCTGCCTGCCTTGGCCTCCCTAAAATGCTGGGATTACAGGCGTGAGCCACTGTGCCTGGCCAAGGTTTTTCTATAAAGTGCTAGAGAGTAAATATTTTAGACTTTGGAGGCCATGCCGTCTCAGTCCCAGCTATTTACTCACTGTGACAGGAAAGCAGCCATGGATAATACGGGCGTAGCTGTGTTTCAGGAAGTCTCTAAAAATAGGAGGCAGGCTGAATTTGGTGAACAGACCTAGTTTGCCAACCCTTTGCCAAAGAATTAAAAGAGTCGGCTTAGGCAGAGGCACATCTAACATTCTAACGATGAAACAAGTTATCTTTATTTGTTCATTGCATCGCACAGGAAGCCTGATTCGATGACTACCTGTGGCTGCGTTTTAGATGAGTCAGCCTCATGAGCTCCAGACTCATTCCTGTGACTGAGCAGAAAACTCTCACTTACCTAATGACCGTGAATTTGATAAACTCGGCAGAATCTAAGATCCTTCTCATGGAGCTGATTTCCAGGTAGCTGGGGGCTTTGAAGGACACCCCCGGGGGCATGCCGTCAACCACCACACAGCCAGGGTTAATTGTGATTTTCCTGTAGGGAACTTTCACAGGAAAACCCATACCAATGGCTTCACCTACAGTGACAGTGAGACAAACAGCACAACAGCACAGATGAACCCACTGCCTTAAAAAGTCTGTCAAAAGCACCAGATCAACATTTATTTTAAAGATTGTCTCTGCTGTTAACTAAGGTCTTTGTACACGTCAAACAAATTTAAATATGAACCTTAAAAAAAATTTGTTTTTGAGACAGAGTCTCACTCTGTCACCTAGGTTGGAGTGCGATGGCTTGATCTCAGCTCACTGCAATCTCTGCCTCCCAGGTTCAAGCAGTTCTCACGCCACAGCCTCCCGAGTAGCTGGGATTATAGCCATGCGCCACCATACCTGGCTAACTTTTTGTATTTTTTAGAAGAGACAGCGTTTCACCATATTGGCCAGGTTGGTCTCAAACTCCTGACCTCAACGAATCCACCCGCCTCGGCCTCCCAAAATGCTGGGATTACAGGCGTGAGCCACACTGCCAGACGGTGAACCTTAAATTCATGAACTTTTGTACTGACAATCGATCATATAACACTAATGGTATCTTATTAAATAAATTTAGCATAAACAAAACACTTACTTTTAAATTTTAATTCCTTATCTATAGGAGGATTACAACCACCTAACCATCATCTGCTGAAAAGATCTTATTAAAACAAATCTCTTTGCTTATAGCAACTATACTTTGCAAATGCAAAACTTACCAAATTTCCGACTAAAGAGGTCATTCACTTGTTCTCTTAGCTGTCTAGCTTTTTCAACTTTCGAGAGTCTTTCATTATCATCATCTAAAACAGTTCAGAGAAAATCCAAAACTTAAATACGAATTTTTTCTTTCTTTTTTTTTGGGGGGGGGCGTAAAGAGATGGTATCTCACGATGTTGCCCAGACTGGCCTCGAACTCTTGGGCTCAAGTGATCCTCCTGGCTTAGTCTTCCAAGTAGCTGGGACTATAGGTACAAGCTGCTGCTCAATGATGCACTTTTAATCCCAATTTACAGGAGCTCTGTGTAATGTTTTCAAGCATTTGCCATTTTTAAATGATTTAAGTATTTGAGCACTTTGAACTCAATTAAATTTGAAATTGTTTAAAATAATGCCTAACTTAAAATATTACAAACTTATTCTTGTTATAAAGACCTTTACCTGCTGTTTTATATAGATTTTTTACTTCCCAGACGGAGTATCGCTCTGTCACCCAGGCTGGAGTACAGTGGCGCCATCTTGGCTCACTGCGACCTCTGCCTCCCGAGTTCAAGCATTTCTCCTGCCTCAGCCTCCCAAGTAGCTGGGATGACAGCTACGCACCACCACGCCTGGCTAATTTTTTTTGTATTTTTAGTAGAGACAGGGTTTCACCATGTTGGCCAGGCTGGTTTTGAACCCCTGACCTCAAGTGATCCTCCCGCCTCAGCCTCCCAAAGTGCTGGGATTACAGGCATGAGCCACCGTGCCCGGCCTTATATAGACTCTTTTTAAGGAACAGACTAGACACATTTGGGTGGTTAACAGGATTTAGCTCATGCCAAGTGCCAAAACTTGCGGGAGCTGTTTAGAGAGCAAGTGTGTTTGGAAGGCAACTGCTGCAGGGGTCTGGGAGGAGCGCCAGGCAATGTGTAATGTATCTGAGTACCTGGAGGGGCTGAGCAAACCTCTCTAGCTGGGAGAGTCCAAGAGGCCCTGAAGAGACCCCCACAAACGATGATGGAAGCAGAGAAATCATACCTGGAATTGTCACCTGAATGATGTTAAGGTCTTCTACACCTGAGGCAGTAGTATTAACATTGGGTGATGAATTTATTTTTCCTGAAAATATAAATTTAAAATCAGAATTCGTAGAAAACATGGTCAACATCGCTAATAATCATGCTGTCTGAGACTGTTTGATCTCAGTCCTGTTCAAGGTTCTTTCTTTCCATGGTACATCATTTCAGGAAGACATGACGCCCCCTGAAGGGCTGCTTTTCACTGGTTTTCTCTTCCTGGCGGTGCTTAGGAGAACACCACACACAAACAGAGCCACCCAATTATTAAAGAACTGAAAACTGTGAAATAGCCCAAACTACAACTTTGAATGGGTTTTCCCTTTTTTTCTTTTTTTTCCTGAGATGGAGTCTTGCTCTGTTGCCCAGGCTGGGGTGCAGTGGTGCGATCTCGGCTCACTGCAACTTCCGCCTCCCAAGTTCAAGCGATTCTGCTGTCTCCTCAACCTTCTGAGTAGAGGGGATTACAGGCGCCCGCCACCACGCCTGGCTAATTTTTTATATTTTTAGTAGAGACAGGGTTTTGCCATGTTGGCCAAGCTGGTCTCGAACTCCTGACCTCAGGTGATCCACCCGCCTTGGCCTCCCAAAGTGCTGGGATTACGAGTGTGATCCATCGTGCCCAGCCTCAATGGCTATTCTTTAAACAATGTTTGTAAACCACAGCTGCACGGTGCACGCCTAAGAGCGTGTGTTCTATAGCAATGAAAATACAGAAAATACACTCACTGGGAGGGCTCTTAGAGGAGGTGCTCTCCTTAATCGCCGTCTCAAACATTTCAGGCCTATAGACAAAACAGAAAAAAAAAATGTGCTGATCAAACAGTAAAACTCTGACGTTAAAATGTAAACAACTCAAAGATTTACAAACCAGTAACTCTGTAAAGTCTAAATTCAATTCTTAGTCATGAAGAACAGAAATCATATGGTTATCTAAAGAACCACAGCCAAAAACACAAACCACAATTGTAAATGTAACATCCATCGCTGCCTCTCATTGGCCGCCCTTCCCCTACGCTGGTTTTACTGGCATTTTCTTTCTAAGGCTAGAACATATATGCTGAAAAGAATCAGCGCCAGACTTGAGGGTGGAAAGAGAAAACGCCCCACGTGCGCAGCATGGAAACACAAGATGGGCTGTGAAAACATGAGCACTTGAGGCTCTCGCTCCGGAAGTGGAAGCAGAGGGCTTAGGGGCTGCCAAACCTCTGCAGACCTGGCCAAAAGTATAAAAGGTGGGCCACTGGCCAGGCGTGGTGGCTCATGCCCATAATCCCAGCACTCTGGGAGGCTGAGGTGGGCAGATCACGAAGTCAGGCATTTGAGACCAGCCTGACCAACATGGTGAAATCCCATCTCTACTAAAAATACAAAAATGAACCGGGCATGGTGGCACATGCTTATAATCCCAGCTACTCGGGAGGCTGAGGCAGGAGAATCGTTTGAACCCAGGAGGCGGGATTTGCAGTGAGCCCAGATCATGCACTACTGCACTCTAGTCTGGGGTACACAGCGAGACTCTGTCTCAAAAAAAAAAAGAGGTGGCCATTATGTTTGGCAAGGCCAGCTTTGCTTGAGAGCATCCCTGGGTGACTCAAAATTAAGCCTAACACCAAGTAAATGAAACCTAAAATTCGTTTCAATTGATTTCAAGTAATTCATGTGCATTAGCATGTACTATAAAACTCCAATTATTCTTATTTCTTTTTTGAGACAGAGTCTCACTCTGTCACCCAGGCTGGAGTGCAGTGGCACAATCTCGGCTCACTGCAAGCTCCACCTCCTGGGTTCAAGCGATTCTCCTGCCTCAGTCTCTCGAGTAGCTGGGATTACAGGCGCCTACTACCACACCTGGCTAATTTTTTTTTCTTTTTGTATTTTAAGTAGAGACGGGTTTTCATCACGTTGGCCAGGCTGGTGTCGAACTCCTGACCTCAAGTGATTTGCCCGCCTTGGCCTCCCACAGTGCTAGGATTTATGGCCGCACCTGGCCCATTCCTATCTATTTCAATTATGTTAGCCTAATCCACAGATGTTCGAGCAAACAAGAGAAATTTAAAATATTCTATTAATTTGGAGAAATAAAAGGACTTTAGAAAACTGAACAGCTGCTGAGATTCCTCAGCATCAAGCAGTAACAACATTCAGCAACCAAAAGTCGTTCTCTCTCTAGTATGGAGGAGTCCCCTCCTTCCCTTCTAGTAGCAGCATAAGGAAAATTTCTTTTTTTTTTTTTTTGATCTCTCTGGTACGCTGGAGTCCTCCTTCCCTTCTACTAGCAGCATAGGGAAAATTTTTCTTTTCTTTTTTTTTTGTTTTTGAGATGGAGTTTTGCTCTTGCTGCCGAGGCTGGAATGCAATGGCACGATCTTGGCTCATTGCAACCTCTCTGCCTGCCGGGTTCAAGTGATTCTTCTGCCTTAGTCTCCCAAATAGCTGGGATTACAGGCACGTGCCACCACGCCCAGCTGATTTTTGTATTTTTAGTAGAGACGGGTTTCATCACATTGGCCAGGTTGGTCTTGAACTTCTGACCTCAGGTAATCTACCCGCTTTGGCCTCCCAAAATGCTGGGATTACAGGCATGAGCCATCGCACCTGGCCGGAAAGTTTTAAACATAAACAAGAGTGCAGCATAAAAAGGAGTTTTTCTGACTCCAGAGCTCATTGAGCCCTGCCACAAACATGAACCCACATACCCATCTCCCAGTGTGAAACACGATCAACTCATGCTAATCCCACTTCATCCAATTTCCTTACTTTTTAATGATGAATTTAATTTTGGCTTTGTTTCTGAGTATCTTCTCCAGCCTTGGAATGCCAAAAGTCGATGGTCTTCGGAATGGCACACCCTCAGGTAAGCCTTCCACGTAAAAGTCTTCCGGGAAAGACTCAAATAATGCGAACGGCACCTTCACGGCTTGTTTAAGGCCAAGAGCTTCCCCTGCAAAACAGCCGCGTACACAGAACAGAACATGGGCGAAATGACGCCACTCAAGCCTGAAAAACCCATGCATTGCCAATGACTGGGACACTCCAACGCTCAGTATCCCCTTCTGCTCCCTTCTACTCCCATGAAGGCACCCTGCGCTGCAGTAGGAATGTTTCAAAATAGACTTACCGCACTTCTCATTGAAGAGATTTTCAACTTTCTGTTTTAGGTCCGTGATCTTGGCATTCCAGGCCTCTGTATATAAAACATAAGATAGTTAAATTGCAATGCTTATCACGGTACTCATCAATACACGCTCTGAGACGGGAATGTTTCATCTTATTTGTGCATCTTTTTGTTTGTTTGTTTTGGTTTTTTTTTTTTTGAGACGGAGTTTCGCTCTTGTTACCCAGGCTGGAGTGCAATGGCGCGATCTCTGCTCACCGCAACCTCCATCTCCCAGGTTCAAGCAGTTCTCCTGCCTCAGCCTCCCGAGTAGCTGGGATTACAGGCATGCGCCACCATGCCCGGCTAATTTTGTATTTTTAGTAGACACGGGGTTTCTCCATGTTGGTCAGGCTGGTGTCGAACTCCCAACCTCAGGTGATCCGCCCGCTTCAGCCTCCCAAAGTGCTGGGATTACAGGCGTGAGCCACAGCGCCCAGCCTTATTTGTGCATCTTTAAGAAGAAATGAAAAACGCATAATCTTTTACTACGATATGACCTGACAACTACTCCAGTCCTGATACATAAGCAAACTGTTTTAGTACATTGCTTTTATGTTGACTACAAGTAAGTGAACAAATGCTGAAATAAAGAAAAAACAAATAAAAACCCCCAAAATGCCCTCATAACTTATAGTGTCTACTACATGCGAGGTATGGTTCTAAGTACTTTAAATGACGGTATTTATAATCCTCATAATAACCTCATGAGAAAGAAAGTAATGTTATTACCATTTTGCACAAAGGGAAAATGAGGCAGGGTGCATTTGCCTGCCTAAGTGGCTTCGGATTTGAACTCAGATCTGAACTCAGGCAGCCTGGCTCTATGGGCTATTCCTTTAACCTCGGATATATACTGACTCACCAATAAGAACAATTCACCTGGCAAAAGGAAACATGATTAACTTATTCTATTTAAAACGATGAAAGAAAGAAAAATAAAACGCATATTTACCAAAGGAAAACTCTCTCCCTCGTGGCTTGAAGGGAACGTTAGAACCATTAGTCTGGGTAGGGGTTCGAACAGCTGAGGTTTGAGGATTGTTGTTATTAGGGCCTAAAGGAGAGTAAAAATAACGATAATCAACACACATTCAATGACGTAAGTGTCTCTAGGTTATGATCTTCAAGTCCAGCCTGTGCCAGAAAACAAACCTAGGTTAAAATTGAAATGTGTATTCTTGTCATCCTGCAAGTTCCACAGAAACCATTTCTCTATTTCCATAGAAACCCATTTTTCTTTTCCTTTCTTTTTTTTTTTGAGACAAAGTTTCACTCTTGTTGCCCAGGCTGGAGTGCAATGGCGCAATCTCGGCTCACCACAATCTCTGCCTCCTGTTTTCAAGCAATTCTCTTGCCTCAGACTCCTGAGTAGCTGGGATTACAGGCACGCGCCACCACACCCAGATAATTTTGTATTTTTAGTAGAGATGGGGTTTCTCCGTGTTGGTCAGGCTGGTCTTGATCTCCCAACCTCAGGTGATCCGTCTGCCTCGGCCTCCCAAAGTGCTGGGATTACAGGCGTGAGAGCCACTGCGCTCAGTCCTAATTTTATATTCTTAAAGCCTCCCAGGCCCCATGAACCTGGATCTGCCCTTCAGGAAAGGCTGATCTTGTATGTAAGACAGATCTTCCTCTGATCTTTTCCAGAAGGAGGAAAGTAAAGGGTTCAATATATTTTTAATTCTTGGCATTTTTTAACAGAAATAATTAATCAGGTGTAAGTTGCCCAAGGATGCGTGTTGGCTGTCATAGGAGAAAGCAGGCTCTCTGAAAGGATACCAGATGACTAAATGGGGATTTCTGCGCTACTCAACACCAGCACTGCAAACCCTTATTTAAAAACTTGACACCTGGGATATAGAGAATGATCCTAATGCAGTGATTTCCTTCTGCATTTATGAAGAGATGGAAGAAATATCCACACTTGACTGTTGGTTGGAGATTGTCTTTAGTATTGTATGCAGTATTTTAACACTGTGAGCCTGAAAAGATGAGAACCAGTTGGGCGTGGTGGCTCATTTGAGGTCAGGGGTTCGAGACTAGCCTGGCCAACATGGTGAAATCACATCTCTACTAAAGATATAAAAATTAGCCGGGCGCGGTGGCTCAAGCCTGTAATCCCAGCACTTTGGGAGGCCGAGACGGGCGGATCATGAGGTCAGGAGATCGAGACCATCCTGGATAACCCAGTGAAACCCCGTCTCTACTAAAAAATACAAAAAATTAGCCGGGCGAGGTGGCGGGCGCCTGTAGTCCCAGCTACGCGGGAGGCTGAGGCAGGAGAATGGCGTGAACCCAGGAGGCGGAGCTTGCAGTGAGCTGAGATCCGGCCACTGTACTCCAGCCTGGGCGACAGAGCCAGACTCCGTCTCAAAAAAAAAAAAAAAAAAAAAAAAAAAGATATAAAAATTATCCGGAGTTGGTGGTGAACACCTGTAATCCCAGCTACTTGGGAGGCTGGGGCAGGAGAATCACTTGAACCCGGGAGGCGGAGGCTGCGGTGACCCAAGTTTGTGCCACTGCACTCCACCCTGGGCAAGAAGGCGAGACTCTGTCTCCAAGAAAAATAAAAGAGAAAGAAAAGACTTTCATTCAAAGCACTGCTGTTTAAACCACCCCGAAACTTTCTTTCCTTAAAAGAATAGAAAAAAAATGAAGAGGAAAAAACAAGATAAAACATTCCACGTGACTCTGCACCCTTATTTGTTATGATAAAGGAAAAGCATTTTAGGGCTTTTCTTGGGAGCAGTTTATGATGTGATCCATGTTATCTTTTTTCTATTAATGGTTTAAAATTTTTCAATGAGAAACATTCAGAAATGTAGCTTTATCACAGGCAGCTGTTCACAGGTAAAGCTAGTTTGGCTAACATCATCCGTATAAACACATAGCTAGTGAACTGACACAATCAGTAAACTAGAGAATGAACAGAAACATACCGAGGACTGGCCCTTACCTTCCACAGTGACCTCAATTTCGGGAACCTTTGAATTACTCCCAGGACTTCGTGGTCTTTTGGGGGACTGCAAAGCTGTAAAATAAGCAGATTTCCTTTTGTATATTGTAGGGAAAAAAATACAGAAGGAGATGCTTTATAAGAGCAGAGTATTAAAATTCATACAGTTTGGCTCTTTTCAAAGAAATGTAGAATTAAACTTGTAGTGTAATCCTCCACAGGGGCTCAACAAAGCTGTGAAAACATGAATGAACTAGGATTGCAAATGTGACATTTCCAATGAAATGTTTTTGTTTTTTAAAAAAGAAAAATAAGTCCATTAAATAAAATACCTTAGGCTGGGAGCGGTGGCTCATGCCTGTAATCCCAGCACTTTGGGAGGCCGAGGCGGGTGGATCACGAGGTCAGGAGTTTGAGACCAGTCTGACCAACATGGTGAAACCCCGTCTCTACTAAAAATACAAAAATTAGCAGGGCCTGGTGGCACGTGCCTGTAATCTCAACTACTCAGGAGGCTGAGGCAGGAGAATGGCTTGAATCCGGGAGGCGGAGGTTGCAGTGAGCCGAGATTGCGCCACTGCACTCCAGCCTGAGCAACAGAGTGAGATTCTGTCTCAAAAATAAATAAATAAATAAATAAAAATAAATAAAAATAAAATAAAACAAAATACCTTAAAAAGCAAAGTAAACAACTACAAGCCCCACAAAGATATCGGCCGATTCCATATGATTAAGGAATGCGGATTAAGGGTGTCTTAATGCGCACAAATAGGATACGGAGTACACGTCACCTCTTACCTTTAGTGTTTATTTTACTAGCCATCCCAGGAGGCAAGTAGGAAATAACTAGTTCAGGTCTAGAAAGAAAACCAAGAAATGTTACAGAAGCCAGTACAGTGGTGGTCTCACAGCCAGTAAAACGGTCGTGATGTGACCAGGGTTGTTTTTTTCTAAAGGCGTTCACAGAATCATCCTGTAACACAACAGTAATTCCTAGTGTTGCGGACAAAAAACCCTGACTTTTCCTTCCCGTGCCTAGTAAGCCATTTTATGAAGAGCAAATAAATGACTCTTTTCATGAAAAAAAGAAAAAAGAAAAAAGAAAAAAAAACTAGTGTACTTTCTTCAGCCATTAAAATTCTGCAGAAATGTAGATAAGAAAATCAATCATTAGGCCGGGCATGGTGGCTCATGCCTGTAATGCCAGCATTTTGGGAGGCTGAGGCGGGTGGATTACCTGAGGTCAGGAATTCCAGACCAGTCTAGCCAACACGGTGAAGTTCTGTCTATTCTAAAAACACAAAAATTAGCCAGGCGTGGCAGCCCAAGTCTGTAACCCCAGGTCCTTGGGAGGCTGAGGCACGGAACTGCTTGAACCCAGGAGGTGGAGCTTGAGTGAGCCGAGATTGCCCCACGGCACTCCAGCCTGGGCGATAGAGCAAGACTCCGTCTCAAAAGAAAAAAAAAAAAGAAAGAAAAAAACTCAATCATTGATATTTAGTTGCTCTCAAGACTGACCAGGAATAACAGAGCAGATAAAAGCCAGCAAATTAAACTTCCATTCAGGCAAACTGCGAGTCCCCACGGGGCCACGCAGTGACGCCGCGGAGGCCGTCGTCACCGTTTTCCTTGCACTGATGAAGATGATTGAGTATGGGCTGGGGGACTGCAGAGGCCATGGACAGTACCAGGACTGCAGCTCACAGCCAGGCTTTGCCATCAAGGACTTAACAGCCACGTCTGTCACCTCCAGCTTGAAAAACATTGTAATGGAAGTGTCATTTTACTGTTTTAATTCCAGAAACGACTACAGTGGCAAAAGAACTTACTTTTTAACAACGAATTTGATTTTATTACTCCCGCGGACGATCCTTTCAAGTCGTGGAATTCCAAACCAGGTAGGGCTTCGGAAGGGAATTCCCTCTGGCAAGCCTTCCACATACAAGAACTCGGGGTTTGATTCAAACACGGGATACGGTACTTTCACCGCCTCGGTGAGTCCCAGAGCTTGAGCTGAAAGCGCAAGAGAACATAAGTTGCGGAGGATAACATTTGACACAGACATTCTTTTCTTTGCATCTACATTCTCGAGTACAGTATGGACAAGCTCCCTACGATCAAGCAATATCCACTTCATATTGAAGGCATTTTGCTTAGGATATGGGGCAAATCTGAAGAACGAGCCTAAAAAATAAGTGCTTTTAGGAGGAACATTTTAACACTTTCAATCAAAAGGAGAGTTACGTTATTAGTGAAAATGACCTCTGTGCTCTGGGCAGAAATGACCGAAGGCCATTCCACACAGCAGTGGCCCCTGCTGGTGTTTGCGTTATCATCGAGAAGCAGGGTGTCTGTTCACAAACGGGTGGCGTCTACCATACAGCTAAGCCTCAGTTCGAGTGGTCAGAGGCAAGGTAGTCAGGACTCCTGATCTGGGACAGGAAACGTCAACCCCAGGTATTGAGATAATGGATAGGAGTGCCCCGGGAATATTGCTAGCACTGCCCACTCCTTACTTCCTTCTCCATGACAGACACACCCAATCAACTGAAACACTTTCTTGCTGAGCCTCCTCAGAATCGTTCTCAAGACAGCACTCCAGGAAACCGCTGTCAACAAATCTAAGCTGAAACAAATGATGAGACCTATTTGCCACATGGGTGTTAGCCAGATGAGAAGCACAAACAGTGGAACTGAGACTTATCCCAACGCCTCCCTTCCTCTCCCACTCTGACACGTGAGAAAGCGGAATCCGAGAGAAATGAAGTCATCTGCTTGGTTTCAGTAGCAAGTGCAGTGGTAGAAAGAAACAGAAACCCAGTTTCTGGGACCTTCCTTCTTTAGGTCCGAACTTTTTTTTTTTTTTGAGACAGAGTCTCGCTCTGTCACCCAGGCTGGAGTGCAGTGGCGCGATCTCGGCTCACTGCTCAAGTTCAGCCTCCCCTGTTCACGCCATTCTCCTGCCTCAGCCTCCCGAGTAGCTGGGACTACAGGCGCCTGCCACCACGCCCGGCTAATGTTCTTGTATTTTTAGTAGAGATGGGGTTTCATCGTGTTAGCCAGGATGGTCTCGATCTCCTGACCTCCTGATCTGCCCACCTTGGCCTTCCAAGTGCTGGGATTACAGGCGTGAGCCACCGCACCCGGTTGGTCCTGAACTTCCATACCTCTATTCAGACATGGCCCTTCATTGATATGTTATTAAAGACATAAATATTGGCTTTTACTTACCAAATTTCAAATTAAAAATCTCTTCCACTTGCTTCCGTAGCTTGGTAATTCTGACATTCCAATCTTCTTTGACTGGAAAACAAAAAGAAACCCAATTAACTGTGTTATTTATCAGTGCTGTGGCAAATCAGAATGGATTTTGCTAGAACGTACCCTTGTTTGCAGTGATTCTCTTAATTCGGTTTTGTTAAAAGCCAAAATTTGGGGTCTTAAGGAAAAGAATAATTTCCAGTACTTGCCAAATATCAGAAAAACTGCAGAAAGACAGAATTTATTTATTTATTTAGAGACAGAGTCTCACTATGACACTCAGGCTGGAGTATGGTGGTGTGATCTCGGCTCACCGCAACCTCCGCCTCCTGGGTTCAAGCGATTCTCCTGCCTCAGCCTCCCCAGTAGCTGGGATTACAGGTGCCTGCCACCACACCAGGCTAATTTTTGTATTTTTAGTAGAGATGGGGTTTCATCATGTTGGCTAAGCTGGTCTTGAACGCCTGACCTCAAGTGATCCGCCCACCTCGGCCTCCCAAAGTGCTGGGATTACAGGCATGAGCCACCGTGCCCGGCCTAGAAAGACAGAATTTAAATTTAAGTTGACATTGCAAATAAAGTGAAATTTGTCCACATGAAAGAGTGCTCAAAATCAGTGCTTCTAACACATTCCTCCTTGGAGAAGTCCCTCAGCGAACTTGGTCAGGGCAGGGAGGCCAGCTGCGTAAGGTTCAAGGGCTCCCACACCAGTTTCAACACGAGGGACTTCGCTTTTATTTGCTTTCTCTACAGGCAATCCTTGTTTTATCTAACAGATGTGTGCCTAAAAATCCACATAAAGCAACACTTCACTAATCAAAGTGACTTTTCTCATCAGAAATCAATGATAAAGGGATGGAATTCACGTGGGGCCGGAGTGGACGGAGGCCTGAGTGGGTCCAGCAGACGGAAACACAGTTGCCAAGTCTGGCCTGGCCTTAGCTGCTGCTGCAGGAGGCGTGAGGAACTCTGCCTTCTACGATGTGATGCTGGACAGAGAGCTGTCTGTCATCTTCGACCAATTCCATGGCATTCAGGACACTGTGATGGGGAAGGAACTCACTTTCTCATCCCATGGGAAAAGAAGCCAATTATCTCTGACTGCTGCTCTTGACCACATAAGGTGTCAGTCATCACCGTGAGCAAAGATTGTCATCATCACACTGGGCGTCCTCTTCCCGCCTGTTGCCGGCCAGGTTCTCCCATCTTCCAATTACCGGAGAAGCCAATGAAGAGTGTGCTGCCGTCCATCACCGCAGAGCTCCTCAAGCCGGGGGTGGCTTGGGCTGACGCTGGAGAACTGATCACGCAGGGAGAGCTGGGCTCCAGACAGGTGAGCAATTAACTTTGGAGCAAGCAGCAACCTTCGGGCTCCTCCTGGATGCTATGACCTTGGATCTGACCTTCAGACTTCAGAGCAAGCAGCAACTTTCGGGGTCCTCCTGGATGCTATGACCTTGGATCTGACCTTCAGGAAGGAGTTGGTAGAAGCAGTGGAACCAAAGAGGTGGCTCAGCAGGAAGGAAAGGGCCAGATCCGTTGTGGCAAAGGCTGAGCAGCAGAGGGCAGTGGCCATGATCTCTGCCAAGGGCAACTCCAGGGCAGTGGAGTTCATCACCAGCTCAGTGGCCACCGCAGGTGACGGCCTGATCAAGGCCACAAGCTGGAACCACGAAGGATGCTGCATACCAGCCCTCCAGCTCTCAGAACTCACCCACCTGCCCGCAGGGCCGTCCGTGCTCCTCCAGGTGCCCCAGTGAAGGCCGCCCTGCCCCAAACCTCCTCCAGCTAACTGGGCCACAGCACCACTGACTTTTACCACTGCCTTCTCTCTGTCCCCACCCCAGAAATCACTGTAATTTCACAAATGGCTTAAAGCAACGGACATAAAAGGAAACATCACTTCAAAAAAAAAAAAAAAAAAGAAAGCAATGGTAAAAGACCTAGGAGATGTCACTCAGCATCACCCACAGTGACAGTGGGGCATGTTTTCCCACCCAGAAGACAACCCTTACCTTTTAAACATGAAAAAAATTTTTAAAAAAGTTATTATAAAGACATGTAGAATATCACTGATGTGGACAGAATGTTCAGGTGTGGATGAGGATGGAGGTCAACTTGGAGACACTGCAGTTTGACTGGAGTGTTCCTGGATGAGGAAAGGAGGGAAAGAGAAAGAGGAAAGGGGTCGGGCGGGGTGGAGGGTTCGCCTCAGTGTGGAGGTCATCTCTGATTGCTGACAAACTGCTGGAAAATGTTGGAGAATGTCTGACGTTATCGCTAAAGGTTGGTGGTTTCAGAAAATCTTGTAGCATTTCCTTTACTTTAAAAGAAAACTTAGCATCTCAAGGGTTGAATGTGAGTTTTTTCCCTGTGGATTTCAGAGTAGTCCATTTAGCCACAGAAAATACCTCTGGTATGAACCACATTTGAATACCACCAATAAAGACCACGGACTCTTCCTCTGCAAAGGTTGAGCGCCTCTATTACCTGCTCAGCCTCCTCTTCTGCCCTGCTCCCCACTCCCCACCTTGCTCCTCCCATGCAGGACTTCACGGCCTCCTCACAGAGCCAGGTGCCACCTCCCACTCCGTCACGTGCCTGGCTCCACTGCCTTCTCGTGTGTGACATCTCCCTTTCACCAAGCTGAGGACAATGTGCACCTATGGTGGGTTTAAGCAGACAATTCCGATGGCCACAAAATTCTTTTGTCATGTGGTCTGTGACTTGAATTGTCCTGTCCAAAGACTCATAATGCATGTTCCACACAGGCAGGCCAAGTAAGGTGTTGGAATGAGAAACCACCAAGCACCTCTAATTCCTTCCAAGATTTTTATGAATGGGACAAAGTCAAGTGCTGTTAGTGATGGCGAGAGTGGAGATTCTCCTTCTGGTGACGGCTGCTGCACTCTGGTGACGATGGCGGTCCGGCACTGCTCCAGTACCCAATCCTTGCAGTGACTTCTATGGTGCTTGCACATTCTTTATATAATACAGGCTTCGCATTCTCAGTTTTTGCAGTCACTGTCAAAACCGCCCCTAACAAAAGCAGTGACTGCACTCCTCACAACCTTGAATTTGAGCTTTGTCTTGAGAAATGAGGGTTTCTACAGGTTTCATCACGTTCCGATTAATCCAAACTGAAGATCTACCTCCAGGAAGATTTTTCTTTCTCCATTACTTCCCTGAGCAAAAAATGTGTCACTTCCAATCTTCAATTCTTCACCAATACTTTGATTCCTTGACCAAATCAAAAGCATGCTGAGGTGAACCTATGAGTTAAGCATTGACTTTTATCTTCTCCACTGCAGGACTCCTGGACCAAGATAATTTTGTGACCCTACTACAGAATTTCTCAGCCACTTTCCATGCCATAATCCACACAACATCTATTTGGCACACTGACTGACCTTCACTAATGGCCACGAGGTACTGTAAGAGCTCAAGAAGCTGTATTTTAGGGCACAGCCATGAACCCAACTTGAAACATTTGTTCGCCTTAGTATTCATGAGCATGTTTAACTGCACAAATCTGTAAACACCTGATACACACAAAAATTTCATACTTGATTCCAAACACTTATTTCCTGACAACAGAAACCTTCACACTCCAGGGTATGGCCATTTATGGGTTCTTGACAACAGAAGTTCCTAAGGTGGTTGATGATCTACAAATTGTGGTCACTTACTCTGACATTACACAATAGCAAACAAAAAGACAGAGGTCAGGTGCAGTGGCTCACGCCTGTAATTCCAACACTTTGGGAGGCCAGGGAAGGTGGATCACCTGACGTCAGGAGTTCGAGACCAGCCGGGCCAACACGGTGAAACCCCATCTCTACTAAAGATACAAAAATTAGCCAGGTGTGGTGGCTTGTGACTATAGTCCCAGCTACTTGGGAGGATGAAGCAGAATTGCTTGAACCCAGGAGGTGGAGGCCCCAGTAAGTTGAGATCACACCACTGCACTCCAGCCTGGGCAACAGAGTGAGACTCCATCTCAAAAAAAAAAAAAAAAAAAAAAGATAGGAAAGAAATAAAGGCACACTTAGAGCTCTAATAAAGAAAATAACATCATTCATTGAACAGAGACTTCTTAGATCTTTGCTATTAGGCTGTGATATTTGTGTGCAGGTCAGAGTTACAGTCTTTGCCATTTTAGGAACAGGATACATACGAATAAACATTAAGGTCTAAATGTATATAGCAGGTACTATCCCCGGGCAGTTGAAGTGTCTGAAATGTGGCTACTTGGAACTGAAATATGCTGTGAGTATGAAAGACGTGCCAACTGTTAAATAAAGAACATGATATAAAGACCGTGAAATACTTCCTCGTGTATTTCTTTATAATGATTACAGGCTGAACTAGAACATGGACGATTACACGCGTGGCTTGCATTTGTGGGGCACACTGTCTTTCTCGTGGACAGCAGTGGTCTACCGTCAAAGCTTGAGTTATCCACGCACTGCAGGTGTTCACATTGATAAATCAAGGAGTGCCCAGACTGAGCTACTGCAGACCATTTTTTGGGGAGGCGGGGAAAGGAAGACTTCCATAATTTTAAAAGACGAACTTTTTTTTTTTTTTGAGACGGAGTCTCGCTCTGGGGCCCAGGCTGGAGTGCAGTGGCCGGATCTCAGCTCACTGCAAGCTCCGCCTCCCGGGTTTACGCCATTCTCCTGTCTCAGCCTCCCGAGTAGCTGGAACTACAGGCGCCCGCCACCGCGCCCGGCTATTTTTTTGTATTTTTTTAGTAGAGACGGGGTTTCACCATGTTAGCCAGGATGGTCTCGATCTTCTGACCTCGTGATCCGCCCGTCTCGGCCTCCCAAAATGCTGGGATTACAGGCTTGAGCCACTGCGCCCGGCCAAAAGACGAACTTTTAAAAGCTTAAAAAGTATTGATCTGTGCTTGTTTTTTTTTCTGAAAGAGTCTCGCTCTGTTGCCCAGGCTGCAGTACAGTGGCACGATCTCGGCTCACTGCAAGCTCTGCCTCCCAGGTTCACGCCATTCTCCTGCCTCAGCCTCCTGAGTAGCTGGGACTACAGGCGACCACCACCATGTCCGGCTAATTTTTTTTGTATGTTAAGTAGACACGGGGTTTCACCGTGTTAGCCAGGATGGTCTCGATCTCCTGACCTCGTGATCCGCCCACCTCAGCCTCCTGAAGTGCAGGGATTACAGGCGTGAGCCACCGCGCCCGGCTGATCTGTGTTTTTAAAAAAGGATTTCACAACTAGTTTACCTGGTGTATTCGTTCTCGGCTGAGTAACTTCAGTGGTACTGTGAGTCAGAAGTTCTGGTCTGTAAAAACAGAGTTAATATTAGTAATAAAGCATTTGGAAGAAACTCACGGGCCTTTCTCACACAGCTGTGCATTGCCAGTTCGTTTTAAGTATGGTGCATTCTGCCTTCATTTTATAGTGAGAAAAAATCACTTCTGTGACTTGAGTTTATTTTGAAAATGGCAATTTTCGGATATTCGGGTGAGACCTTCAAAGTCATCTTATATTTAAGATAAACAGGTGACAGTCACTTTTCCCCCAAACCAGCTCAGTTCTGTTTCTGAATCTTAGATGAACTGTCTAGCACAGCCAGAAGCAGCTTGCTATAGCATCTTAAACATTTCCTATCCCTTTTTTTTTTTTTTTTTGAGACGGAGTCTCGCTCTGTCGCCCAGGCTGGGGTGCAGTGGCCAGATCTCAGCTCACTGCAAGCTCCGCCTCCCGGGTTCCCGCCATTCGCCTGCCTCAGCCTCCTGAGTAGCTGGGACTATAGGCGCCCGCCACCTCGCCCGGCTAGTTTTTTGTACTTTTTAGTAGAGACGGGGTTTCACCGTGTTAGCCAGGATGGTCTTGATCTCCTGACCTCGTGATCCGCCCGTCTCGGCCTCCCAAAGTGCTGGGATTACAGGCTTGAGCCACCGCGCCCGGCCTTCCTATCCCTTATAACTCAGTCCCAACAAGCACACAGAGGCACGACCCCAAGCAGTAAGCAAGGTTTAGCCTTCCACATCCTTTCAATGAGTGGAGAGAGGCCTTCTGTTCCTACTCCCGCCCCCAAACTACCCACTGTGTTGCCCTTCAAAATCAAGCCAGAATTACCTTTCTAACGGGCAGATCCAAATTATTTTCAGAGGGATCTGCTTCCAGACCATTTCGTGACTGCCTCTGCTTTCGTAGGATCTGAGGCCTTCCTCTACTTGCCCACCCAAGCTGATCCACGCAATCCCATCACGCCCACGTGGCACTCCTCACTCCACACAATGGGGGAGTTATGTGGCTATGTGGGCATACTGGCCACCTCCTGCCGCTACTCATATGATTTCCTTCACTTGAAACACCTTCCATCCTTCCGGATGCACAAGTGACCGAGCTGGGTGTGCCATCCTCGCCTTCTCCCCTAAAGATGCTCAGTTTAACACTTCATTCCATTTTTCTTTTTTTGAGATGGAGTCTCGCTCTGCTGCCCAGGCTGGAGTACAGTGGCACAATCTCAGCTCGCTGCAACCTCTGCCTCCGAGGTTCAAGCAATTCTCCAACCTCAGCCTCCCGAGTAGCTGGGATTACAGGCTCACACCACTGCGTCCAGCTAATTTCTGTATTTTTTTTTTTTTTTTTTTGAGACGGAGTCTTGCTCTGTCACCCAGGCTGGAGTGCAGTGGCCGGATCTCAGCTCACTGCAAGCTCCGCCTCCCGGGTTTACGCCATTCTCCTGCCTCAGCCTCCCGAGTAGCTGGGACTACAGGCGCCCGCCACCTCGCCCGGCTAGTTTTTTTGTATTTTTTAGTAGAGACGGGGTTTCACCGTGTTAGCCGGGATGGTCTCTCGATCTCCTGACCTCGTGATCCGCCCGTCTCGGCCTCCCAAAGTGCTGGGATTACAGGCTTGAGCCACCGCGCCCGGCCTAATTTCTGTATTTTTACTAGAAATGGGGCTTCATCATGTTGGCCAGGCTAGGCCTTTTTTTTTGTTTGTTTTTGAGATGGAGTCTTGCTCTGTCCCTCAGGCTGGAGTAGTGGCATGATCTCGGCTCACTGCAACCTCCGCCTCCCGGGTTCACGCCATTCTCCTGCCTCAGCTTCCCGAGTAGCTGGGGCTACAGGCACCTGCCACCATGCCTGGCTAATTTTTTTTGTATTTTTAGTAGAGAAGGGGTTTCACTGTGTTACCAGGATGGTCTCGATCTCCTAACCTCAAGTGATCCACCCGCCTCGGCCTCCCAAAGTGCTGGGATCACAGGCGTGAGCCGCTGTGCCCAGCCTTCAGTGCATTTTTCTGTGTATGAAGGCCCCAGTGACAGTGTTCTTGTTAGACCCAGTTTTGCACATCTGATGCTTATATTAATAAATACTGGTTCACTAAGTGAATCTAAATATTAATGCCTTCATTGTCGATATAAAGAAGTCATGATAAGGTAAACAAAAGGCCCTTCTTCATCAAATTAACCTCTTCTCAGTGAAGACACCACAACTATTTCTGCAGATTATCATCTTACCTTTTAATAACAAATTTAATTCGATTGCCCACTTGAATGATTTTTTCCAGCCTCGGGATTCCATACCATGAGGGACTTCTGAAAGGAATGTTTTCTGGCAGTCCTTCCACATACAGATCATTCGGGTGTGCCTCAAATTTTTGGTACGGTACAGCCTTGGCTTCAGTGCTCCCCAAGGCTTCCGCTGGACAAAAATCAAAGCAATTCAGGAGACTACACTTGTATGGAAATCAGATTTTAGTACAATCCAAAGCAAGGCACAGGTCAGTTTTGTTTTAATTGAAAAAAACTCTTTCTAGAAACATGTTTATTAACTATTGAATACACTTAATACAGCAAAGACAAGTAGAGATGACAGATCATCAACAGCCAGATGTTGGCAGAGTTAAGTGTCCTGGTCCTAAGACAATCTTAATAGCTCTGAGATCTTTAAAAGATGAAACTTTGTTTTTCAATATCCTTAGGAAGAAAAGAGAGAAAGAAAATCATCATGGACAATAGAGGACACAACCTAAATACTACCTGGAAGCGGCCTTTGCTACTAACTGTTCAGGACCGTAATTACCCTCCTCCATCGGCTGCGGCAAACTGGCACATTTCAGACTACAGTTTCATCTGCATGGCAGCCAGATCAATGTTCTTTACCCCTTCAACCTCATGAGCATGCCATTTTAAAGGAAATAACTTCCCACAAATAATTCATGGAATGGGGGCCAGGTGCGGTGGCTCACGCCTGTGATCTCAGCACTTTGGGAGGCTGAGGCGGGTGGATCACCTGAGATCAGGAGTTCGAGACCAGCCTGGCCAACATGGTGAAACCCCATCTCTACTAAAAATACAAAAGTTAGCCAGGCGTGGTGGCGGGCACCTGTAATCCTAGCTACTTGGGAAGCTGAGGCAGGAGAATTACTTGAACCCGGGAGGAGGCTGCAGTGAGCTGAGATAGCACCATTACACTCCAGCCTGGGCAACAGAGCGAGACTCCCTCTCAAAAAAAGCAAAAAAAAACCAAAAAAACCAAAAAAAAAAACCAAAACAGAGAATACTAGAGCTGAGTCCTATTCACTGTATTTACTTTCCTAAAATAAAACAACATTTTAAAAAACATTACTCAGTAATACATTTTAGTTGAAGTGGTAATTTAAAAAAACAGACTTACCAAATTTTTTGCAGAAAAGTTGATCCACCATCTTTCTTAATTTAGTGATTCTGGCATACCATTCTTCCTTTACTGTCAAAATAACAGTAATACAAGTTTTCTCAATTTAATGGGTTTACTAACTTTGAATATTAAATATTATTACTATAAAATAAGAGGTATAACTTTTCCTTTTCCTGTGACTAAAATTATTTCTAAGATTTGTGGCCAGGCGCGATGGCTCATGCATGTAATCCCAACACTTTGGGAAGCTGAGGCAGGCAGGTCACTTGAGGTCAGGAGTTCGAGACCAGCCTGGCCAACATGGTGAAACCCCGTCTCTACTAAAAATACAAAAATTAGCCAGGCGTGACGGCAGGCACCTGTAATCCCAGCTACTTGGGAGGCTGAGGCAGGAGAATCACTTGAACCCAGAAGGCAGAGGTTGCAGTGAGCTGAGATCGCACCATTGTACTCCAGCCTGGGCAACAGAGTGAGACTCTATCTTTAAAACAAACAAACAAAAAAGACAGCACAAAAATAAAATTATTCTTAATTATTCTTGAGATTCTAGAATGTATTTATTCCTAAAACAATGCTGACACTGTACAAAAGAGGAAGAACGGAACATCCATTAAAGCTAGGAAAAAGCAAAACTCAGTGTATTCAGGAACAGCTAGCAGGTAACACTTGCTACAGGAAGATTAGAGATATGATCTTGCTGCAATCCTTCTATCTTACTAAATATCAACAGTGATTCCCTTCTGTTTTGTCCCCACTCCACTCAACTCTAGAGCAAAAGCATGCAAGAAAATCAATTCTATTTCTATTTCTTTTAAAACACATCTAACAGGCTGGGCACGGTGGTTCATGCCTGTAATCCTGGGAGGCCGAGGCGAGCAGATCACCTGAGGTCAGGAGTTCGAGATCAGCCTGGCCAACATGGTGAAACCCTGTCTCTACTAAAAATACAAAAATTAGCTGGGCGTGGTGGCGGGCACCTATAATCCCAGCTACTCAGGAAGCTGAGGCAGGAGAATCGCTTGAACCCAGGAGGCGGGAGGTTGCAGTGAGCTGAGATTGCACCACTGCACCCCAGCCTGGGCGACAGAGCAAGACTCTGTCTCAAAAAACAAAACAAAATCAAATACATCTAACAATCAAGAGATGATATAAATGGCTCCATGCTCTAAAAGGAAACCTTCTTATGTTCTGTACATCATGGACATTCAATGAATGCTTGTTCCATTGACTCGTGTAGACTTCAATAATAAACTGTTCAATGCATTATGCCAGATAAATCTTGCATCAAAAGTAGAACATATATTCTTCTTTTACTTCTGTCTACCCATAAATGCAATATTTACATGTATTTACAATGGGTTAATAAAAAGATGCACTACTCTTCTAGAAATTATTAGACAGAATTTTGACAACATGAATTCTCCTGTAATGGCACATAATTAATAGTTAGAGACATATTATTTCATATGGAAGGTAACATAAAGAAGAAATCAATGTCAAGCGTGAAATAATTATTGCACATAATCTTCTGATCTGCCTCGAGATTGAAGACCGACCTCCTGAAGCTGGTTTATCAAGCTGTAAATCTTCACGTGTTGAATTCAGAAGCTCATGTCTGAAAGGTGAGAATAAGTACTCAATATTCACTAGGCAATATTCAGCAAACTAATAACCACTAGTACATATTTAACATTTAGTCAGCAAGGCTGGTTTTGAAAAGAAAAGATAATCTGGATGCTTGAGCACAACTAAATCTTTTTTTGTTTTGTTTTGTTTTGCCTGAGACGGTGTTTTGCTCTTGTTCCCAGGCTGGAGTGCAATGGTGCGGTCTCGACTCACTGCAACCTCCACCTCCCGGGTTCAAACAATCCTCCTGCCTCAGCCTCCCAAGTAGCTGGGACTCCAGGCGCCCGCCACCATGCCTGGCTGATTTTTGTATTTTTAGTGGAGACGAGGTTTTGCCATTGTTGACCTGGCTGGTCTCGAACTCCTGACCTCAGGTGATCCACCCGCCCTGGCCTCCCAAAGTGCTGGGATTACAGTTGTGAGCCACCACACCCAGCCCACAACTGAAGCTTAATTTGCGGTTTCTACAGAGTAAAAAGCAAAATAATAATTGCAAATTGTCTAATAAGATGCTTCATGGAGCAGGTATCCTCACAAGACGTAACTTTGCAACCCACAGCTCTTTGAAGCATATTACAAAAATCTTAAATGGGATCCTTTAATGTCACATTGCATTCAAGACCATCTTCCTCCACACATCTATATAAACAATCATATATTCCCACACATGCTTTAAAAATCTCAGGCCTATGAGGGCAAGGTGGGCAGATTATCTGAGGTCAGGAGTTCAAGACCAGCCTCGCCAACATGGTGAAACACCATCTCTACTAAAAATACAAAAATTAGCCAGGCGTGGTGGCGCACACCTGTAATCTCAGCTACTAGGGAGTCTGAGGCACGAGAATCGCTTGAACCTGGGAGGCAGAGGTTACAGTGAGCCGAGATCACGACACTGCACTCAAGCCTGGGTTCCAGTGTGAGACTCCATCTCAGGAAAAAAAAAAAAAAAAAAAATCTCAGGCCTAAAAAAAAGGCGTGGAGTCTATGTTCTTTAGCAAAAGTAGCAGAAAATTGTGAAAGAAAATGTCAGTTGCATGCCAGTCCAGTGCGGGCACTGTTCATGCTTCAAATGCCAACCCTGGATGACTGATGCAATGTTGGACCCACATCAGCTAAAAAGGAGAAGATAAAAATACACAAAATAACTCAAACTTCATCACATAGAACCCTAGTGGTAAATGAATATTTGTCAACAATAAAAAAGACGTATTACTCAGAAAAGAGACAAGAGTCTTACTTCTTAATCACAAAACGAATCCTTTCCTTTGCAAGTAATATCCTCTCAAGGCGAGGAATTCCATAAGTAGATGGCCTTCTAAAAGGAATTCCTTCAGGAAGTCCTTCTACATAAAGGTCTTCAACATGAGACTGGAAAAGAGGGTATGGGATCGTCACCGGACCTTTGGCTTTTATGGCTTGAGCTATAAGGACAAAAAGAGAAGGAGACACCATTTAAACACGATTTGTAGAAAAGAATAATAAATCATTGAATCTGTATTGCTCTTTAACTTTTATAATTTGATCTTTACTTGTTATTGTGATTGAATCAGAAGAAAAATACTATGAGGGTAATAGAAAGAACACCAAAAATTCTAATATTCTGTTTATCAAAGCCTGCAGTGAAGTAGCCCATTACTTTAAGGCAATGTGAATACAGCCAGACTTTCTACAGAAATCTGAACCACATTACAAAGCCAGAAAAACACAACAGGTAATATCATTTAATACATATAGTACTAAATGGAAGAAGCAGTATTTTAAAAACATAAACATCAGTGTAACCTTATTGGACTTATAAAAATAATTTCTGTTAAATAATAGAGGCAGGCTGGTCACAGTGGCTCATGAGTGCCATCCCAGCACTTTGGGAGGCCGAGGTAGGTCAATCACCTGAGGTCAGGAGTTCAAGACCAGCCTGACCAACATGGTGAAACCCTGTCTGTACAAAAAATACGAAAATTAGTCGGGCATGATGGTGGGCGCCTGTAATCCCAGCTACTCGGGAGGCTGAGGCAGGAGAATCGCTTGAACCTGGGAAGCAGGTGTTGCAGTGAGCTGAGATCGTGCCATTGCACTCCAGCCTGGGTGACAGAGCAAGACTCCGTCTCAAATAATAAATATAAATAAATAAATAAATAAATAACAGAAGCAGAAGATTCTCCTGAACTACAATATCTCTGCTAACATTTATTTACCCAACAGTAAAATAATACAACAGCTATAAACAGTCAAGAGTATGGGGAGTATTAAAATCAAACACAACATGTGCACTCCCAAAAGAAAAGCTCCATTTTTTTTGCCATAATTGTGTGTAAAAGTCTATTTGCTAAACATTAATCTTTGTACTGAAACTTCAAGTGTACCATATTACACATTAGCATTGAGTTAGAGTCAATATCCTCTGTTGTACACTAAACTTGAATATCGTATTTATATGTCACAATGAAAATATCACTCCCTAAGGCAATTACCATTAATATGGCTTTGAAATTATAAAATGTGAAGATGTTTCTATAATTTCACAACAGTTGGTGAACATTATTTATTGTCTTGTATACAAAATAATCTAATAAATCACCATCACAACAAAAGCCCCACAACATAACCTGTTTGATTTCATGAAAAGCACTGACATTTATGAAACTGATATAGTACATTTGCAGTGGTGCGATCTCGGCTTACTGCAAGCTCCGCCTCCCAGGTTCACGCCATTCTCCCGCCTCAGCCTCCCAAGTAGCTGGGACTACAGGCGCCCGCCACCACGCCCGGCTAATTTTTTCTATTTTTAATAGAGAGGAGGTTTCACCGTGTTAGCCAGGATGGTCTCAAGCTCCTGACCTCGTGATCCGCCCACCTCAGCCTCCCAAAGTACTGGGATTACAGGCGTGAACCACTGCGCCCGACCCCCCCTAGAGCCTATGATCTTACCAGTAGGTTACATTGCTTCCAGGTAGCGCATGCTATGAGGTTTTTGCTTCAGAATGAACCAATAAAGAACACGGGGCTGGGCGCAGTGGTTCATGCCTGTAATCCCAGCACTCTGGGAGGCCGAGGTGGGTAGATCACCTGAGGTCAGGAGTTTGAGACCAGCCCGGCCAACATGGTGAAACCCCGTCACTACTAAAAATACAAAAATCAGCTAGGCATGGTGGCGGGCACCTGTAATCTCAACTACTCAGGAGGCTCAGACAGGAGAATTGCTTGAACCTGGGAGGCAGAGGTTGCAGTGAGCCGAGATCCCGCCACTCCAGACTAGGCGACAAGAGGGAAACTCCATCTCAAAAAAAAAAAACAAAAAAAAGGGCAAAAAAGGTGTAAGCTATTAAAAACTGGGAGAAACACTAAGAGAACCTGAAGTAAATCGCTAAAAATACGGAAAATTTGTTGAATTCATTAGCAAATTTACTCTAATTCTAGATTTTCATTGAGGGGTAGGTCATATTACTCATGATGAAGAAAAAATGCTCATTTTAAATTTATTAACACAAATACCATCAATATGGCTTACTGCGTTTAAATTTTCACTTATAGCAATTCAGTTAAAACTGCATATCATACAATTTTACAGCTTGCTAGTTAATGGCAAAGTTGTCATCCAAATAAAAATGATAATAACAGATGATAATAAAATAGATAACAAATATGATAAAAATAAAATGACTTATTTTTAAATCATTTTAAATATTTTATAAAAAAATAAAAATGATAAATTGCGAATTTCTTTCATCATTATATAAAGGTGGCTGTAGGATAGAATAGTAAAAGGACAAAGAAGGAATTGAAATCTAGCATCAACTCAGTTATACATCAAGATAAAAGCAGTGGCCAGGATGGTGGCTCATGCCTGTAATGCCAGCACTTTGGCAGGCCGAGGCGGGAGGATCACTTGAGGTCAGGAGTTTGAGAGTAGCCTGACCAACACGGTGAAACCTTGTCCCTACTAAAAATATAAAAATTAGCAGGGCATGATGGCAGGCACCTGTAGTCCCAGCTACTTGCGTGACTGAGGCAGGAGAATTGCTTGAAACCGGGAGGTGGAGGTTGCAGTGAGCCGAGATCGCACCACTGCACTGCAGAGACTCTGTCTCAAAAAAAAAATAAAATAAAATGATAAAAGTAGAGACAATAGGGGGATCTCAGCGAATACTGGATTTAACAAAGTAGACTAAGAGAAACTATCAATTAAAAAAATAATTTTTAATGAAATCCCCAAGATCCGGAGCTTTGTAATACGTAAATCCATTCCCAAATATCCATGCTGAAAGTTTAAAAGAAATGTTAGCTGATAACTACAGAAATACAACTTTTCCTTATCTTTACTGTAATCTAGAAACAAAGACTGTTTCTAATATTTAGACAGACACCACTAAGGACCTTACAATGAGAGACGTGTAAGTCAGTGTGGCACGGTTCACTGGCAGCCCTGGGCTGGGCTTGTCCATATCACCCCCATGGTGAACAGTAACGCCATTGTGTAAATGCTCATGAACAAAGCATTACAGGAATTTTCCTGTTTAGACATACCATATTTCCTTTCAAACAATTCTTCAACTTGTTTACGTAGATCAGTGATGCGAGCATTCCATTTCTCTGAAAATTGAGCAAAAGTTAATTCCCATTAAGAAGTCCCTACCATCGGGGCGGCACTAGGGTCTTGGGCTGACCGAACATACAATGACATATTTTCTACATTTTTACATCCCAACTGTCCATATCATTTTACTGCTTTCCAAAGACCTTTCCCTTTTCTTCTGGTGGTTCTTAGAATTATGAGGTTGGTGCAAAAGTAACTGCGGCTTTTGCCATTACTTTTAATAGTGTCATGGGAGACTAGAAGAGAAGTTTTAACATTTTTAGCGCCTCTTTTTAGCCTTTCAATTTCTGAAAAGCAGGAGGACAGAAAAGATCAAGCGAATTAAACATGGCAAAAGGGAGCCCACGATAAAGAGGTCTCCAGGGGTCTTTTAACAAACTTCCTAAAACATGTCTTAATTGTGTGGAAATAAGACTTTATGGATATATAGTTGCAACTTAGAATGCTAAAGAACAGGCCAAGCGCAGTGGCTCATGCCTGTAATCCCAGCACTTTGGGAGGTTGAGGCAGGCGGATCACCGGAGGTCAGGAGTTTGATTCCAGCGTGGCCAACACAGTGAAACCCCATCTCTACTAAAAATACAATTAGCTGGGCGTGCTGGTGGGCGCCTGTAGTCCCAGCTACTCGGGAGGCTGAGGCAGAAGAATCACTTAACCCGGGAGGTGGAGGTTGCTGGGAGCCAAGATCGTGCCACTGCACTTCAGTCTAGGTGACAGAGCGAGACTCTGTCTCAAAAAATTAATAATAAAAATTAAAAATAAAGAAGAAAAACATATTTTAAAAGTACAAAAATTCAATTCATATGCAATCATTGTGACTATGACACAGTGGAATATTAAAGTACTATTTTCAAAATGTATACAAGCTCAATGTTCCATTTATTCAAAATATGAATCATCAACATCATTTGCCACTAATATCTCATTCAGTCGCTTGCTAGGATACATCATCCATTGGGAGCTCACAGATTAGCAGCCGCAGGGACACGGTGCAAAAACAGAAAACCAAGAGGTGAAATAGTTCTGAAATAAAGGTTTTAAAGCTAAGAGAAATAAATTACTAAGTCTTTAGCACTAATCTTGAGCCGACTAATTATCATCAGACAAGACAATGTCCTATGCTTTGGTAAATCCAAACTATGTTTAAACAATGTCTGTAATGTAACTTTCAAAATGCTCCTGGCTTTCCAAAGATGAGATTATAATGCAGTAATACAGGCTAAAGCATTTCCCCCCGCAGAGCATGTTGCAACATTTATCAGTCACACTGATAGACAGTGTGATAGAGAGTGAGAGTCCAGAAGATGAAGGAAAAGGTCACGTATTTCGCTGAGAACTTACCAAAGTTGAACTCCCTCACTTTCCGCTTCCCAGCATTGGCGGGTTCCGGGACTGGTGGCTGTGGTAGCTCATTGGTCTTTGGTCTCTTAGAAGGTGGAGAATAATCATCATCTTGAAAAAGAAAATGGTCATCACTGGAAGAACCGTCTTAGAGTTACAGTCACCTCCTGGTCAATTCCCAACATTGAAAAGGTGAGCGGGACTTGAAAGCTATTTTGAGTATCAATAATTATTTCTGTATTGTGAGCTTTAGCAGGCTTTTTCCTATTTGTTTGGAATGTGTTCAAGTGAATACTGCTTTTTCCTCTGTCTTTCTTCATTATTTTTTAGTTTGCTTCATTTGAATTGTCATTATAAATTTCCCCTTCTCAAATAACTTTCAAATTGCCAAGAACTATATTGTTTTAAGACTTTCAAGAAAAAACTTTTAATGAAGACAGCCTCCTAAAGTTATACAAGTAAGTAAAAGGGGATAAAATAAAGCTTAGATGGAAAAGATATTTAAGCTTATACAAAATTTAAGCATGCATAAGCAAGGGAAACTGGGTAACTATGTTCAAATACTTTTTTTTTTTTTTTTTTTTTTTTTTGAGACAGAGAACTGTTCTGTTGCCCAGGCTGGAGTTCAGAGGTGCGATCATGACTCACTGCAACCTCCACCTCCTGGGCTCAAGCGATTCTCATGCCTCGGCCTCCAGAGCAGCTGGGATTACAGGCACCCGCCACCGCGCCCGGCTGGTCTCAAACTCCTGGCCTCAAGTGATCCACCCACCTCGGCCTCCCAGAGTTCTGGGATTACAGGTGTGAGCCACTGCGCCCGGCCTGTTCAAATACTTGTAACAAGTGCAAAATGTATGGGCTTAAAGAAATAGGGCTGCATTATTATGAAATGGATACTGTTGATTCAATCCGCACAGAGGCTGCGTATAAAGGAGCAGTCAGCTATTCAAGCACAGCACACAGCACACACGCTGTCGTGAGAGTTCCGTGTTCATTTCCTTGTGGATACACACCAGGAACTCACTCTGCTGTGACCCTTCAATACACCTCATGTTAGGATTAGAGACATCTGGGTCAAATCAGCTGCCACTGTCATCTCTAGTCCCTCAAAGTGTCAGGTAACATGCTATTAATAATGCTGCTCAAACATCATTTATAAAATACTGAAAACATCATTTTAAGAAATTCTTATTTAAAAACAAATGTGGTATGGTAAAGAAAATAATTATTGTGTTAAAGACAGTATCATAGGAAAAAAAGATCACGTGAGTAAAATAAGCTATCTTTTTAGATGGGTGTAATTGTTACTCTTGTTTTACAGCTAAAGAAATGGGCTCAGAGAATGTTATTTGATTGGACCGTGTTGTATCTCTGGAGAGCACAGCTGAGACCAGACTGTGTGTGTAACTCCACTAGCCTATGAGGGTGCGTCTCATAAAGGTAAGAAATGCAAATTCGGCCTAATATACAACATTGCCCGGGCTCGCACTGGGTCACTACTGTAGACACTTCTGTATTAATCAAGGGAAGGTGAAAATGCTTCTAGAAGGCGACTGGACACCAGCACCCTTGCGTGCTGCCTTTGGGCTCTTCCTCTAAGGCCAACAGTGACCTGAAATTATTGACTGGGCTGACCATGCCAATCAACTGGAGAAAATGGCACCGAGGCCACCAATATCAGACAAATTCATTTTAGGACCTATTTATGTGCTTAGAAAGACAAAAGTGCTTTTGTAAACGATACTATTTCAGAAAAACATAATCATAGTAATAATTAATGATGCTATAAAATGCTGATGTGTTGAACGCTACTTTAGAAAAACATGTTCAAATCTAGGAAAAAATTTCTGATAGAAAACTATCGGCAGGGTCTCATTCTATCTCTCTCTCTCTCTCTCTCTATTGGCAGGGTCTCATTCTGTCTATCTATCTATCTATCGGCAGGGTATCTATCTATCTATCTATCTATCTATCTATCTATCTATCTATCTTTCAGCAGGGTCTCATTCTATCGCCCAGGCTGGAAGGCAGTGGCATGACTGTAGCTCACTGTAGCCTCGAGCTCCTGGCCTCAAATGATTCTCCTGCTTCGGCCTCCCAAACAGCTGGAACTACCACACCTGGCTATTTTTCTTTTAATTTTTTGTAGGGACAGGATCTCATTTTGTTGCCCAGGCTGGTCTGCAACTCCTGGCCTCAAGTGATCCTTCTGCCTCAGCCTCCCAAAGTGCTGAGATTATAGGCATGAGCCATGGGGCTAGGACAGAAAACAATTTTAAAATGACAAACTACCTGTGAAAGAAGATTTGGCTGTCACCTGGGTTTGTATTACTCTAAGGATGAAAAATGGTCGAGACACCCTATAAATAGATTAAGGTTCCAACCTAAGTAAAAACAATCTGGAAAACAGAAGTGTATAAGTTTGGACCTCAATTCTGAAAATATACTTTTTTAAAAACCCTATTTTCCAACTCCCATACATATTTTAGAAACCTTAAGAGTATTTTTATGCTGGCTTCCAAAGGTTAAAACAAAATACACTCATTTCACCTATGAATACTGTCAAAGCATTAGACATGCTTAATATTGTTATTATTATTTTTTTTTACAAACTAAGTAGTAACTTCTAAAATGAAAGTATTTCCCCTATAGGTTAAAGTCTCCTAAGTATCCTCATAGATCATCATTTAAACTGACCATTCATTGAATGACAAACTGAAAGCTGCTAGAGTAGAATGACATGCGAAGGGAAACACAGCTGTAGATGGAATGGAGTGGACACCTGGAGAGCTCCATCCCATGAATCTCAGTCCAAATCCAAACTTCACAGCTGAGGCCCGGGGGAGGGGAAGACGGGTTTTCCTTACTGAATAGACTTCACTTTTTCAGCCACGCAACCATTTTAGAACACAAAAGATTTAATAGCATAAATATATTTTATGAAGGTAATCCAATCAATCATAAACAAAAAAAAAAAGAGAGAAAAAGGCAAATCTACTAGAGTGCTTTTTTAATACAACAAAGACTGTAAAATATTGAAAAGATCAGGGATATCACATTTTCTTCTTCACTGACAAATAATAAAGTTCAATCTGTTAAATGTTAACAAATCCAGAGATGAATGTAGTTACTTTATTTTTTGAGACAGGGTCTCACTCTTTCACCCAGGCTGGAGTGCAGCGGCAATACTCACTACAGCCTCGACTTCCCAGGCTCAGGTGATCCTCCCACCTCAGCCTCCCAAATAGCTGGGACTACAGGCCTGCACCATCATGCCCAGCCAATTTTTTTTTTTTTTTAAATAGAGATGGGGGTCTCCCTATGTTGCCCAGGCTGGTCTTGAACTCCTGGCCTCAAGCAATCCTCCTGCCTTGGCCTCCCAAAGTGCTAGGATTATAGGTGTGAGCCACAGCATCCAGCTGAACGTAGTTATTGATAAAACATCACACCATATATTCTATTTTAAACACCCTGTTTCATAAACTTTTTAACTAATTTTGGGTGTTTTAAGTCATATGGAACATGGCATTCAGGCATCAGAACAGCTATAAACTTCACCACATCCTCAATTTTTTCTGCAATGAACTCTTTGTTGCAATTAATTGGTTTTGAGAAAGTAAGAAAAAATGTGTTTCTCGACCTAAAATCTTTCCACAAAGGATCAAAATTACTTTTTACTCTGAAGCATAAAACATCACCTAAAGCTCTAGGGCCTGCCCTCACATACTGGGCATTACTCTTCCAATTATTCTGCTGTTTCCAAAGTATAAACAACCATTTTTGTGTAACAAGACACACGTTTCAGCATGCTTCAAATTCAAGCCCCAACTCTTAAGTGTTTCCATAATCAAAATGTAAAGATTTTAAGATTCATTTTAAGATAGTTCATTTTATTTTTTGAGATGGAGTCTCGCTCTGTCACCCAGGCTGGGAGTGCAGTGGCACAATCTTGGCTCACTGCAACCTCCACCTCCCACGTTCAAGCAATTCTCCTGCCTCAGCCTCCGGAGTAGCTGGGATTACAGGCGCCCACCACCATGCCTGGCTAATTGTTATATTTTTAGTAGAGATGGAACTTCACCATGTTGGTCAGGCTGGTCTCGAACTCCTGACCTCAGATGATCCACCCACTTCAGTCTCCCAAAGTGCTGGGATTACACCACCACATCTGGCCCATTTTAAGATATTTTAATATGCAAAAGGTGCTATTCATGAATTTACAATAGTTATGCTACCTACAGTAACAAAAGAGCTCCGCCAATACCTTCAAGTTGGCAACACCATCCCTAACTCAAAATTTGCATTTGGAAAACACCAACTTCCTTTTTGCAACATATTAACGAATATGCCTACAGATAATACAGGCTTCAGAGCTAAAGCTGTTTCTCACTGCATTCTGGCCAGTGACTCAATTAGACTATGTTACAATATCTTCTGATACTCTAATCTTCAACATAATCAGACTGGTAATGTGTTATCATACAATCTGACATCTATTCAAAGTTAAAAAAAAACAATCAAAACCAGGTACTGTATCTATTTCAAAACCCCCGGAGCCATTAATTACCCTACACATTTCAAATAAATGGATTCATTCTTTCACCCATGGATACAACTTACAGCTCCTCTAAAACTCTTTACATAAACAATTGGGTATTCATTAAATGACTATTTGGCAGCAATAAAAATTTTTAAACAAAGTGTTCAAGTGCTAAACTAGGCAATTATGTCAATTTTAAAAGTGCTGCAGGGACATTTAAGAAAACACAAGAATTTGGCCGGGCGCGGTGGCTCACGCCTGTAATCCCTGCACTTTGGGAGGCTGAGGCGGGCGGATCACGAGGTCAGGAGATCGAGACCATCCTGGCTAACACGGTGAAACCCCGTCTCTACTAAAATACAAAAAATTAGCCGGGCGCGGTGGCGGGCGCCTGTAGTCCCAGCTACTCGGGAGGCTGAGGCAGGAGAATGGCGCGAACCCGGGAGGCGGAGCTTGCAGTGAGCCGAGATGGTGCCACTGCACTCCAGCCTGGGCGACAAAGTGAAGACTCCGCCTCAAAAAAAAAAAAAAAAAAAAAAAAAAAAGAAAACACAAGAATTAAACAATAAACAGCAAAGCCTGATGGCTTTGTCTTCAAAATCTCCCCAGAATCAACCACTTCTTATCTCCCCTGCCACCAACCTGCTCTAAAGCACCCTTCTCTGTGCCCTAGGTAATTCCAAGAGGTCCCCAAGCTAGTTTTCTGTCAACACTATTGACTGCTATAGGTATTTTCTTTTTTTTCCCCCCTTTTCTCAACATAGTCGCTACGGTTCCTAGAAGTGAAGGACAGAAAGTGTCACTCGTATTTTCAAAACACTCCTGGGGATTTGCTACTAAATTATTCACTACTAAATTCATAGCACCGTGGCCGGGCATGGTGGCTCACGCCTGTAATCCTAGCACTTTGGGAGGCCAAGGCAGGCAGATCACCTGATGTAAGGAGTTCAAGACCAGCCTGGCCAACATGGTGAAACCCCTGTCTATACTAAAAATACAAATATTAGCCGGGCATGGTGGCATGTGCCTGTAGTTCCAGCTACTCGGGAGGCTGAGACAGGGGAATCCCTTGAACCCAGGAGACGGAGGCTGCAGTGAGCTGAGATCATGTCACTGTACTCCAATCTGGGCAAAAGAGCAAGACTCCATCTTTTAAAAAAAAAAAAAAAGAAAAGAGGCCGGGCGTGGTGGCTCATGCCTGTAATCCCAGTTCTTTGGGAGGCCAAGGCAGGTGGATCACGAGGTTAGGAGTTCAAGATCAGCCTGGCCAAGATGGTGAAACCCTGTTTCTACTAAAAATACAAAAAAAAAAAAAAAAAAAAAAAAAAAAATTAGCCAGGCATGGTGGCGGGCGCCTGTAATCCCAGCTACTCGGGAGGCTGAGGCAGAGAATTGCTTAAACCTGGGAGGTAGAGGATGCAGTGAGCCGAGACTGAGCCACTGCACTCCAGCCTGGGCGACACAGCGAAACTCCGTCTCAAAAAAAACAACAACAAAAAATTCTTAGCACCTGGCACATACAATGTGCTCAGTATTTGTGGAGGGATTAAATGAATATATGAATAGTATAGTCCTTAATTAAATGCAGCAGCCAAGTATCTGCCACTATCTTAAACATAAATTCCACAAAAAAGAGATGGTAGGTAATCCAACTGCCCATCAAAAACCCTACTGAAATATTGAAACTCTAAAAAAGTGTTATTCAAATCTTAGTACAGAATTCCTCTGAGACTCCTATTTTCACATATATAATTATGTATTCATTAAGTGTCTGATTCACAGCTATAAAAATAAAAAAACACAAAGTTTTCCAACGCTAACCTCCTCAGTTACAGAGATCCTAAAAAACCTACAGTACCAGCTGCAGTAAGTGTGCCATGTGTGGTCACATGAGTCAATTATATTTGAAATTATTTACATAGACCTTTCAAAATATGAGAAATTTAAAAAGTCAAAGAGTTTGACTTATTAGGAAGATGTAAAATTCATCACAAAATGAATTTACTTAAAATCAATTTAAGGGAAAAAAATCAGGTTAAGTAATGAACAGAGAGTTAGGCCACAGCAGAAGGCACACAGGTAACAGGTAAGTGACTCAGGTTTGGGAAGCTAGGCCCTAAGAAAGAAACCTCTTTTACACCATTCTTAGCGCTCCCTTGACAGCCAGACCTGAAACAAGTCTGATAAGGTTTTCTCTGCACACATCAGAGATAACATACCTGACAGCAATTCACCTTAACCCAGAAATGCAGTCACGGTGTTTACGAAAACTGAGGCATGCGGTTCTATTAGTCCAAGGCTGATTTCCCAAACCTAAGTCACGTATGTTTTCAATGTTTACCACCGACTCCAAGTACAAATAAAACGCCACAAATGGAAGCGCACAGCTCAGAGCGCACCAGCAGGGGGTTAAGTAATGACCCTGTATCCACGAACACGTCCACGTCAGTGTCAAATTAGCCACTCCAGAACTCCACATAATTGCAAATGAAGATATCCAGGTTAAAAACACTGTGAAAAATCGGACAGACTTTTTTTTTTGTTTTTTGAGACGGAGTCTCGCTGTCTCCCAGGCTGGAGTGCAGTGGCGCGATCTCGGCTCACTGCAAGCTCCGCCTCCCGGGTTCACACCATTCTCCTGCCTCAGCCTCCCGAGTAGCTGGGACTACAGGCGCCCGCCACCTCGCCCAGCTAATTTTTTGTATTTTTTAGTAGAGACGGGGTTTCACTGTGTTAGCCAGGATGGTCTCGATCTCCTGACCTCGTGATCCACCCGCCTCGGCCTCCCAGAGTGCTGGGATTACAGGCGTGAGCCACCGCGCCGGGCCTGGACAGACTTATTTGATGACAAAGTTCTGTTTGTTTGTTTTTTTTTCTTTTCTATCAATGATTTGGGAAATGTGAAAAGATTTATATCTAAAATTAAGTCGTCTCCAGGCAAGCAGGAATATCTCAGTTTATTTCTGTCCATCTTCCTATCAAGCACGAGGATTTTCCAAAACAAAACTAAGATTATTCTCTAGATACACTTTTGCTTTTCAAGTTGCCTTGTTCTTAAGGCAGGATTTTTTTTTCCCACTGAACATTTTATATTAGCGATCTTTTTGCAGATTATTGGAAAACACTATCAGCATTTCAATGGCTATAAATTTTTCTGTTATGAAGATATACCAAAATTTTATTTCCCAACTATGGCTATCTAAATAGCTCCCACCATCTGGAAGTAACCTTTTCAGAAAGAATATACGATACACATTATTAACCAGAGGTGTGCATGTAAGTTCTCACTTGACCTTGTATCAAGACAATTTTTTATCTTCCTAAAAAAATTAGGAATACAATGGTTGATATTTCTATATAATATACATGTCTTTTATATGTACATATATAAAATGTGTATGTGTGTAAGCACATATGACATGGAAAATGCTACCTTTTAAAAGAATTACTTTACTCAGACCTGGTATTTCACTGGTCTTCTGAAAAGAAAGAAGTCTACATAGCAAAATTCTGCTACTTAATCACAAATGTGAACGTTAAGTCAGGCGTACAGCACAACGTCTGAGTTTAAAAGAAATGAATGGCCTGGTGCAGTGGCTCACGCCTGTAATCCCAGTACTTTGGGAGGCCGAGGTAGGGGGGGATCACCTGAGGTCGGGAGTTCGAGACCAGCCTGACCAACATGGAGAAATCCCGTCTCTACTAAAAATACAACATTAGCCGGGCGTGGTGGCGCATGCCTGTAATCCCAGCTACTAGGCAGGCTGAGGCAGGAGAATTGCTTGAACCTGCGAGGCGGAGGTTGCGGTGAACCAAGATCACGCCAATGCACTCCAGCCTAGGCAACAAGAGTGAAACTCCGTCTCAAAAATAAATTAATTAAATTAAATTAAATAAATGAGATTTATTACTCCATCCAAAACAGTTAAAGTTCAAAAAGACTGATGTACACTTCAGGTTCATGAGCCATTTATTTCTGGATTTTCTTAAAATACTTGCTATAAAAGCAAGTATTTACATTCTAAACCATTTTAATACAGCCTCTATCTGCTTTAAGATTTGACAAATCAAAATGGTTATTAGTCCCACCTAAAAGCTTTATTTTTATAATTTTAATAACCTCCTATATTAACATCTCCATAGAAAGGGCACAGCTGAGTATTTATAATATTTATATGTTCTTAAATTTTTTTCCTGTTAATAAGGTTTCTAACTAAAAAGGAATTAAATTTCAACTATTTATTGCTAGACTATAAACAATTCAAAATGTTTTAGATTAGAAAAATTATATTAATGAAAAAAGAAATCTGTATATTAACACATGAAATATGAAAAGATTTCTTATATTAGGTGGAAGCTACTAATGGACTTATATTTTAGAAGCAATGAAGACAGACACGTTGAGTAGTTTGGAGTAGTCAAACACTAGAAATAACCAAGTGACATCAGTAGGCGACAGGCTGTTAAGAGAGTAAGAGAGACAGACAGCAAACCAAGAAAGGTTACGCAGCAGCTGGAAAAAAACTAATAAAGTACCAAGATGTACAGTTACGGGAGGGGGAGGCCTATGGAATATGTGATATTTTAAAATTTGCTTTGTAATGTGTGCTGAAAACATCAGTGTATTTTTGCAAAAATCAAGATATATACTGCAATTATTTCTCGAAGTAGACACAATAAGCTGACATACATCCCTCAGTATTGGGACTTGGGAGCAGAGTGAGGGTGAAGAAGACGTTCCACTGTGCAATTTACTGTACCATTTTCACATTTTACCACAAGAAACAAGTACTTTGAGGGGAAGAAACTTACCAAAGTACTGTGAGACATTAATTTTATTATTATTATTATTATTATTTTTTTTTTTTTTTGAGACTGAGTCTGGCTCTGTCGCCCAGGCTGGAGTGCAGTGGCCGGATCTCAGCTCACTGCAAGCTCCGCCTCCCGGGTTCCCGCCATTCTCCTGCCTCAGCCTCCCGAGTAGCTGGGACTACAGGCGCCCGCCACCTCGCCCGGCTAGTTTTTTGTATTTTTTTAGTAGAGACGGGGTTTCACCGTGTTAGCCAGGATGGTCTCGATCTCCTGACCTTGTGATCCGCCCGTCTCAGCCTCCCAAAGTGCTGGGATTACAGGCTTGAGCCACCGTGCCCGGCTTATTATTTTTTTTTAAGATGGAGTTTCACTCTGTCGCCCAGGCTGTAGTGCAATGGTGTGATCTCAGCACACTACAACCTCTGCCTCCAGGGTTCAAGTGATTCTCCTGCCTCTGCCTCCCAAGTAGCTGGGATTACAGGCACACACCACCACACTCAGTTAATTCTGTATTTTTAATAGAGATGGAGTTTCACCATGTTGGTCAGGCCGGTCTTGAACTCCTAACTTCAAGTGATCAGCCTACCTTGGCTTCCCAAAGTGCTGGGATTACAGGTGCAAGCCACCGTGCCCAGCCGTGAGACATTAATTTAAAAGGAAAAACGCAATGCTCATTTAATAATTATTAATATGAAGTGATAGTTAATAATTCTATTAGCTGAATTTTCAAATAATTCAGGATAAACTGTCTCAGCTGATCAGGTTCATGCTTATCTTTGGAGAAAAAAAAAAAACTAGGTTTGAAGCAATCTTGGCTATAGAAGAGTATTGTAGAATAACAGTTCTGAAAGATAAATTGTATGTCAGCCTCTAAGTAGTATTTGCGGGTCAGGGGCGGGGGGAACTTGCTTTAAAAATTACTCACTAAACTATCAACACTTTCTCCTCCACTTTACTTAATTAGAAATTAGGGATTCCAGCTCCAAATAAGTCTTCTTCTATCACAACCCCATAGATTATAGAATCTGTTTCTGTGTGTATCAAGTCTGGTCATAATTTTCTTTTTCTCTTTTCAATTCCCACTGATAGCAAGGATAGCTTGGGCCACCTGTAGGCCAATGCTAATTCTCACGGCTTCATTCTGTCATCTAAAACTCCCAAAGCACTGGGGTGCACTGCTGGGGAGTGGGCTGCTTTGGTCACACAAACACATGTATTCGTCCCACAAGTCTCCTTTCAAAATGAATGAAATGCATATTTAGCAATGTGAATGTGACAGATATTTTTATGACCAGAAGTAAACTTTGGAATCAAGGCTTTTAGATAACTAACCTTCAATAGTCACCTCAACTTCAGGGTCCTCACTTGTTTCTGAAGGGACATGTTGAGTAGAATCTTGAAAAAAATAAAATTCTAAAATGACATTCATTATTAAGCATTTTTCCATATGTTCCAACATTTTACTGATTTGATAACTCCAGAAGCAGCCTACTATAAAAATTCACTGGCATTTTAATTCATTTCATATTAATGAAATTAAAATTTGACCCTTTTCATTATAAATAGGGATAAAAGAAAACAAAAATTAGAAAAACTCTGGAAAAATTTAGATAATAACATGTTACCTGCAGAAATTGACTCAAAAAAATCCCATAGTCTTGGAGGAATGAGGATCTGACAAAGTCACAATGAATTTCCTGCCACAGCTAGAAGATGCTCGGATAGAAACAAATGCTTTCTACTTGGGTTAGAATTTCTCCTCTCCTTTCAGAAATGTGAGGAGTGGTTTCTACTGTTCAATAAAACCACAACCCAGGCTTTGCAATGGAGACTTTCCTATCATGAGACTGAGTGTCACAAGTGCACACAGGACTATATCCTCTGGCTTTGTATGCAACGTATTTCAAAAATTAAAAAGTTCATTCATATTTGTTCCTACACAAGACAAATGTACATCAGAATGTTAGTGCTAGAAGCTTAGAGAGTATTTTCATTAGTTCTCTTTCATTGTGCAAAGGTTGAGAGATTAATTGATTTGCCAAAGATTATGTTTACTTGTTAGTAGAGGAATAAAGGCCAGAACCCAGATTCGATTCCACTTTGTTAACACTGGAAGATGACAGTAAAAATGTCCTAAAAACGCAGTCTTCAAGATGCAGTACCTGCCGACGGGGCTGCAAGGCGGTGAGCCCTGGTACTGCAAAGTTGTGATCTATTACCCAGGTCTTGTTGTTCTAAATCCTGCCTATTCAAAACTGAAAACTCTGTCACAGAGAAAATACCCACCTCTACACGGTAAAGCATACAACATTCACCCACACAATCTTCTATAAAAAGAGCTGACAGGGAAATGTAACCAACGGTTTAAAATGAGCATATCAGTATTTCTGAGAGAAATGTATTCCAGGGAGAAACCCTAATTCTGTAACTGAATTTGGAGAAACCAGCCCCTACTGGGGGACTTTTAAGATTGTCTTTTCCCTCAAAGAAGGTAAAAGATCAAACAAATGATTTATTTTAATTAAAATACAAATGTAAATACAATGGAATATAAGCAGTTACACAGTAGACCCCTCTTTTCATCCTAGAAAAATAAGGTATAACGTGACCGATTTATGAGAGAAATAATCCTAAAACAAGATTCGGTTACCTTACCAGTCATTTTCCTTGGGGGAAATCTACAAAAATTTGTGTGGAACCGTTTAAACCCCTTGGAAGTAAGAAGTCACCCTGCATGATAAGTTTAACTCAGGATTCTAAAGAAAAAGAACTGTACCTCAGTCAGGTGTTCCATCCTAAAGCCAAAGCTGTAGAGCTGGTAAACTGACAGAGTCGTTTATGGAGTAGTTGTGGGTATAAAATAAAGGGAGAAACTCTCTCCTTTATAAATTTTATGTAGACTATATTCTTACCCTACTGAAAGACTAGAAGTATTAAAAAGCACATTTGAAAATAAAATACGAATGGAGCTAGTCATTTTAATTCTGAAACACTGAAGCTATTCTTCCTTAAAAGATCTTTAATATGGCACAAGAAAACCAGGACAAAAAAAAAAGTAGCATTTTGCATCATGTAAGAGCTTTACTTACCACTTAGTTTTCAATCCCATAGGCTTTATTAATCAGTATGGTCAAAGAAGCATATTACATCTTAGAACTTAAAAAAAAAAAAATAACCTGTTGGCTAGGAAGGCATACCAAAGGAATCACCTTTTATTTCCAAATGAGGTGTTTTAAGGATAATAGAATCTATAAAATAGAATAAACATACAACAAATAGTGTAAAATATGCAATCTCTTTTTCTCCTAACCTTCTGCTGGGACTTCCATTTCTGTGCCTTCATTGCCCTCTGAAGAATGATGGCTTCCTAAAAAGAAAATAAACAACATATAATAAACCAATAAAAACTGACACTGAAAGATGAAAGAGAATCTAGGTAACAATGCAAACAATGTAAGACGTAATAAACATATGCAAAATGATTGTCTAACTCTTTAGCCATTAAGTCAAACAATGTTTTCTAATTCAGAAAAGAATACAACGCTTCTATTTGGAAGCTAAAAGAACTGTTTTAAAACACAAATACAGAGCAGACCTAAGTAGGTTTGGGGATTTAATATTAGTTACTATAACTACATGATAAAACTACTAGATATTGGAATCTGAGGAAGTAGAATTATGCTTCAAGTACCATGCTCATCTGTCAGTGACACACATACACACACGGATCAGAGTAAATGCTTGCTGTGCTCAGACACTTAATTAACTCTCTGTAAGGAAGCTCAGGGTTTGCTGTGGAAAACGTTTCATGCTTTCCATTTTCACTAGGGCGAAAGCCATGGAAACTCAATCCCCGTCATTTCATCAAAGTTGTACTTAAAGGAAACTTGTAAGTTAAAATTTAAGATACTACCTTTAGTCTCAAAAGCATTTTAAGTCAGGTAATATAATCTGCCTGCTTCTAAAAACTGGAACATAAAGCATGATCAGTTAGGCAGTCACAAGGTAAACAGGCTCATCCTACTAGAGCAGAAGTTTTACTCACGAAAAGGAAAAAAAGAATCTAAGACATCAGAGAGCCACTTAGGATTAAGAACGCAAGCTGCCCCCTAATTGGTATCCTCTGTCCTTAAAGATCTGAGCTACTAACATGGAAAAGATGGAAAAACATTGCCTTTAAGTACCAATACAAACATATTACCTATCAGTAAGAATACATCGCTTGAGGGGAAAGGAAGCAGATGCTCATCTATTTTGTCTTATCTATTGAGAACTAAGTTCAGAAGCTATACTAAAAGTAAGATCTAAGTTATAAACGTATTTTATCTTGATTTTTAAAGAGCAATGCTTACAGTCTGAAAAACTGTCATTTGGTGGCTAATATCCTTGAATTCAAAGTACCATACTGAGGTCACATCTTTTTGGTTCTCAGTATCTAGCTTTAGCATGTCACAATTATCTGGGGATTCTTTTCCACTTCCTTTACATTGTGAAAAGTCACCTGAACTCAAAACTGTAAGTAAATCTAAAAACCTATACCTACGAGTCAATCTTTAATTCATTTTTAAAATATGCTTTCTCTACACACTTCCCTTCTCTTTCTTTAATCTTTTTTTTTTGAGACAGAGTCTCACTCTGTCGCCCAGGCTGGAGTGCAGTGGCCGGATCTCAGCTCACTGCAAGCTCCGCCTCCCGGGTTTACGCCATTCTCCTGCCTCAGCCTCCCGAGTAGCTGGGACTACAGGCGCCCGCCACCTCGCCTGGCTAGGTTTTTTTTTGTATTTTTTCAGTAGAGACGGGGTTTCACCGTGTTAGCCAGGATGTTCTCGATCTCCTGACCTCGTGATCCGCCCGTCTCGGCCTCCCAAAGTGCTGGGATTACAGGCTTGAGCCACCGCGCCCGGCCTCTTTTTTTAATCTTAATATTTGAATTTATGGAGCATTAAGTTCTTTGACTGTAAAAGTCAAAGAAAAAAGAGATGTGAGGTCAAAGGAATGAGAGCGAAACGACGAGGTCAGTAGGTAAAAAGGAAAATTTCAGCAAAGAATAACAGTTAAGATGATTGTTCGTGTAAGCAATAATTCTATATGTCTTTTAAAATCCGAAATAAACAATTACATTTACATTATATGCTAAGCCTAAACCTAATACATCTTATGCACTCAAAGCCAGAATAGATAGAAGTAAACGCCATTACTAACAGCCTATGAGTATCAAGTTTGGGAACACTAAAAAAGTTGCCAAAAAGGCAATCAACTTGAAACTTACAGATTAACAAGTGCTATTTCAGAATTCTTCTAAATACTAAGTATCAACATGACCTTATCAATATTCGCATCGCTAACCAATACAACAGTAACCTGGCTTCTGACTGTTCTGAGATAAGGTATAAATGTGTACTTTACCTTCAATAGGAAAGTGTGTCATGTACCCATTTCGAGATTCATTACTAGATTCACAAAAGGGAAAATTGATTTTGAAAAATTGTTGCTTGTGAAGTTCATTTATATGTTTAAAAAAAAAAAAGGCCAATACATTTTTTTTCCTTTTCCATTTAGAAAAGTAACACGATACTTATAAATATTAAAACACAGTCTGTGCAATATAAGGAAACATTAAATATGAGCAGTATGTGGGAGAACGGGAGTGAAAAGATTATACCTTGCAAAGGCTTCGATAAGGGCTGTTTTTCATCAACATCATCGGTTTCAGAAGGGCCTGCTTTGGGATACAAAGATAATACTTCAAAAGTAATCCCCCGCCCCCTCAAAAAAATGTGGGATGACTTTAGTCAACAAATTTGGATGAGATACATGGAATGGCCTTTTTATAAATAAAAAAGAAAAAAAAATTTTTTAAAAGACTGACAAAATGAGCAATGTCAATTCATGATCTTGGTGAATGGAAAAATGTAATCAGGTAAATTCATATGTAAACAGTCAAAAGAAATTTTGAAGATGACTGGACATATGGATTGAATGGGAATGGTATGTCTAAAATGGAAGATATGGGTTTTTTAAAACAGTACAATGTTTATAACAGTAAACTGTAACTTTTACTTCATACAGATTACAAATGCAGGTTTATCTCACAGGTGTATATGTTTCTTCTTTGGCAAAAATTTGCTTACGCTTTTGTCATACTGAAGAAAAATGCAGAACCAAATGTTATATACCTTCCTTAGAATCTCTAAAATAACGTAAACCATCTCCTTGCATCTCTACTCAAATAGAAATGTGACAAACTAACAGCTATTAATTCATTCTCCCTTTCTTCCAGCACCACGGGCATTTTTTCTAATAAGGTTCTTTCCAAAACACAGAACGTACTCTGAGTTAAATTTAACTTCACAAACTGCTATATTTTGACAACACATTTACATGTTATCATCAAACTTTTTAATGATTAAAGTAGTAATAGTTTTAAAGTAGAAAACAAAACATTGTGTTTTCAATGGCTATTTAACATAAAACACATTTTGGCATTAATAAGACCACAAATCAGTTAACTGTCTCTGAAGAGAACTGAGAAAACATCCTAAGTCGTTTGAAACGCTTCATTCATTAAGGCCTAAGAAATTTCACAAAGATGCACCACACTACACATTACAGGCAAAGGACACATCAGAGAAAAAAATCAATTGCATGAGAAATAAAGAAATCGTTTCTATTTAGAATCTCAAAGGAGAGAAAGTCTTTGAATGTAGACTCCTAAATTCAAATGCTAAATCCACTGCTTCCTAGTCTTCTGACTCTGAGTAAAACATACAGAACTCGTGAAAAGGAAGATGTGCTATTTACAAGATTTAAAAATGCAATGTTAGTGAAGGCTACTAATTGACCTCTAAGTACTGCTTTAGCTGCTCTTCACAAGTTTATGTGGCATTCTCGATATTCTGGTCTAAATATTTTTAATGAGGCCCTCATTAAGTCAATTATAAGCATGTTTCCTAGGATTCCCACTGTATTATGTTTTCTATTAATAATTTAATTTCAGTATGTTCAGAGAATTTATTAAGACTACCTGTGAACAAGTATACAGTCAATTTTTATAAATGATTCATGCTTTGTAAATAAACTTATTTCCTGGGTACACAGTTTTCTTTAGTTAGCTTAAATATATTAACTATAGTTAAAATATTCTATGTAACATATAAATGTTATAAAAGTATTCATCAGTTAGACATATATCATTGGTTAAAATCTCCCACGACTGTACATATCTATAGAGACTTATAACTTGTAAATCATTTTTACTTTTACTTTGAGGATACATTGTTAGGCACATACAAACTAATGGTTGTTGTATCAACTTAGTGACTGATTCCTTTAAATATTACATAGTCTTATTCTACCCCTGCTACTACTGTTTTTGGCCTCCAATATTGCTAAACTATATATTTTTTAGTTGATATTTACACAGCCTACCTTCATGTATCACTATACTTCCAAATTATTTTAATGTCACGTATTTGAATTTTATTCACCCTAAAAATGGTACTTGATTTTATTCACCCTAAAACATACTTAACCTCCACCTCTCAAATGCTTGAGGTACCTACCACTCATTGAGAAAACCAACACATTCCCAACACTCACATTTGAATGCCACTATTTTACAGGAGCACTGAGGTGCACAGAGAAATATATCCAAGCCTATTTTGGAATACAAAAGGTTTTAGAAGAAAACATCAATGTCCTTATGTAAAAGAACGAAGAAATGAACTGTATTATAATCACACAGTGTAACTACCATGATGACATGATTAAATCTAGTTGTGACAAAATAGATAAATCCCAGCTGAGGCAGAGAATTGCTTGAACCTGGCAAGCAGAGGTTGCAGTGAGCTAAGATTGCGCCACTGCACTCCAGCCTGGGCGACAGAGCAAAAATCCATCCCCCACCCCCAAGAAAAAAAAAGATAAATCTTGAAAACTTAAATTGAGTGACAGACTATACTCAACAACATATACAGTGTACCACTGTGTAAGCTTAACTCAGGAAGTGGCATATATAAAACAACAAGCATGGACATGCCACACACACACACACACACACACACACACACAGTCCTGCAAGAATATTTACATAGTAAACCACAACATCACCATCAGGAAGGACAATTCTCAGTTTTCAAGATCATGGTCAACTTAAGAAGAGTAGAGAGAGAAGTGGGAATTTGGGAGATCCCCAAGAAGGGCTTCAATGAAATAGTTACACGTTACTTCTTGGAGGGAGGAGAGAAGAGACGAATACTATGGTTCCCTAAACCTGGGCAGATTGATACTATACTTTTAGGTTCTAAATATTTCATTTTAAAAAAGCATGTTAGCGCCTGTAATCCCAGTACTTTTGGAGGCCCAGGCGGGTGGATCACCTGAGGTCAGGAGCTCGAGACCAGCCTGGCCAAGATGGTGAAACCCCATCTCTACTAAAAAACACAAAAATTAGCCAGGTGTGTCGGCACACATCTTAATCCCAACTATTTGGGAGGCTGAGGCAACAGAATCACCTCAACCCGGGAGGCAGAGGTTGCAGTGAGCCAAGATCGCGCCACTGCACTCTAGCTTGGGCAACAGAGTGCGACTCTGTCTCAAAAAACAAAAAACAAACAAAAAAAAGAGAAATGAAGGCCTATGTCCACACAAAAGCTTGTACACAAATGTTCACAGTACCTCTATTTGTAATGGCCCCAAACTGGAAGAACCCAAATGGCTATCAACAGACAAAGAGATGAACAAATTTTGACCCAGGCATACAAAAGAACACAAATTAACAATCAAATGGAATCTACTACCGATACATGCAATGCTGTGGATGAATTTGAATTTCAAAACAATCATGTGAAATCAAAGAAGCCACACTGCTCCCCGCCCCATGAAAATAGTCCACATTTTATTATTTCATTCATAAGACTTTACAGAAAATGCAAACTAACCTAAAACAGAAAACAGATCCGTGTTGCCTGAATACTGGGCAGGGCAATGAATGACAAGGGGACAGAGGAAACTTTTGGGGTTATAGATATTTCATTATCTTGGATGCAGTGAAGATGATGTACTAGGTATGTACATGGCAAAGCTAACCAGGTTTTTTTAAGTGTTTAATATACTATAATTACGCAGTGAGAAAAAATTAAGCTGACGATATATCTGCATTTGCCTAATAGGTTTATTTTATTTTGTAACACTACAACCTGGGATTGAATTCTAAATTGTGCCACAACTTTTGCTCATCCTTTTTAAGAACATGAATGGCTATTTTACATATCCCCTATGGATTGTCTGAGTCGATCTTATAGCCCCATTTTTAAAATGTTTTATCCCAGTGACTGAATTATAAATATATATGTTAATCAAGAACTGATCAATAAAATTATATTTAAGAAATTAAAGCAATTGATGAGCAAATTTTAATTTTAACCACGAATAATTTTTAGAATGAAAAACTGCATTAACTCGAGTTACCTTGAATGTTATATTGATAATAATCAGGATCTTCTGATTCTTCCTTTACCGTCACAGCTGCCATTTCCAGGGAAATGCCTAGAAAAGCAAATGCAATGATATGATTGCATGTCAGAACTTTCAGCTAGATTGTGTAGGGATATCCTTGCTGCCCTCCCTATAAATACAGCAATGCGTATTTACTTTAAATAAAGACTTTAGGTCTTTGAAAAGACAAAAGTAGGTAGCAGAAGGTAAAAATCACCTATAATCCCAGTCAGTGCAAAATTTTAACCATTCATTAATATTCTGCAATTATTGGCCGGGCGCGGTGGCTCACGCCTGTAATCCCAGCACTTCGGGAGGCCGAGGCGGGCGGATCACAAGGTCAGGAGATCGAGACCACAGTGAAACCCCGTCTCTACTAAAAATACAAAAAATTAGCCGGGCGCGGTGGCGGGCGCCTGTAGTCCCAGCTACTCAGGAGGCTGAGGCAGGAGAATGGCGTGAACCCGGGAGGCGGAGCTTGCAGTGAGCCGAGATCGCGCCACTGCACTCCAGCCTGGGCGACAGCGTGAGACTCCGTTTCAAAAAAAAAAAAAAAAAAAAAAAAATTATTTGCTGCTCTTTTCTCCAGCAAATTCTTATCTTTAGAATCAAAGAAAATTTTGCCACACTCCCTTTTCACTTAATGTTAAAAATACTTTTATAAACCATTGAAATACACTTATAAACATCAGCTTTAATAACTCAGTATTCCAAAGGAGAGACAGCATCATGGTTAACAATTTCAATAACGAGATACATTGATTTTTTTTCACCTAATAAATCCCTTTTATTACAAGGATTTGTGCCAGGGTACAAAGCACACCTTTCTGCACAAGGCTTTGTCCACAATTAGGACAGATGATTCGAAGCAGACCTTTGTGGTCAGATACAAAAGAGTATGTGTTGTGTAAATTCCACTCGTAGGAAGGTCAAAACAGGCAAAAGCAATCGATGTTATTAAAAAGCTGACTTTGGGAAGGGCCGAGGCCTGGGTGACACGGCGAGACTCTGTCTCAAAAAAAAAAAAAAAAAAAAAGGAAAGAAAAAGAAATGAACAATGCATAGGTGCACATACACGTTTCGGGCTGAAATATTCAACCACAGTCATACCAACCCTAACACGAACGAAATCGTGAGCTCTGACTTGGGCAACTTTGTAAAGAATATTTTCAACTCTAGAGAAAGAGCTCAAAGAGAGTTAAATTGATACACAAAGGGTATGCATCCCTGAAGCAACAAGCAAACAAAGGAGTTACTCCACTGCCTTCCATCACCAAGGGGAAAGTGTTTTGCTGCTACACAGTGGTGGCAGAGAACACTGCATCTGAGACCTCTGCGATTCTCTGGGCTAACTTAGCACTTTCATGTCCATCAGTAAAAGCGAATAGAAAATTACAGCTAACAACCGGGCACGGTGGCTCATGCCTGTAATCACAGCACTTTGGGAGGTCCAGGTGGGCGAATCACCTGAGGTCAGGAGTTCGAGACCACCCTGGACAACATGGTGAAACCTCATCCCTACTAAAAATAAGAAAACTAGCCGGGAGTGGTGGCACGCAACTGTAGTCCCAGCTACTTGAGAGGCTGAGGCATAAAAATCGCCTGAACCCAAGAGGCGGAGGTTGCAGTGAGCAGAGATGGCGCCACTACACTCCAGCCTGGGTGGTACAGCAAGACGAGGGAGGGAGGGAAGGAGGGAGGGAGGGAGGGAGGAAGGGAGGAAGGAAGGAAGAAAGGAAGGAAGGCAGGCAGGCAGGCAGGCAGGCAGGAAGGAAGGCAATAAATTACAGCATTACAGCTAACAAACAAGGCAGATCCACTGGGGATTCAGACCCTTCAGGGATAAAAATTTGGGTCACTCCAATCGGCTACAGAACCCCACACATACTGGCTGGGTGCAGTGGCTCACGCCTGTAATCCCAGCACTTTGGGAGGCTGAGGCGGATGGATTACCTGAGGTCAGGAGTTCAAGACCAGTCTGGCCAACACGGTTAAACCCCGTCTCTACTAAAATAAATAAATAAATAATACAAAAATTGGCTGGATGGCACACGCCTGTAATCCCAGCTACTCGGGAGGCTGAGGTGGGAGGATCACTTGAACCTGAGCCGCGGAGGTTGCGGTGAGCCGAGATCGCTTGACTGCGCTCCAGGCTAGACGACAGAGTGAGACTTTGTCTCAAAAAATATAAATAAATAAAGTAAAAAGGTAAATCCAAAAAAAAGTCTGGTAAGCTGCAGAAGCGTAGACTGTGGCCACTATGCCTACTCTCTTCCTTGTCTGTTACAAATGTGTTTGTGTAAAGATTATGCGTTTACATATACTAACTATACTCTTCTGTGCAGTAGTATTTCACAATAGTTTGGTTGGAGGTTTCCTTTCCATTTGTCCATTAGACTAGAGATTACTCAATTAGGTTTGGGCTGCATTTAAAGAGCAGGTAATATAGCTCGCGACTTTTAAGTCAGTCTCTCAGCGATGGGTGTGACTGCTGGAACACTGTGTCTCCCCATTTTGAGGAGAGGGTAAAAATGGATTTCTTTGTAGGAAGTCAAGTTACATCTCTTTAGATGTAAGAGTTGTCTCGTTGTTGTATAGAAGGTCAAATGTGCAGGGAAGGGTGTGTATATATGCTGAGTAGCCAAAGAGAACAGCCTGGGCCAGCCGCAAAACTGATGTCTCTCAGTTGCAAACCCATCCTCTGGGTTTCTGCTGAAGCTTGAGTTCTGCACAGCAGCTGCCTCTGTGTGAGTCTCTGCCACAAGGATACACTACAGAGAGACAAGCTAGAGGAGGGGAAGGGATCTGGGCCTTCCTTTTGGCTTCTTGTCTTCATTCTCATCCCAAAAAGGTGACTCCTCGGTATCCTCAATCGGCCTGGCCAAAGCAGGCCCTCCCATCACAACAGCTGGGCCTGGTTGGCAATGTCTCTGACACTACCAGAAGCAGCCTCGCCATGCCTGTCAGCCACCAGCACCAGCCAAACACTACCCCACCTCAGAAGTCAGATGGAAAGCTGACGGGGTGGCAGTCACTGCCTAGAATTGTTCCTTAAAGAAAACCTTAGTATTCTCCTTTAGGTTACAAAGTTAAACAACTTTATAACTAGTTAACAATCTTTTTTTTTTTTTTGAGACGGAGTTTCACTCTTGTTGCCCAGGCTGGAGTGCAATGGTACGATCTTGACTTAATGCAACCTCCACCTCCTGGGTTCAAGCAATTCTCCTCCCTCAGCCTCTTGAGTAGCTGGGATTACAGGCGCCCACCACCATGCCTAGCTAATTTTTTTGCATTTTTAGCAGAGACTGGGTTTCCCCATGTTGGCCAGGCCAGTCTCGAACTCCTGACCTCAGGTGATCCACTCACCTCAGCCTCCCAAAGTGCTGGGATTACAGGCGTGAGCCACCGCACCCGGCCAACAATCTTTATGTTAAATTTTCTCTGTTCCAATAACTGATATGGTTTCTGTCTCCTGACTGCACCCTGGCTATAAATGTAAATAAAATCTTATTTGCAGGATAAATTAAGAATATAAAGATGCGGCCGGGCGCGGTGGCTCAAGCCTGTAATCCCAGCACTTTGGGAGGCCGAGGCGGGCGGATCACAAGGTCAGGAGATCGAGACCACAGTGAAACCCCGTCTCTACTAAAAATACAAAAAATTAGCCGGGCGCGGTGGCGGGCGCCTGTAGTCCTAGCTACTCAGGAGGCTGAGGCAGGAGAATGGCGTGAACCCAGGAGGCGGAGCCTGCAGTGAGCCGAGATCGCGCCACTGCACTCCAGCCTGGGCAACAGCGTGAGACTCCGTCTCAAAAAAAAAAAAAAAAAAAAAAAAAAAAAAAAAAAGAATATAAAGATGCAAAGTGTAAAAGAGAAAACAGAAACCTATAATGATGCTGATGCGTACATAAAGACAGTTGAAATAATTCGATTAAATACATGGGGTTTCCCAATTCAGCATGTTTCTTTTTGGAAGCAAACTAAATATTCAGGAGATGAATACATGAATTAAGGGGAAAAATTTGCAAAATGATGATTTTTTTTTGGCACAATCTACTAAAAACTACATAAAAATGTGAGATTTCCTATGGAGTGAAAATAAAGAAAAAAGAAAAACCTTCTGTAAAACCGGCAAACAGTGTAAAAGACTCAAATACCTTTTCCAAAAAAGGATAATTCAACACTTTTCTTGCAGCTCTCCCAAAATACACTTACACACATAAAAGCTCTCATTCACATGCACGCACACATGTTAACACCCCCTTGCCGCCTCCCCAACAACTCATTCGAGATGCCCTTAGACGGGGTCAAGCGGGGTAGGTGGCTGCCCAGAAAGCATGGCAGAATGAGAAGGCTGACGAAGGGCCGGGAAAGGGGCTGGGGAAGCTGCTGAGGGCCTGGGCAGACAGAGGGAGATGAGGGGGCCAGCAGGGTGGTGACAGCCCACTAAGAAGCATCTCGTGTGAATAAGGGGCACAGGGCCGAGCAGCGGGAGGCTTGACAGTGGCACTGGGATACAGAGTAACACTGGGGAAATGATGAAATAAATAAATATGCTGAGAACATCTGGGTGCCATGGTTCTAGGACAGAACCGAATTATAAACAGGGGATCGGGCGCACTGGCTCACGCCTGTAATCCGAGGACTTTGGGAGGCTGAGGCGGGTGGATCACTTGAGGTCAGGAGTTCAAGACCAGTCTGGCCAACCTGGCAAAACCCCGTCGTACTAAAAATATAAAAATTAGCCGGGCGTGATGGTGCATGCCTGTAATCCCAGCTACTCGGGAGGCTGAGGTGGGAGAATTGCTTGAACCCACAGGCAGAGGTTGCAGTGAGCTGAAGTTGCAAGACTGCACTCCAGCATGGGTGACAAAGCAAGACCCCGTCTCAAAAAATAAATAAACAAATAAATAAGGAATTAAATAGCACTTTTATTTGAGAATTGAAAATGGTCTCCTTGGAGAGTGGAAAACGGGAGTGCAGAGGGAAGGAGGAGACGAAGGTGGCATTCTATTGATTTTTGTAAAAAGCACTACAGAACAGCCAACCTCTTACATTATATGTCTGTATAACTGGAAAAGAAGACAACACATTTTATCTACAAACATGTGTAACTGGCAAAGAACTCTGCCTACCACTTACTGAGCAAATTACCTTTCTGGGTCTTAATGTGATAACATTAACAAATAGTGTCACAGTTGGAATACATTAGTAGTGACTGCCTCTTTCTTATCAAAACAAAGCAATAACTGAGTCAAACTATAACCTTCTACACTAATGGAAAGTCTTCCTTAATTTCACCATTGACTCTAAAAGCACTAGTACGTACCAGAATCTTCTGTGGGTTCAGTTTTCACTTTGATGGGACCACAACTGCAAGGAGAAGAAAGCCCTGATCAAGCCATGTGCTGGTGACAGTCACTCCCACAACATTCAAAGTCTCTGGGTCTCAAAGTGTAAGATCCCTCCCTTGACCAAGGCAGGTGCCAACCTGACTCAGCTTAAAACTGGCATATTTATTTCTTGCATAAATAAGAGTTATTGGGCTGGACGCAGTGGCTTACGCCTGCAATCCCAACACATTGGGAGGCCGAGGCAGGTGGATCACAAGGTCAGGAGTTCAAGACCAGCCTGGCCTATATGGTGAAACCCCGTCTCTACTAAAAATACAAAAATTAGCCGGGTATGGTGGCGCTTGCCTATAGTCCCAGCTACTCAGGAGGCTGAGGCAGAAGAATCGCTTGAACCCAGGAGGCGGAGCTTGCAGTGAGCTGAGATCATGCCACTGCACTCCAGCCTGAGTGACAGAGGGAGACTCTGTTTCCAAAAAAAAAGTTATCAACTGAACTTAGGACTTCAATTTCTATCTATCTTTTGGGGAAAAAAGTACTATAAAATACTACAGAGTAGCATATAAAGAGTTATAGGGCCAGGCGCGGTGGCTCACGCCTGTAATCCCAGCACTTTGGGAGGTGGAAGCGGGTGGATCACCTGAGGTTAGGAGTTCAAGACCAGCCTGGCCAACATGGTGAAACCTCGTCTCTACTAAAAATAGAAAAAAATTAGCCGGGTGTGGTGGCACATGCCTGTAGTCCCTGCTATTTGGGAGGCTGAGGCAGGAGAATCACTTGAACCCAGGGGAGGGGGGAGCGGGGGTGGCAGTGAGCTGAGATCACGCCACTTCACTCTAGCCTGGGCAAAAAGAACAAAACTCCATCTCAAAAAAAAAAAAAAAAAAAAAAAAAGCTATCAACTGAACTTAGTACTTTAATTTCTATCTATCTTTTGGGGAAAACAGTACAATACAATACTACAGAATAGCATATTAACTTCCAAATATGACTCTAAGGCCAATTCACAGTGTGACCAATGCCGCTGGCTTTTCCCAGGAACTCTACTATTCAGAAATACCAAGTCAAAGAGGGCATGTTCACAGGATCTCCAAATGATATCCTTACCTATTAAACTTTAAGATGTGTGACATAAGGCCTTTTTAATATTCTAATATTTCAATTATCTAACAACTAAAACTTTTTGAGATGTGGGAGTTAAACAGCAGTAATGAAATTAGGTTTTACCTTCCACCTGGAGATAGTATCGACCTGTCAGCATCTGTTACCATCACACGACCACCTACGTACAAAAAAAAATTCGCGTTAGTTTTGCAACATTTCAAATATAATACTTCTAAAGCCTTTAAATATAGAATGAATGGGGTAGAACTAGGCTTTGCAGCTCTGGATCACACCAGAACAAACATTGCTTTTCATCCCTTCACCCAACCACACCCTCCTTGAATGAAAAAGCTCTATTTTCATCAGTGAGAGAAATGCAGACACATACCATTTGTCTAGTAAGATGGAATATGGAGAACATGACTCTGCTGACGTATAAATGACGATACACATTTTTCTCTTTTTTTTTTTTTCTTTTTTTAGAAACAGGGTTTTACCCTGTTGTCCAGGCTGGTGTGCAGTGGCATGATCATAGCTCACTGCGGCCTCCAACTCCCGAGGATCAAGCAATCCTCCTACCTCAGCCTCCTGAACAGCTGGGACTACAGGAGCATGCATTACCACTCCCAGCTAATTGTTTTCTATTTTTTGTAGAAATTAGATCTTGCTATGTTGCCCAGGCTGGTCTCGAACTCCTGGACGCAAGGGAGACTCCCACTATGGTCTCCCAAAGTGCTGAGATTAGGCTGGGCGCGGTGGCTCACACCTGTAATCCCAGCACTTTGGGAGGCTGAGATGGGTAAATTGCTTCAGGTCAGGAGTTCGAAAGCAGCCTGGCCAACATGGTAAAACCCCATCTCTACTAAAAAATATAAAAATTAGCTGGGTGTAGTGGCAGGTGCCTGTAATCCCAGTTACTCGGAAGGCAGAGGCAGGAGATTTGCCTGAACCCGGGAGGCAGAGGTTGTAGTGAGCCAAGAATGCGCCACTGAACTCCAGCCTGGGCGACAGAGCAAGACTCCATCTCAAAATAAATAAATACATAAATAAAAATAATAAAAAAAACTTTTAAGTCTAAAATTTAACATAAACATGACAAATATTTCTCCTTCTTAAAAGAGATTTACACAAAAATCCTACCACTAACATCATAGCTCATGGGCAAAATCCTTTCCTACTAATATCACAAGATGATGTCTGCTATTACCAATGCTGTTTGACATTTATATTCTAGCCAGAGCAACAAGAATAAGAAATAAGAGGCACTTAGATTGCAAAGGAAGTGGTAAATTGTCTTGATTCTCACACAACTTGATCTCCTACATAGAAAGTCCAGAAATAAACACAGGGTCAAATGACTTTCAACAAAGATGACAAGGATATCCCGAGGGAAAGGACGGTCTTTTCAGCAAATTGTCCTGGAATCAAAGGATATCCACGTGCAAAAAGATGAATTTACACCCTTACCTTGTACAATATACAAAAATGACGTCAAAATGAACCATAGATCTAAATATAAGAGCCAAAGCTATAAGACTTGTGGAAGAAAACATAGAAGTCAAATCTTCATGCCTTTGGGTTATGCAACGGTTTCTTAAACATGAAGTCAAAAGCATAAGTGAGGGCCGGGCGCAGTGGCTCATGCCTGCAATCCCAGCACTTTGGGAGACCGAGGTGGGCAGATCACCTGAGGTCTGGAGTTTGAGAACAGCCTGACCAATATGGTGACACCCCATCTCCACTACAAATACAAAAGCTATCCGGGCATGGTGGTGGGCACCTGTAGTCCCAGCTACTCAGGAGGCTGAGACAGGAGAATTGCTTGAACCCAGGAGATGGAGGGTGCAGTGAGCTGAGATCACGCCACTGCACTCCAGCCTAGGTGACACAGTGAGACTCTGTCTCAAAAACAACAACAACAACAACAACAACAACAAAAAAGCATAAGTGACAAAAGAATAAACTGGTTTTTATCAAAATTTAAAACGTTTCTGCCTCAAAAGATACTACCAAGCAGGTGAAAAAGACAAGTTATACAGTAAGAATAATGTAGATTTATTAGAATTGGAGAAAATATTCCCAAATCCTGTACTCTAGCCTAGATAACAGAGTGACACCATCGCAAAAAGAAAAAAAAAAAAATTTAACAAATCATCAATTAGGGACTTATATCAAGACTATATAAAAAACTCTTAAGACTCAATAATAAAAAGACAAATAAACCCAATTTTTAAATGGTAAAAGGACCTAAAAGGACCTAAATAGATATTTATCCAAAAAATATGTATGGATGACCAATAAGCACAATGAAAGATAACACAAGCCTGTAATCCCAGCACTTTGGGAGGCCGACGCAGGTGGATCACTTGGGCTCAGGAGTTCCAGACCAGCCTGGCCAACACGCAAAAGCTTTTCTCTACCAAAAAAGGTTCAGAAATGAGCTGGGTATGGTGGTGCACGCCTGTAGTCCTAGCTACTGAGAAGCTGAGGCAGCAGGATTGCTTGAGCCTGGGAGGTTGAGGCTGCACTGAGCTGAGATGGCACCACTACACTCTAGCCTGGGCAACAGAGTGAGACTCTGTCTCAAAAAAGAAGGTAAAAGATAACACAACATCAACAATCACTAGAGAAATTTTAAAAAGTCAAACAACAATGAGATACCACATCATACCTATTACAATGGCTAAAATCAAGAAGTAAGTTGGCAGAAATGTGGGGGTAACCCTCCTATCCTGCTGCTAGAGTATAACATGGTATAGCCACCTTGGAAAACAGCTTGTCAGTTTCTTCAAAGTTCAGTGTAGCAGGGTGCGATGGCTCACGCCTGTAATCTCAGCACTCTGGGAGGCCTCCCTTGATCATGAAGTCAAGAGATTGAGACTATCCTGGCCAACATAGTGAAACCCTATCTCTACTAAAAATACAAAAATTAGCCGGGCATGGTGGCGCGTGTCTGTAATCCCAGCTACTTGGGAGGCTGAGGCAGGTGAATCTCTTGAACCCAGGAGGCGGAGGTTGCAGTGAGCCGCCAAGATCGTGCCACTGCACTCCAACCTGGTGACAGAGCGAGACTCCATCTCATTAAAAAAAAAAAAAAAAAAAGTTCAGCGTAAATTTACCCTATTCCTAGTAATTGCACTCCTATGTAAATCCAAGAGATATCAAGGAATATGTCCAGACAAAAACTTGCTCAAGTATGTTCACTGTAACATTATTCCCAATACCCAAAGGTAGAAACAACCAAAATATCTATAAACTGATGATTGGATCAACAGGCGGTATATGTTCCTGTCACAGAATAATTAGTGCTCAGCAATAAAAAGAAACTACGGATACACCCATCAAGCTCAATGAGCCTCGAGTGAATGATGCTCAGTGTAAAAAGCTCATTTCAATAGGATGCATACTACATATTCCATTTCTACAACATTCATGAAATAACAGAGGGATGATGAAAACATCCCCAAATTAGACTGTGATGAAGGATGAAAAACCCTTAAAAACATTTTAAGACTGTAAATCTACTATTAGTGAATTATATACTTAAGACAAGTGAATTTGGCTGGGCGCAGTGGCACATGCCTGTAATCCCAGCACTATGGGAGGCCGGGGCAGGTGGATCATTTGAGGTCAGGAGTTTGAGATTATCCTGGCTAACATGGTGAAACCCCAATCTCTACTAAAAATACAAAAAAAATCAGTCAGGCGTGGTGGCGCACACCTGTAATCCCAGCTACTCTGGAGACTGAGGCAGGAAAATCACTTGAACCTGGGAGGCGGAGGCTGCAGCGAGCTGAGATCACACCACTGCACTCCAGCCTTGGCGACAGAGCAAGACTCCGTCTCAAAAAGATAATAATAAAATAAGACAAGTGAATTTTATGGTGTATCAATTATACCTCAATCAATCTGCTAAAAAATTAATCTTTTCACCACAATGAGAATAAAACAAAGGTTAATAGAAAATACAATGTGTATGTTTATGTATATATAATTTTTTCCTTTCATCCTTACATGGTTAAGAGTATTCCAGTGATACTGGTTACTTACTTCCGAAAGTCTCAAATAAACCTGGCTCTAAAGGATACCACTCTTTATCCTGTTTTCCCTTCAAATGAAATGGCTAGACTTCCCTAAAGGAAGCTGAAATCCTCATCATTCTTCAAGGGCCCATAGAAATGCTCTCTTCCTCATGAACTCTTCCCTGAACTATAAAGGTATCCAACCTCCACTAATATCCACAGCCCTTTCTCAGAACCATTCTTGCAGTAGGGATGTGATGCTCCTGCCATGTTCACTTTACAGACTTTTCTCTCTTCGTGAGACTCTCAGCTCTAAAAAGTTGTAATGCTGATACACAGATGCATATCCCCTCCCCACCCAATGCTGTGCCCAACAATGCCTTGCCTAGTCAATGACATTAGGTCAATTAAATCCTACTCATAATTCTGCTAAGTGAGGGCAGACATATGATCTTCTACAGAAAACAAGCAGCGGAGCTGAAAACAAAAAACAGCCGGGCGCGGTGGCTCACGCCTGTAATCCCAGAAATTTGGAAGGCTGAGGTAGGTGGATCATGAGGTCAGGAGTTCAAAACCAGCCTGGCCAAGATGGTGAAACCCTGTCTCTACTAAAAATACAAAAATTAGCCGGGTGTGGTGGCGAGCACCTATAATCCCAGCTACTCGGGAGGCTGAGGCAGAGAATTGCTTGAACCTGGGAGGCGGAGGTTGCAATGAGCCGAGATCGTGCCACTGCACTCCAGCCTGGGCGATAGAGCGAGACTCCATCTCAAAAAAAAGAAAACAAAAAACAAGTCTCCACTTTTTTAGCTCAATGAACCTTTCGTGGATTATATAAACATCTAAACAGCCCATTCAAAAATGTCTGACATCATATTCTCAAAGAAAATAAAACAGAAACCATTGAAGTGTATTAAAATCTAGCAAAACGGAGGCTAGCCAGCTATCAAGGAAGTGAATCTCTTACTTACCTAGATGCTTCTTTGGCTCTAAGAAAGGTCTGCATTAAAACAAAACAAAACTCCATATGAATACACAAAATTATTGTAGCACATACATTTAAATGACTTCTGTGTTAAATATGAATTTTAAAACTCTATTAACATAAGCTGAATATTCAAATTTATATGAATCAACTGTTGATGGCTACAAAGGGAGAAAGCACTTCACCTCTTAATGATGAATGAAATCCCTGCTTTGTTCTCCAAAATCCATTTCAGAGTTGCAAGATCATAGTTCTCGGGGTGTTTAAAGGCAACGCCTTCCGGAAGCCCCTGTACTACCACAGCCGACTGGTCTCGCAGCATCTTCTCATATGGTACAGGTACCACTGTGGATTTGCCTAAAGCTTTCCCTGGGGGAGGTGAAAAGCAGATGAACATCATTCAATGGTAAGATTAAAAAACGAAATCATCACTAGCTTATTGTGGCTTAATAAGGACATCCATGATTTCTTATAATATGTGATTTCAAAATTAATACTATAGCATTCTAGCTCCCCATATCAGCAGAAGGTCTAAACCTGAAACTGATCCAAAGGGCCAAAATGAAAAGTAGATACAATATTTTACTTTAAAAACTACACAGAAAGAGCAATGGCTGGTTTCTTGCACTATTGCCTTTCTTGAAGATGGTCCCATCCTGGCATATTCTCAGGTACAATTTGGCCTCAGAATATAGAAGCCCAGCACATCCAACCATTACCATAAAATATCAGGAATATTTCAGCTAATATTCTCATTGAAAACTTATCAGGTAGGCCGGGCGCGGTGGCTCAAGCCTGTAATCCCAGCACTTTGGGAGGCCGAGATGGGCGGATCACGAGGTCAGGAGATCGAGACCATCCTGGCTAACCCAGTGAAACCCCATCTCTACTAAAAAATGCAAAAAAAAAAATTAGCCGGGCGAGGTGGCGGGCGCCTGTAGTCCCAGCTACTCGGGAGGCTGAGGCAGGAGAATGGCGTGAACCCGGGAGATGGAGCTTGCAATGAGCTGAGATCAGCCACTGCACTCCAGCCTGGGCGACAGAGCGAGACTCCGTCTCAAAAAAAAAAAAAAAGAAAACTTATCAGGTAAACACAAGCTTCCCATTCACAAATGAGTATATACTGTCAACCTATTGGGCAGCGAGCCTCACACATACTGAAAATCCCATTCCAGAGAATTGATTTACACCTATGACCCCACAGTAAAACCTCAATCTCCTCCTTTGACTGTTTTCGTGTTAAGAGCTTCGTTTTATGATGGGACAAGAGTAACAAAAGGTGGCTTTGCAGGGAATTGGAGAGATGAGCATGCATATTAGAAAGAAACAGCTAGGCTGGGCATGGTGGCTCACGCCTGTAATCCCAGCACTTTGGGAGGCCAAGGTGGGCAGATCACCTGAGGTCAGGAGTTTGAGACCAGACTGGCCAATATGGTGAAACCACATCTCTACTAAAATCTAATACAAAAATTAGCTGGGCATGGTGCCGGACACCTGTAATCCCAGTTACTTGCGGGGGCTAAGGCAGGAGAATCACTTGAACCTGGGAGGCGGAGGTTGCAGTGAGCCGAGATCGTGCCATTGCACTCCAGCCTGGGTGACAGAGCGAGACTCCATCTCAAAAAAAGAAAGAAAGAAAGAAACAGCTCTACTGGTGACATTTCTTCCTGGGTTCCTTCAAAATGGAAGTGGAAGAAAGTAAGGTTATTGCAGGGCTGGGCACGGTGGCTATGGCCGGGCGTGGTGGCTAGGGCCAGGCACAGTGGCTCACACCTGTAATCCCAGCACTTTGGGAGGCCAAGGCAGGCGGATCATGAGGTCAGGAGAAACCCCGTCTCTATTAAACAGTGAAACCCCGTCTCTATTAAAAAAAACAAAACAAAACAAAACAAAAAATTAGCCGGGTGTGGTGGTGGGCATCTATAGTCCCAGCTACTCGGGAGGTTGAGGCAGGAGAATGGTGTGAATCCGGGAGGTGAAGCTTGCAGTGAGCCGAGATCGCGCCACTGCAGTCCAGCCTGGGTGACAGAGTGAGACTCCGTCTCAAAACAAAAACAAAAACAAAAAGAAAGTAAGGTTATTTATTGCTAATCCATTCAATCAGTGAAAATGTGTGTCATATAATTTTCAAATCAATTAATCTCCCCTTTAGAAAACTCAATTATATAATGTATCTTTTAGAAAAATTAAGTATTGTTTTTACCATAGCAAAAGCAGAAATAGTCCTCAACTGTTTTTCTGAGTGTTTCAATTTCTACAGCATCTACACTCATTCGATTTGCCTGGGTTGTAGATTTCATTTTATGCATCTCTGCAGCTTTTTCTTCTTCTTCAACACCTGTAAAAAACAATAATAATAATAATAAAAAGATCCATATCCATTACCTTAATATTTGTTTTTTAGTAAAAATCGTTTTCCTGTATTCTAACAGGGAAAACTATTTTTAACATGTATTCTAACAGGAAAAAATATTTCTTAAGTATTCTTTAACATTTATTAGTCATTTGTGATTTGTTATAAAAGCAAAAAAGAGGCTAAGCCCAAGGGCTCAAGCCTGTAATCCCACCACCTTGGGAGGCTGAAGCAGGAGGATTGCTTGAGCCCAGGAGTTCAAGACCAGCTTTGGCAACATAACAAGGACCCATCTCTGCAAAAAAATGAAACTAGCCAGGTATAGTGGTGCGTGTCTGCAGTCCTAGCTGTTTGAGGGCTGAAGTGATTACTTGAGCCTAGAAGTTTAAGGCTGCAGTGAGCTATGATCAGGCCAAGAACATACCTCTGCACTCCAGCCAAGGTGACAGAGGGAGACTGTCTCGTAAATTTTAAAAAAAGGAAAACAAAAAAAAAGGCCAGGTGCGGCTCACGCCTGTAATCCCAGCACTTTGGGAGGCCGAGGCGGACAGATCACAAGGTCAAGAGATCGAGAGCATCCTGGCCAACATGGTGAAACCCCGTCTCTACTAAAAATACAAAAATTAGCTGGGCGTGGTGGTGCACACCTGTAGTCTCAGCTACTTGGGAGGCTGAGGCAGGAGAATCGCTTGAATCCGGGAGGTGGAGGGTGCAGTGAGCCAAGATTGCGCCACTGCACTCCAGCCTGGTGACAGAGCGAGACTCCGTCTCAAAAAATAAAAAATAAAAGGCAGGGAGACAGAGATTTAAAAGGGAACTCTTCAAATAAAAATCTAAAATACGTAAATGAGATGAATGAAAGTAATATGAAATAGTGACCATCTCTGAAATAAGTGTAGCTATAGCTAAAAATACTACATACTAGTACCCGTGTACTAGTTTTAAAAAGAAAATTTGTATTGGCTACAAATTTAAATGAGAAGATTATCAACACAAAAAAAATTCTAGGCTTACAAAGTCTAGCAGGATAACAAATAGATACAAGTAGCACTTGAAACATGGCTGGTCCAAATTCAGATGTTTCATGAGTGTACAATACACAATGGATTTTGAAGACTTAGTACAAAAAAAGTATGACAAATTAAACCATTAATTTTTTTTTTTTTTTTTTTGGGAAACAGAGTCTTGCTCTGTCATCAGGCTAGAGTGCAGTGGCATGATCTCAGCTCACTGCAATCTCCGCCTCCCAGGTTCAAGCGATTCTCCTGCCTCAGCCTCCCGAGTAGCTGGGATTACAGGTGTGCACCACCACTCCTAGCTAATTTTTGTTATTTTTAGTAGAGACGGGGTTTCACCATGTTGGCCAGATAGTCTCGATCTCCTGACCTCATGATTTGCCCACCTCTGCCTCCCAAAGTGCTGGGATTACAGGCATAAACCACTGCACCCAGCCCATTAATAATTTTTAAATTGATTACATTTGAAATATTTTAGATAAGTTAAAGTATTACCAGTAAAATGAATTTCACTTGTTTTTCTTTATTCTTCTTTAATGTTCTAACTAGAAAGTTTTAAATTATGTGAGTAACTCACATGACACTTCTTTCTGCTGAACAACACTTTTCTAAATCTCAGAAAAGGGCTCAGAATTCTCCTGAAGAATTTCTGTGATTGCCTCCTAAACCTATTGATTATGTTCAGAAGGCCAGTAATTGCTCTTTATCTGCAAAGTACTTTATACAAACAAGTAAGAGGTACTTGAGAATTAGGCTGGATGCAGTGGTTCATGCCTGTAATCCCAGCACTTTGGGAGACCAAGGAGGGCGGATCACCTGAGGTCAGGAGTTTGAGATCAGCCTGGCCAACATGGTGAAATCCCGTCTCTACTTAAAAAAAAAAAAAAAAAAAAAAACACACAAAAATTAGCTAGGTGTAGTGGCACATATCTATAATCCCAGCTACTTGGGAGGCTGAGGCAGGAGACTTGCTTGAACCTGGGAGGCACAAGTTGCAATAAGCCAAGATCGCCCCACTGCACCCCAGCCTGGGCGATAGTGAGACTCTGTCTCAAAAAAAAGAGAAAAAGGAGAATTTAAAAAATAAAAGAGAAAAAGGAGAATTACAGAAACCATTCTCCATGGATCAAATTATTAACTATGAGGCCAGTCATGGTGGCTCATGCCAGTAATCCCAGCACTATGGGAGGACAAGGCGGGTGGATCACTTGAGGTCAGGAGTTCGAGACCAGCCTGACCAACATGGTAAAACCCTACTACTATAAATACAAAAATTAGCTCTGCGTGCCTATAATCCCAGCTACTCGGGAGGCTAAGACGAGAATCGCTTGAACCTGGGAGGCAGAGGTTGCAGTGAGCCAAGATCACGCCACTGCACTCCACCCTGGGTGACAGAGCAAGATTCCTTCTCAAAAAAAAAAAAAATAATAATAATAAAAATTAAAAAATAAATTATTAGCAATGAAAACAAAGTATGAATACTGATGGACAGTGACCACAGCTTGCAACTGAGGACAGCGCCCTTAATGCTTACTTCTAACCAGTGGAGAACCATGTAAGCCAGGCAGGACAGGGAAGGGGAGAATAAGCACAGCTGCGGGCAGGCTTATGGTATCGATGGGGCAGATGGCAGCTGATACACACACAATCAAAACCGCATTATTAGTATAAAGAAACACAGAAACATAATCAATGCCTGAACATTTCTCAACATTATAATATTGACAACATTTTAAAAATAGGTTACTAACATAAAGCTCAGAAGATTATAGCATGGGGGTGGGGGACGAGGGAGGAATACAGTGGCAGGGGATAGTTTTTAAAAGAAATTAAAAATACAATTGGGAATTAAAATTCGTGAATTAACAAAACTTTTTATTCACTAATAATTTGCTGAATGTATCCCAATTTAATCTAAACTGACATCAGAAGTTTAACTTTAGACCTAAGTGGCATACAGGCATCTGCGGGAGATATTGTAGGTTCAATTCCAGACCACCACAATAACGCAAGTATAAAGTAAGGCCACACAAATATTTTGGTTTCCCAATGCATATAAAAGTTACATTGACTCTTGCTTTCATGAAAGATCTCTCTGTAGTATGACACTATTTGATAGCATTTTACCCACAGTAGAACTTGTTTCAAAATTGGAGTCAATCCTCCAAAACCCTGCCATTGCTTTATGAACTAAGTTTATGTCATACTCTAAATCCTTTGTTATCATTTCAACAATGTTCGCGGAGGTTGCAGTGAGCTGAGATCGCGCCACTGCACTCCAGCCTGGGCAACAAGAGCGAAACTCTGTCTCAAAAAATACATAAATAAATAAATAAATAAATAAATAAAAATAAATGGCATGCATCTCCTTATACACCTCCATCAGGACTCTGTGAGTGATTATGAGCAGTCATATTTTGAAAGCAATCTTTTTTTCTGAGCAGTAGGTCTCAAAAGTGGGCTTAAAACATTCGGTGAACAATGCTATCAAGAGATATGCTGTCATCCAGGCTTTATTGTTCTATCAAGAGAGCACACACAGGCAGAGCAGATTTAGTGTAATTCTTCGGGACTCCAGGATTTTCAGCATGGTAAATGAGCATGGCTTCAAAGTAACCAGCAGCATTAGCCCCTCACAAGGGATTCAGTCTGTCCTTTGAAGCTTTGAAGCCAGAAATGGACTTCTCTCTAGCTAGCAAAGTCCTAGACAGTATCTTCTAATATAAGGCTGTTGTGTCTACATTGAAAATCTGTTTTGTCAGTGTAGCCTTCTTCATGAATTATCTCAGCTAGATCTTCTAAAGAACTTGCTGCAGTTTCTACATCAAGCTACTTGCTGCTTCACCTTGCACTTTTATACTTTTATGTTATAGAGACTGTGTCTTTCCTTTTTTATTTCTGAGACACAGTCTCAAGAGTCCAAGCTGGAGTGTGATGGCGCGATCTCAGCTCACCGCAACCTCCGCCTCCTGAGCTCAAGCAATTCTTGTACCTCAGCCTCCAGAGTAGCTGGGACTACAGGTGCACACCACCAGGCCTGGCTAATGTTTTGTATTTTAGAAGAGACGGGGTTTCACCAGGGTGCCTAGCGTGGTCTTGAACCCCTGAGCTCAGGCGATCCACCCGCCTTGGCATCCCAAAGTGCTGGGATTACAGGCACGAGCTACCACTCCCAGCCGACTGTGTCCTTCCTTAAACCTCATAAGTCAACCTCTGCTAGCTTCCAACTTTTCTACTGCAGCTTCCTCACCCATCTCAGCCTTCACAGAATTGAAGAGAGTTAGGGCCTCGCTCTGGATTACGCTGTGGCTTAAGGGAATGTTGTGGATGGTTTGATCTTCTATCCAGACCATTCAAACTTTCTTCCTGTCAGTAATAAGCTGTTTTGCTTTATTATTTGAGCGTTCACTGGAGCAGCACTTTTCATTTCCTTCAAGAACTTTTCCTATACATTCTCCACCTGGCTAACTGTTCAGCCTAGCTTTCAGCCTACCTCACCTGCTGACATGCCTTCCTCACTAAGCTTCATCATTTCTGCTTTTGATATAAAGTGAGCAGCCTGCAACTCTTCCTTTCATTTGAACACTAAGAGGCCACTATAGGGCTATTAATTGGCCTAATTTCTTTTTCTTTTCTTTCTTTTTTTTTGTTGAGACGGAGTCTCGCTCTGTTGCCCAGGCTGGAGTGCAGTGGCACAATCTTGGCTTACTGCAACTTCCGCCTCCCAGGTTTAAGTGATTCTCCTGCCTCCTGAATAGCTGGGACTACATGTGTGCGCCACCACACCCAGCTAATTTTTGTATTTTTAGTAGAGACGAGGTTTCACCATGTTGGCCAGGATGGTCTCGATCTCTTGACCTCGTGGTCCACCCATCTCGGCCTCCCAAAGTGCTGGGATTACAGGTGTGAGCCACTGCGCCTGGCCAGCCTCATTTCAATATTGTGTCTCAGAGACCAGGGAGGCTTGAGGAGAGGGAATGATGGGGGACCAGGCGATTAGTGAAGCAGTCAGAACACATATTTACCAATTAGGTTTGCCATCTTATATGCGTGCATTTGAGGACTCCCAATACAACAGTAACATCGAAGATCACTGATCTCAATACCTTGAACCAAGGAGGCAGACATTGCAGTGAGCCGAGATCACACCACTGCAGCCCGGCCAAGCCTCCGTCTCAAAAAAAAAAAAAAAAAAAAAAGGCTGGGTGCAGTGGCTCACGCCTGTAATCCCAGCACTTTGGGAGGCTGAGGCGGGTGGATCACGAGGTCAGGAGATCGAGACTATCCTGGCTAACACGGTGAAACCTCATCTCTACTAAAAAATACAAAAAATTAGCCGGGCGAGATGGTGGGTGCCTGTAGTCCCAGCTACTCGCTACTCCGGAGGCTGAGGCAGGAGGATGGCGTGAACCCAAGAGGTGGAGGTTGCAGTGAGCTGAGATCAGGCCACTGCACTCCAGCCTGGGTGACAGAGAGAGACTCCGTCTCAAAAAAAAAAAAAAAAATCCACCACAGTGGAAGCAATAGTCATGAAAAAGTCTGAACTAGTGCTATGCCAAGAGTTAACAAAATGTGACATAGAGAACGAAGTGGGTACATGCTGCCAGAAAAACAGCACCAACAGACTTGACAAAAGGTTGCCACAAATATTCAATTTATGCAAACCGCAGTATCTGCCAGGCACAAAAAAAAATGATGTATGCCCAGTCGGGTACCGTGGCTCACCCCTATAATCCCAGCACTTTGGGAGACCAAGGCGGGCAGATCACCTGAGGTCAGGAGTTCGAGACCAGCCTGACCAACATGGAGAAACTCCGTCTCTACCAAAAATACAAAATTAGCCGGGCGTGCTGGAGCATGCCTGTAATCCCAGCTACTCAGAAGGCTGAGGCAGGAAATCACTTGAACCCAAGAGACCGAGGTTGTGGTGAGCCGAGATCGCACCATTGCACTCCAGCATGGGCAACAAGAGCAAAACTCCATCTCAAAACAAAAACAACAGCAAAAAAAATGAGGTATGCTTATATATATTATGTGCCTATAGATACCCTAGCTTTTTTGTTCCCTTTCCATGTTTTTAAGAAAATGCTGTATCAGGCTGGGCGCAGTGGCTCACGCCTGTAATCTCAGCACTTTGGGAGGCCAAGGCAGGCGGATCACAAAGTCAGGAGATCAAGACCATGTGGGCTAACACGGTGGAAACCCCATCTCTAATAAAAATATAAAAAATTAGCCAGGTATGGTGGCAGATGTCTGTAGTCCCAGCTACTTGGGAGGCTGAGGCAGGAAAATGGCTTGAACCTGGGAGGTGGAGCATGCAGTGAGCCGAGATCACACCACTGCACTCCAGCCTGGGCGACAGAGCAAGACTCCATCTCAAAAAAAAAAAAAAAAAAAGAAAATGCTGTATCAATCAGTTAACATAAAACCTACAAACAGTGTTAGGTTAAACCCAGATATGAAAATTGTCATACTGTGAAAGGCTGTGAGTATTAACACCCTATAGTAAATTTCAACACTGTGTTCTAATGTCAGGTAACCTCACCACTGCTCTAAATGAGAATTACAAAACTCACTGAAGGCTGTGATAAGGTGATTCCACTGAGGGAATGGAGGAGAACTGTTTAATTTTGCATATGCTTAAACTCATTTGCACAGTAAATAACTGATTTTCAACACACCAAATTTTTATCTAGAAAAGAACTCCTGGCTGGGCGTGGTGGCTCATGCCTGTAATCCCAGCACTTTGGGAGGCCAAGGTGGGTAGATCACCTGAAGTCAGGAGTTCAAGACCAGCCTGATCAACGTGACAAAACCCTGTCTCTACTAAAAAATACAAAAAATTAGCCAGGTATGGTGGTGCGCACCTGTAATCCCAGCTACTCCAGAGGCTGAGGTAGAAGAATTGCTTGAACATGGGAGGTGGAGGTTGCAGTGAGCTGAGATCACACCACTGCACTCTAGCCTGGTGACAGACCGAGACCCCATCTCTAAAAAAAAAAAAAAAAAAAAGGCCAAGAGTGGTGGCTCATGCCTGAAATCCTAGCACTTTGGGAGGCCAAGGCAAGCAGATCACCTGAGGTCAGGAGTTTGAGACCAACTTGGCCAACATGGCAAAACCCTGTCTCTACTAAAATTACAAAAATTAGCCAGGCATGGTGGTGGGCACCTGTAATCCCGGCTACTCAGGAGGCTGAGATAGAAGAATTGCTTGAACACGGGAGGTAGAGGTTGCAGTAAGCCGAGATCACGCCATTGCACTCCAGCCTGGGTGATAAGAGTGAAACTCCGTCTCACAAAAAAAAAAGAAAGAAAAAAGAAAGTAACTCCTTACCTAAGTAAAACTTGTAATCTATTCAAAATTTCTCTACCTTCATTACCTTCTCTCTAATGTATCTCATTAATCCAGAGTAAAGCCAGGCAAGGAACACTGGACAATAAACATTACAATTTTTCTTAACTCTTCAGTATCTATCTTGACATATTTCAGTGATTCCTTTGGAGCATTTTGAAATGTCTCCATAAACATTTCAGAAAATCTTTTCTGGTTTAAACCTCATCCTGCTTTAGAAGAAAATATAACTTGGCCAGGCACAGTGGCTCATGCCTGTAATCCCTGTACTTTGGGAGGCCGAGGTGGGCGGATCACCTGAGGTTGGGAGTTCGAGACCAGCCTGACCAACGTGGAGAAACCCCGTTTCTACTAAAAATACAAAATTAGCTGGGCATGCTGGTGCATGCCTGTAATCCCAGCTACTAGGCAGGCTGAGGCAGGAGAATCGCTTGAACTCACGAGGCAGGGGTTGTGGTGAGCCGAGATTGCACCACTGCACTCCAGCCTAGGCAACAAGAACGAAACTCCATCTCAAAAAAAAAAAAAAGAAAGAAAAAGAAAGAAAATATAATTGTCTTACCTATAAATATTTAGGCTTAAAATTAATGAAATGCAAAAGATAAAAATACAATGCTTACAATATTTTACAAAATCTTTTTGAAAATCCTTTCTGGTATTGACAAAAGCACGTCCTCTTTCAGTTCCGACGACAAACACGTCTGTTTCATACACTGCAATGCAGGCCACTTCGGCTTTGGACTTGGCCAATTCTTTACACTATAATACAAACAGCAAATATTATGTTACATGCAGACATTTAAGGGCACCGTTTCTGCTCGATGAATTAAAAAAATCTAACAACATTTTTTAAAGGTACTTCGCTTTCAAAATAGTTTTTGGCCTGATTTTAAACAAAAGACAACACAGAATTTATGAGGAAAAAAAGCAGAATTCCCTTGTAATCTCTTATAGATCAGATTCCCCCGAGAAGCAGACTCAGAGTTTACACAGGCTTGCTGGGGGTCACTGTCTTACAGCTCTTGGGAGGTGGGATGCAGGCGGGGTTGGACAGCGGAAGCACTGAACACTGATGTAGCTGCACCCAGAGCTAGGAGCTGGCGTGGCCCTCCCCAAGGAAAGAGTAGAAACTTGTGAAAGGTGGCTCAAACAGTCATGGCACCTGCGGCAATAAGTGCCATCAGTACAAAAGGAGGAGGGATCTGAAACCCACACTACAGCATTCATTACATAATCCCTACCTCCAGAAGTATTCCCCTGTGTACACACAGCCAGAATCACTTTTAGGTGGGCAGAGTATTTACTGACTTTAACTAAGTATATATTTCTATAAGATTAAATATTCTTTGAAAACGTTATAGAGTATATAGTATTCCATTTAATGAATAGACCTTGGATCATTTACTGATAACATTATTTAAAAGGTTGGTGATTCCAGTCTTCCCCCCAAAAAATAACACCACCATAATAACCTGGGAACAAAATATTTATGGGCACTTTTTTTTTTTTTTGAGACGGAGTTCCACTCTGATGCCCAGGCTAGTGTGCAGTGGCACGATCTTGGCTCACTGCAACCTCCACCTCACGGGTTCAAGCAATTCTCCTGTCTCAGCCTCCAAGTTACTGGGACTACAGGTACATGTTGCTACCCCAGCTAATTTTTTTGTATTTTTAGTAGAGACAGGGATTCGCCATGTTGGCCAGGCTGGTCTCGAACTCCTGACCTCAGGTAATCCACCTCCTCGGGCTCCCAAAGCGCTGGGATTAGGCATGAGCCACCGTACCTGGCCTTATGTGCATCTTGAATGGCTTTCTCAAAATAGATACAGAGACATGAGAGTCAAAAAAATAACAAAAACAAAACACATTGACAGTAAATACTCTGAATTCTCAAAATCTACTGAAATTTGCTTCCTAATAAGATTCATGGGTGGGGCGCAGTGGCTCACGCCTGTAATCCCAGCACTTTGGGAGGCCGAGGTGGGCGCATCACCGGAGGTCAGGAGTTCGAGACCAGCATGATCAACACGGTGAAACCCCATCTCTACTAAACATACAAAAAATTACCCGGCAGTGGTGGCAGTCAGCCGCCTGTAATCCAAGCTACTTGGGAGGCTGAGGCAGGAGAATCGCTTGAACCCAGGAAATGGAGGTTGCAGTGAGCTGAGATCACGCCACTGCATTCCAGCCTGGCAACAGAGTGAGGCTCCGTATCAAAAAAAAAAAAAAAACCATTAATAACAACAACAACAAAAAACCTCAAGCACCATATTCTAGTATACAATCTCACTCTGAGTAATTGCTAATATTATACATAAATTCAAAGTTAACACTTGCAAAACAAATGACTGCCTAAGGTGATGGCAGAAAAAAATTTGAGATTAAATAGGAAAATTAAACATTTAGGTAAGTTAAGAAGATTCTGAAGCATGGTAATAAAAATGTGATTTCGGCCGGGTGCGGTGGCTTACGCCTGTAATCCCAGCCCTTTGGGAGGCCAAGGCAGGTAGATCACCTGAGGTCGGGAGTTCGAGACCTGCATGACCAACATAGTGAAACCTCGTCCCTACTAAAAATACAAAAAATTAGCTGGGCATGGTGGCACATGCCTGTAATCCTAGCTACTCGGAAGGCTGAGGCATAAGAATTGCTTGAAGTCAGGGGGCAGAGGTTGCAGGGAGCCGATATCACGCCATTGCACCCCAGCCTGGGCAACAAGAGCAAAATTCTGCCTCAAATAAATAAATAAATAATAAAATGTGACGTGAAAGGCTTAAATCCGTAACTATTATTCAAGAAGAAAAACTATTCATTGGTCGGGGTGGTGGCTCACGCCTATAATCCCAGCACTTTGGGAAGCTGAGGCAGGTGGATCAAGAGGTCAGGAGTTCGAGACTGGCCTGGCCAAGATGGTGAAACTCCATCTTTACTAAAAATACAAAACTTAGCTGGGTGTGGTGGCAGGTGCCTGTAATCCCAGCTACTCGGTAGGCTGAGGCAGGAGAATCGTGTGAACCCAGGAGGCAAAGGTTGCAGGGAGCTGAGATCTTGCAACTGCTCTCTAGCCTGAGCGACAGAGCAAGACTCTGTCTCAAAATAAAAAGAAAAGAAAAACTACTCATTAAAACTAAAAACCATAAAATTCTATCTTCCACAAAAACAAATCAACCTTATCTAGAGCGCAGGCCTACCCAACTATGGAATGATGGAACACAAGACCTCACCATGGACTCGAGAGCTGACATGAGGAATGTCACCACCATCCTGCTCTCCGAGGACTCCTCATCTTCAACGGGCAGGGTGGACATTGCAACTTGGGCCATGATCCCTGTGCAAGAGAAGTAAGAAGAAAGTGAGTGGTAGAAAACCGGTATCCTAAACCCATAGCCAAAGCTGTGAGGGCCCCTCATGGGTGGCCTAATTTGCAGTTTTCTTGCACTAGAGAAAAAAATAAGGTTCAGAAACTAAGTGTTTGACTTGTCCCACACCCTCATAAGATAAAGATCCATCCCCTAACTTTCTATGTATTGTTATTTCCAGAAAATTGGGTCAATATCACACCCCAAACCAATCCAGGTAACACCCAGAATCAGTGAAATTTCTCCCAAGTAACAGGAAGAGGAGGCAAGGCACTTTAAAACCCAATGACAGGCAACCACAACTCAACACAGGAAAGAGGTGCCAAGCTCTCTTCTCCCCTGAACATCCTGATACAGAAAAGAGTGGGTGCAGTGAACTGAGGCTGAGTGGAGAGTTCCTCTTCTTACTAAGAAAACAGATCACAGGCATCAAGTAACATGTAAGATTCTTTATAATACAGCATATTCTGGCCAGGCACATTGGCTCACACCTGTCATCCCAGCACTTTGGGAGGCTGAGGCAGTCAGATCACCTTGAGGTCAGGAGTTTGAGACCAGTCTGACCAACATGGCGAAACCCCGTCTCTACTAAAAATACAAAAATTAGCTGGGTGTGGTGGCGGGCGCCTGTAATCCGAGCTACTCAGAGGCTGAGGCAGGAGAATTGCTTGAACCCAGGAGGCGGAGGCTGCAGTTAGCAGAGATCGCACCATTGCACTCCAGCCTGGGTGACAAGAGCAAAACTCCGTCTCAAAAACAAAAACCAGGCCGGGCGCGGTGGCTCAAGCCTGTAATCCCAGCACTTTGGGAGGCCGAGACGGGCGGATCACAAGGTCAGGAGATCGAGACCATCCTGGCTAACGCGGTGAAACCCCGTCTCTACTAAAAAAATACAAAAAACTAGCCGGGCGAGGTGGCGGACGCCTGTAGTCCCAGCTACTCGGGAGGCTGAGGCAGGAGAATGGCATGAACCCGGGAGGTGGAGCTTGCAGTGAGCTGAGATCCGGCCACTGCACTCCAGCTTGGGTGACAGAGCGAGACTCCGTCTCAAAAAAAAAAAACAAAAAACAAAAAAAAAAACCAAAACACACAAAAAAAATGGTTAGTAGTGTAAACGCTATCTTATGTATATTTTACCAAAATAAAACCAAGACAATACACCATAAAAAAACATACTGGCCAGTTGTGGTGGATCATGTCTGCAATCCCAGCTCTTTGGGAGGCCAAGGCAGGTGGATCACCTGAGGTCGGGAATTCGGGATTAGCCTGGGCGACATGGCAAAACCCCGTCTCTACTAAAAATACAAAAATTAGCCAGGCAGGGTGGTGGGCACCTGTAATCCCAGCTACTCAGGAGTCTGAGACAGGGGAATCACTTGAACCTAGGAGGCGGAGGTTGCAGTGAGCCGAGATCATCCCACCTCATTTGAGCCTCGGTGACAGAGTGAGACCTTGTCACAAAAATAAAAAACAAAAAACAAAAAAAAATTATGTATATTTTACCAAAATAAAACCAAAACAATACACCATATAAAGACATACTAAGATGGCAAAATTTAAAGCAAATTTCTAAAACTGAAATACTAAAAAGGTCTTCTATAAATAGCATGCAAATTAGATGCCTATTAAAAACTGTCCCTTTTAATTTAGTTGAATTAATTCTACTTTTAGGGAGGTATTGAATAATTAAATAAACTTAATATGGAAGGATAACTGAAAAATTTAAAAATTAAACACTGGAAACAAGAATAGTAACTGTAAAAACATTAATTTACTGACAACACCCGAGTATTCCTTAAGGAAAGCCCCAGGATTCTGGAGAACATGGACAAGCTATTGAGGAGCTGTCAACAGAAAACTGTTATGCCTAAAAATGTCAGTAAATCTTTTCCCTATTATTAAAGAGGATGCTCTATTTCCCTATTATTAAAGACTGTGATCTAGCTTTACCATCTGTTACCATGTGAATTAACTGCTAGCCCAGATTACCCATCAACAAGTAATGAAGCATACACACTTAGGAAGTTATGCTTTATAATAAAAACAATAATCAGCTGGGTGTGGTGGCTCACACCTGTAATCCCAGCACTTTGGGATGCCGAGACAGGTGGATCTCTTGAGGTCAGGAGTTTGAGACCAGCATGGCCAACATGGTGAAACCCTGTCTCTACTAAAAATTCAAAATAGCCGGGCATGGTGGCACGCACCTGTAATCCCAGCTACTTGGGAGGCTGAGGCAGGAGCATCGCTTGAGCCCAGGAGGCAGAGGTTGCAGTGGGCCAAGATTGCACCGCTGCACTCCAGCCTAGACGACAGAGTGAGACTCCATCTCAAAAATAAATAAATAAATAAATAAATACAAACAACAGTCAAAAAGTAATTGACACTTGGCCAGGCACAGTGGCTCATGCCTGTAATCCCAGCATTTTGGGAGGTCGTAGCAGGTGGATTACATGAAGCCAGGAGTTCCAGACCATCCTGGGCAATGCGGCGAAACCCTGTCTCTACTAAAAATACAAAAATTAGCCAGGTATGGTGGTATACCGTCTGTAATCCCAGCCACTCAGGAGGCTGAGGCACGAGAATCACCTGAGTCCTGTAGGTGGAGGTCGCAGTGAGCCAAAATCGCACCACAGCACTCCAACCTGAACAACAAAGCAAGACTCTAAAAAAGAAACAAAACAAAAAAACAAAACAATTATCCCCATATATTTGAACAAACGGAAGCAAATCTGATTCCCAAAACAAGATTCCCTGACTAGAGACGGAAGTAACAGCAGTTATCAAGCAAGTGAATAGGTAAATTACAGAAATTATTTGGTCTAACAGCCTAGGTAGGTCCCATTCTTTTTTCTCTTGGATAAGACTAAGTGAATTTGTTTGGTTTTCTTTCCCTCTCCTTCTCCCCCAAGTCTAAGTAAATTTGCATTAAAATGTGGCTCAGGGCAAAATGGACAACAAAGGCATTATATGTTTCTATAATTAGACATTCACTTAGCATACACTTTCATTATTTCTGAAAGTTCATGGTATTTCTTCATCATCTCACTTTTCCTTTAATTCCCTAGTGAAAGGAAACAGAGATGTGTTCTTATTTCACAAATGCAGTGATTTGTCAAGGTCATGTAGCCACTATCACAGTCAGAACATGAAACTAGGGCAATTTTCTGCCTACTGCTGTTACCACTTCTTTTCATCTTTAATCGCCATAAATCTGCTATCAAGTCATCATGAGGCCGGAGAATAAGGTCTGGAGATAGGGAACCTAAGGCCAATTTTCATGCTGACTTTCAGAACTAAATCAACAGGAAAACCCTAACTTTCCACACTTAAGTAACAAACAAAAGGATGGGAGGCTACTCAGTTTGCAAACCACCACTCCCACTTTTGCTGCGTCCCAGACGGAAAATTGAAAGTATCTCTGATTGGTTGCTTCCTGCAACCAATCAGACGTTTGCACAGGAGCGTAACTTTGTAACTTCACTTCAGCCCCTGATGGTTGCTTCCTGCAACCAATCAGACTGACTGCGACCACGTCTTTTCGTTTTCCTTTTCTGAGACGGAGTCTCGCTCTGTCGCCCAGGCTGGAGTGCAGTGGCGCGATCTCCGCTCACTGCAAGCTCCGCCTCCCGGGTTCATGCCGTTCTCCTGCCTCGGCCTCCGGAGTAGCTGGGACTACAGGCGCCCCCCACCACGCCCAGCAAATTTTTTGTATTTTTTAGTAGAGACGGAGTTTCACCGTGTTAGCCAGGATGTTCTTGATCTCCTGACCTCGTGATCTGCTCGCCTCTGCCTACCAAAGTGCTGGGATTACAGGCGTGAGCCACCGTACCCGGCCTTTTTTTCTTTTTTTAAGATGGAGTCTCGCTCTATCGCCCAGGTTGCAGTGCAGCAACATGTTCTGGGCTCACTGCAACCTCGGCCTCCCGGGTTCAAGCGATTCTCCTGCTGTTCAGCCTCATGAGTACGTGGGATTACAGGTGCCCGCCACCACGCCCAACTAATTTTTGTATTTTTAGTAGAGATGGGGTTTCGCCGTGTTGGCCAGGCTGGTTTGGAACTCCTGACCTCAGGTTATCCACCCACCTCGGCCTCCCAAAGTGCTGGGATTACAAACGTGAACCACTACGCCCGGCCTTTTCTTTCTTTTTTTTTTTTTTTGGGACAGTCTGGCTCTGTTGCCCAGGCTGGAGTGCAATGGTGCTATCTCAGATCACTGCAACCTCCGCCTCCCAGATTCAAGCGATTCTCCTGCCTCAGCCTTCCGAGTAGCTGAGATTACAGGCAACTGCCACCACACCGGCTAACTTTTTGTATTTTTAGTAGAGATGGGGTTTCACCATATTGGTCAGGCTTGTCTGGAACTTGTGACCTCAGGTGATCCACGCCTCTCGGCCTCCCAAAGTGCTGGGATTATAGGAGGCTGGCAGGGCAAGTCGTCATTTGCATCAACTGTAACTTTGTAACTTCACTTTAGTCTCCGGTTGGTTGCTTTCCACGACCAGATGCTTGCATAGGGTAAAACCTTTGTAACTTCAAGTCAGCCTCTAATTGGTTGCTTTTCACAACCAATCAGACTGCTTGCAGGCCACTACTGTATTTACATAGGGTGTACAACAGGTAACCAATGGGAAACCTCTAGAGGGTAGTTAAACCCCAGGAAATTCTGTGAAGGGGATCTTCCCTAGGCTCAGCCCCACCCCTTTGTGGAGTATACTTTCTACTTTCAGTAAATCTCGGCTTTAGGTGCTTCTTCCATTCCTTGCTTTGTGCCTTTTGTCCAATTCTTTGTTCAAAATGCCAAGAACCTGGACACGCTCCATTAGTAACAATCACACTCCATGTGTGTAAGAAATGGGGGACAGACGCCACAGCAACAGCCCACGGGGTGCCCCTGGTGATGAAGGTCCTATGTCTTTATCAGAACTTACAGGGCAGGCAGCAAGCCCTGCAGGATGGAAAGCACCCTGGGGGCGACCCACGGGCCTTCTCTGTGCTTCCTGCTCTCTGGAAATGGGTGCATCCGGGTCACACCGGAAGTTCACTGTTCTTTGCTCGTCCCGAAGTTCCTTCGTGGGACAGTCCTTAGTTGAAACTATTCGTGGAGCCTTCGCTGCACACTTCACCTGGACGGCTTCCTCTCTTTTCTCCTCTTCCCAGAAAAAAACTGCCATCAGGAGGTGGCATTAATTAACAATGAACACCTGAGGAGGCATCGGGCCAGGCAGGTGACGCCAGCTTAGGAAGCACCTGATGCACTGGTCCTCACGGGACCACACGCCTAGAGAGCTGAGGTATGGGTTCAGCAGACAACCACCTCGCTGCGTGCCCTCGGGGGCTGTACTCAGTCGCCTCGTCTATAAATGGAAATGCTCAATACCTTTTATGAATGCCCTCAACTTAAGAAGGGTTGGACAAAGAGAAGGAAATGAACATTTATTGAATATGTCATGCTTTATTGGCCATCTTGTATAATAAGCACAGCAACCCTGAGTGGGAGAGCAGGCAACATGGAGTCCACATGGACCCCAGGAAGAGCTCCTTGATGGAGGTGGTGCTTCAGAAGCCACCTGAGCCGGGCCCATGGAGTCTTTTCCTGGTTGACTTTACTTTCTGATGTCACCAGCAATGAACCACAAATCACCAGGATATGACCTATCCTATCTGTCATGACACATCAAAACCCAGAGGTCTCCCAATAAAAGAGGCTGTTAAACAAAAAACAAACAGAATTAAACCAGGTAAAATGAGGACATTTTGTTCTGTGCTCACAAGGAATGCAACTAGGTATGATTTTTACTTTTTTTTTTTTGATGGGGGAAAGGAGTCTCACTCTATTGCCCCGGCTGGAGTGCAGTGGTGCGATCTTGGCTCACTGCAATCTCCAGCTCCCGGGTTCGAGCAATTCTCCTGCCTCAGCCTCCTGAGTAGCTGGGATGACAGGCGCCCGCCACCACACCCAGGTAATTTTTGTATTTTTAGTAGAGATGGGGCTTCACCATGTTGGCCAGGCTGGTCTTGAGCTCCTGACCTCAGGAGATCCGCCCGCCTCAGCCTCCCAAAGTGCTGAGATTATAGGCATGAGCCACCGCACCCGGCCTCCCATTTTTTCAATCTCCTCAGTTCTTCTATTCTGAAGGTTTTTTGACTTCACCTTTCGTTTCCCTGATTTGATTTTAATTCTCCTTCATGAGTTTCAAAGATGAACTCAACTGGCCTGTTGCTGTTTCACTGGTTATCTCTGATTCTGGTCGGCTACTGTATACGTGATGCCTTCTTTATCTCTGAAACCAGACTCTAGCCATTCTTTAAAATCCTCTTGAGTTTCCTGTTGGAGATCCATTTCAGGTATTAGGTTTATCCGTGTCCTTGCTATTCTGATCCATTCTTCCTCAAAATAAGCCAATAACTAATTCCATAAAATTTTCTTTTTGACTCTACTTCTGCTTTAATTAACTGATTCCTTGCTGTTAATACCAAACAGCACACAAAAACATTTGGTTTTGGGTTTTATGAGACAAAGTCTCACTCTGTTGCCTGGACGAGTACAGTGGCGCCACCACCGCTAACTGCAGCCTCCACCTCCTGCGTTCAAGCGATCTTCCCACTTCAGCATCCCTACCAGCTGGGGCTACAGACTCGCAGCACCATGCCCAGCTAATTTTTTGTATTTTTAGTAGCGATCGGGTCTCAATATGTTGTGCAGGCTGGTCTCGAACTCCTGAGATCAAATGATCCTCCCACCTCAGTCTACCAAAGTGCTAGGATTAAAGGCATAAGCCACTGCACCCAGACAAAAAAATACATTTTATAGTGAGTGAAAGGAAGAGCGTGTTGAAGATTTTTACAAACCGTATCATTACTCTAACAAAAACTGAGATTCTTAATATTTTTTAGGATATTCTCTGAAATACTTCTGAACATTTCTGCTTCAAAACAAGGTTCCAGTCAGACTGGTAAGTGGGGAAGTGCTAGAACACTCTTTTATTTAAATTACATTCATGTCCTTTTTTTTTCATGTTTGTTATAAATATATAAAAATTATGCGTGTGTGTGTGTGTGTGTGTATATATATATATATATATTTTTTTTTTTTTTTTTTTTTTTTTTTTTTTTGAGATGGACTCTGGCTCTTGTCACCCAGGCTGGACATTGCAACCTCCGGATCCTGGGTTCAAGCGATTCTCCTGCCTCAGCCTCCCAAGTAGCTGGGATTATAGGTGCCCGCCACCGTCCAGCTAATTTTTCCATTTTTAGTAAAAACGGGGTTACACCATGTTGGCCAGGCTGGTCTCAAACTCCTGACCTCAGGTGATCTGCCTGCCTCGGCCTCCCAAAGGGCTGGGATTACAGGCGAGAGCCACTGTGCACAGCCTGTAGTTAGTTCTTTAACAAAGGACTAGAATCTCTCTCTAAATTCCAAATTGCCTCTTTACAGCCAGGCGTGGTGGCTCACACCTGTAATCTCAGCACTTTGGGAGGCCAAGGTAGGAGGATCACTTGAGGTCTAGAGTTCAAGACCAAACTGCCTTTTTAATGCATAATAACAATCAAAGAATGGCAGGTTTTAAAAACAGAATCAACACAAGGTAAATAATTAGACAGTGATTGCAACTATAATACTATGCAGTCTTTTCAACAGAGAATTAACTGCCACTCACCATAAACGAACTGACTGAAGCAAAAGTATAAACATCCTTTTCATTAGAAAGCAAAGGTGATAGTGGACACTAAACTTTCTGTATCACATTCTAAGAAAATAAGGCATTTGGTTATATATATATATATATGGCAGTGGCTCACGCCTGTAATCCCAGAACTTTGGGAGGTCAAGTCAGATGGATCACTTGAGGTCAGGCGTTTGAGACCAGCCTGGTCAACATGGTGAAACCCCATCTCTACTAAAAATACAAAAATTAGCTGGGCATGGTGGTGGGCACCTGTAACCCCAGGTACTTAGGAGGCTGAGGCAGGAGAATCCCTTGAACCCGGGAGGCAGAGGTTGCAGTGATCCAAGATCATGCTGGGCAAGAGTGAGACTCCAGCTCAAAAAACTAAAAAATTTTTAAAAATATAGCTGGGCACGTTGGCTCATGCCTGTAATCCCAACACTTTGGGAGGCCGAGGCGAGCAGATCACAAGGTCAGGTGTTCGAGACCAGCCTGGCCAACATGATAAAACCCCATCTCTATTAAAAATACAAAAATTAGCCATGTGTGGTGGTGCACGCCTGTAATCCCAGCTACTCATGAGGCTGATGCAGGAGAATTGCTTGAACCCGGGAGGCGGAGGTTGCAGTGAGCTGAGATCGCGCCACTGTACTCCAGCCTGGGTGACAGAGCGAGACTCCATCTCAAAAAAACAAAAACAAAAAACAAAAAATAAAACAAAAAAAAAGAGTAGGTTACAGACCGATTATCTAGGTGAACACATTACTTATGTCACAAAAACTGCTTCCAGGTATTGTCAGACAAACTATCTTTTAACAATGAAAGACAGCCCTCAATTGAGACAATAGTTTAAATTAGTAAAACCTTGACTCACTACCTAAAAGACTGAAGACTCAGTCTCAACGAAGGTGAAATGGATTTAAAACTGATGAGAAACACCAGGCCCATTATTTTATTTTCTTCTGCACAAATTTCTGCAGGCTACTATTTTTACTTGTAATAAGCAATGAAGATCTACACTGTACCTTTACTTAAGGAAGGCGAGATAAACTTCAAGACTGCAGAAATCAGTATCTTTTCTAACTCAATGTTTTGCATTCAAACAATAATCACTAAACCCCCAGATGCTTAGATAATAAAAACTGAGAAAAGCCTTCAAAATTAGCTAAAATAACTACGACAAGGATATTGTCCCTGGAAGACAGTATTTAAGACAGGTAATAATATTCAATTCTGTAATTATTCAACAGCCTTAAGAGTTAGAAGAAAAAAAAAAGCCGGGCTCAGTAGCTCACACCTGTAATCCCAGCGCTTTGGGAGGCCGAGACAGGAGGATGGCTTGAGCCCAGGAGGTGAAGGCTGCAGTGAGCCATGATGGCACCACTGCATTCCAGCCTGAGTGACAGAGCAAGCCCCTGTGTCCATTAAAGAGAGAGACAGACAGACAGACAGACAGAAAGAAAGAATACTTTTACCAGAGAAATTTTCCATCCAAACTTAAGTTTTTGACCCCCTATTCCAAAAAAATAGACTACAGCGGTGAGTCTGTAGTACTGACGGATGCGCTTCTGCGTGGGCCAGTATTTCAGGGAAGTTCTCTTTCTTGGTTTTCTGGTGTCTTCTAGCTTTCCAGCTGTCTTCATTCTTTG